>NW_004443986.1:5105863-5203256 GCF_000243295.1 Trichechus manatus latirostris
TTTTTTTTTTTTTTTGGTGTTAAGGTGTAATCCATACAGAAGGCTATATAGTCTTTGATCAGTAAGTGTTTCAAGACCTCTTCTAACATAGAGGCCTAAAATGTATTAGAAGAAATATCTGAGGCATCTTAATGGATTAAGGCTTTCAAGATCTTTCTTTTTACCTTAATGTCGACATTCTCAAAAGTTTTAGTATTACTTGTAAGCACAATTCACTTATTGCTCTACTTTCACCAAAAAGTTAGTAAATTCATCATCTGTAAAATGTGCCGTTTTTTCTTGCTCTCTCAATTTTGGAGCCCTGACGGCGCAGTGGTTAGGCATTCTGCTGTTAACCAAAAAGTCAGCAGTTCGAATCTGCTAGCTGTTCTTGGAAACCCAATGGGTCAGTTCTATTCTGTCCTATACGGTTGAGTTGGAATCAATTCAACGGCAGTGGTTTTTTTTTTCCTCCCATTTCTGCCAATGGAACCATCATTTAGACACTTGGGATAGAAACCACCATTTAAACATTTGGGATAAATTAGCTTAAAGTCATCTTTGATTATCTCCTTTTCTTAATCTTTCCTATGCAGTTGGTTCTCCAATTTCTAATTTCAAACCATCATGTTTCTTAACTTTCCCCTTGGCTTATATTCAAACCAATCGATACTTTATCATTGCCAACTACCTCTTACCATATCAGTGTGACCTTTTACTAATTTGATTAACTTACTAAAATCCCAATACTATTTTTCCATTCTTTATGGCAGCACTAATGGTGATTTCTTTCTAGCTGTTTCATTACAAAGTTACAGTCCTCATAATTCAACCTTTAGACTCTGACCAGGCTCTCCCAGTTCCAATCTAACTTAATCACTAATCATGGGCCAACGATCACTGGGAGCTCCATTCCTATGAGTTTTATCAAGCTTTTCTCCCTTTTGGAAAGCTTTAACTTCCTTTTCCAAACCCTACTCCTCTTTCTCCCTTCAGCCCTCTCAGATTTCTCCAGACCACTCTAGATATGAATGATCAAATGATCTTTGTTCCATAGAACATAACAAAGAAATATTTTTGATCAGGGGTGTCTTCTGCTAAGCATTGTCTACACCCCATTTTCATCACCAAAGCCATCACCCAGGTAGTGAAACTCAGAAAATTGTCATTGCCTAGTAGCCTAAAAAGGATTCTCTTTTCACATTTGCATGAGTCTTTCATTTTTTTGGAGTCAGCAAGGAATAAACAATAATAGTAAATAATTCTTTGCCTTTTTAACAAATTCTCTGAGAATCTTTTTTCTTCTAAACAATAATAAATAAATAATAAATAATTCTTTGTTTTTGTTTTTTAATAAATGCTCTAAGAATCTTTTCTTTATTTTTCTTCTAAAATAATACTAAATAATTCTTTGTCTTTGCTTTTTAACAGATGCTCGGAGAATCTTTTCTTTTTTTTCTTCCATCTCCAGTTTGGTAAATGCTAGAAAAACTTGGAATGAGAAATTCTGCAATTATTTCTTGATCATAAGTAAATTCTTTCCTGATATTGAATAAGCCGTTAGTCCTCACTGTCTTACCTTTATTTAACGTGATAACAAATAAGCCTATTTTACATTATATTTTTAGCATCTTAGATGTTTTGCTCATGAAGCTTGTGCTATCAAATCCCTCTTTATACTTTATGAATTATAGGAAATTTAACATTGAATATTTCGTGTACATTTTAAACGGTTTGATTTTTGCCTTATTGCTTGAGTTGTCTGGCATGCTCATGTGAAAATATCAAAATGATTCCTTTTTTTAATTTTCTTTGCCTTATAAAAATCTTAACTACATTTATGTAGTTTATTCCTAACAGTATAGTGGTTAATTGTGTCTGAATATAATTTTTTTTTAAGATATAGAAGCAGATTACAAATTTTATTTTCCTAGAAAGAAGCTCTCCTATGGATTAAAAAAAAAAAGCCTGATTTCTAATGTTTTTTTCTTCATGATAATTTGAATTAGAATTTGAAAATGAAATTTGTACTTTGAGTAATTTAACTTCCTTTAGAAAGTTAAATTCATTTTAAAATTTATTTTATTGAAGTATAATTTGCATATAAAATGCATTCGTTTTACATGTACAGTTGAATGAATTTTGACAAATATATATGCCACAGTCTTGATATAGATTTTTATATCACTCCAGAGTTCCCTCCTGCCCGTTTTCAATCAAGTCTTCATCCTCACCCTCCACCTAGCCCCAGGCAGCCAGTGATCTGTTTTCTGTCTCTTAGATTAACTTTCATTTTTCTAGAGTTTCTTATAAATGAATCATATAAGAAGAGTCTCTCCTATTTTGAGTCTGGACTTTGTTTTCTTTCAGAAAATGTGTCTGAGATCCATCCATGTATGTATCAGTAATATGGTTGCATTTTTATTGTTGAGTAGTGTTCCATTGTATGAATATGCCTCAATTTGTTTACATATTCATCTATGGATGGAATTTGGGGTTATTTCTTAGTCTGGGCTGTTATAAATAAGGGTTATATGAATATTGTATACAAATCTTCGTAGACATTGTGTGTGTGTGTGTGTGTGTAAATACCTAGGAATAGAATTGTTAAGTTTTATAAGTGTATATTTATAAGAAATTGCCAAACTATTTTTGATTGGTTTTCTTATTTTACATTTGCATCAACAAGAAATGGAAGTTCCACTTGCTCTACATCATTGCTAACGCTCCAATTTTTAAAAAACTTTCGCCATTCTGATGGATTAAAAAAAAAAAAACTCACTGCCATCCAGTCAAATCCAACTCAGAGTGATCCTATAGGACAGAGTAGAACTGCCCCACAGGGTTTCCGAGGCTACAAACCTTTTGCACCACCAGGGCTCCTTTCTGATGGATGAGTAGTGAGATTTCACTGTGATTTTAATTTGTATTTTTCTGATGTCTGATGATGTTGAGCATAGTTTTGTGTACTTATTGGCCATTTGTATATTTTCTTTCTTTTACTTGCATTGTCTGTCTTATTGATTATAAGAGTAATTTATATATTCTGGATACAAGTCCTTTTCTAGAAATGTATTTTGCCAATATTTTTACCTCATCTGTAGCTTTTCTTTTTATCCTGAAGAACAGACTGTTTTCATTTTGATGTGGCCCATTCTTCATTTTTTTTCTTCTATGGTTAGTGCTTTAGTGCCTTATCTAAGAAAGAGTAATTTCTATGTTTTCTTCTTCTAGTTTAGTTCTTACATTTAAGGCAAAGAGACATTTTGAGCTAAGTTTTGATGTAAAGAAAGCTTAACGTTTATTATCTTACGTAAATATCCAATTTTTTCATCACCATTTATTGAAAAAAACTGTCTTTTTTCCTTCAAATTACTTTGTTGCCTCTGTTATAAATCAGTTGACCATATATATGCAGGTAAATTTCTGAACTCTTTATTCTATTTCATTAATCTATGTCTAACTTGACACCAATAACATAGTGTCTTGATTACTGTTGCTCTGTAATGAGTCTGGAAGTCAGGTAGTGTGTTCTTTTCTTTAGCTGTTCTTAAGAGTTTATTATCAAATTTCAGAAACTTGATTATGATGTATTTAGTGCAATTTTCTTTGTGTTTATATTACTTGAGTTCACTTAGTTTTTTGTGACTGTGGGTTAATACTTTTTAACATTTAGAAAATGTTAGGTATTATTTCTTACAGTTATTATTATTATTTTCTGCCTCTTCTTTTTCTCCTCGTTTTTTGGGACATCAGTTACAGGTAGGGTAACTGTTTAATTGTCTCACAAGTCAGTTAGGCTCTGTACTTTATTCCTTTTCTCTCTGTGTTTCATTTTGTATACTTTCTATTGCCATACTCGCCTTTTCTTCCTAGTAGATAAACTTCTGTTAATCACATCCAGTAAATTTCTAATTCAAGATATTGCGTTTTTCATTTCTGGAAGTTTCATTTAATTATTTTATATATTTTCAGTTTCTCTCATTATTATATGCATGTTTCTTTAAATCCTTGAACATATTTATAATATCTGTTTTAAAGTCCATTTCTACTAATTCCATCATCTCTGCCATTTTGGGGTCTGCTACTATTGCCTGATTTTCCTCTTGAATATGGGTTACGTTCCGGCTCCTTTTCATGTCTAATAAACTTTCATTAGATGCTAGACAAATGTAAGTTTGTTTTCTTTCTTTAAAGAATATTGGTATTTGTTTTGGCAGTCAGTTAAATAAGTTGCAGATCACTTGATTCTTTTAAGGCTTCTTTTTAGTTTTGTTAGGGAAGATCTCTAGTAACCTCTACTCTCAACCTGATTTCTCTGTCTTACTGAGTTGTGAATTCTCTGAGGGTACTACTGAATACTCTGAATGTTCAAAGGAATAGATGACTCCAGGGAGTAATCAATCTCAGCCTAGGGCCTTCTGGCAGGACTGAAGATGGGTAAGGCAGGCATGGGATTCAGTAAAAGTGTGAAGAGACTAATACAGCTATTTTGGGGGAAAAGAGCTGCTTTGGTTTAGTCTTAAGCTAGGCTTCGCTTTGGAAGCTGGTTAATTACCAGATTCTACCAAGTCATTTCTTCAGTGTGGCTTAGCCATTTTCTTCTAGGCTTTGAATATCTTGAGTTTTAGTCAACTTTACTTTCAAACGTTAATTTTGAAAACAGATAAGATATGGGAGCACAAGCATTAGTGATTGTTAGTTTCTGACATATATATACACAGACTGAATTATTTTTCTTGTATGAAGATGGCTTCAATAACCCATGTGTATTAGATGCCCTTTTGGTATTGTACAATTATATGGAATAAACCAAGTGAAAGCATAATAATGATTATAGTTTTCAAAAACCTTTTGAATCTCAGTTTGAAGAATTAGACTTTCCCTCTTTTTCCCTCTCTCTCTCCCCTTCTCCCTTCCTTCTCTCTTTCTTTCATTCTTTCCTTAACACTGAACACCCCTGAACTGGTTATGATTTTGTAGTTAAAGAATACACTATAATTTTGCTAGATCATGGTTCATTAAGTCAATTCTTTCATACAGTAAGAGATAATAAATCTAATGAAAATTAGTAAGTTCAAATATACAAACCAATGGATAATGGAATATTTATAGCATTTGAACACTGGCTACCACAAAAGTAATTTTTGCCAAAAAAATTGGGTATCTTTACATTTTTATTTAATGTTTCTGTTTAAAAAGAGAAGACATGATCTACACTGAATCTAAATTTTGAGTTAAAATTACAGTACAATCTTCTAATTCGGGATCTCTTTGAAGTAGTTTTCTTGCTCTTATTTTTCTACCTGTTTATTCACTTACTATTACTGTTTCATAGTTCCTGTTCTTTAAAAAAGATATCAATTTAACTTACTATTACTGTTTCATAGTTCCTGTTCTTTAAAAAAGATATCAATTTAACATTAAAAAGTCAGTGCCAATGAAAACAATGATAGAAATGAGTGGCACATATCAACCCACAGAAATTCCTCTAGAAACTTTAAAGTATGGATGTGCTTAAAATAATGTTGTCTTGAACAAAAGCCTGGAACTGTCATGACAAACTCAAAGAAAATTGTACTATTAGGTGAGAAATTGTTGGTAGCCTGGGTGGATAGGATTTTTTGCAAAAGATTCCCAAGGCTTTTGTGCCTTTTTAAAATTTATCTCTTAATCTTCAGTTAGGAAATGAGAAGGGAGGATATGAAAGTGGTGGAAAAGGAGCAATAACTTTTATTTTGACATTGATTCAGAAACACTGAGGTTTTTATTTTATTTGGTGTAGAAATGTGTCCTTAAATCAATCAGAATATTGGCTTCAGTTAAAGGGTTGGTGAAACTTTCGGGGGCTTTCTTTTTCATCCTCTTTAATTACCATGGATTTTTAGATGTCTCCTGAAGTAAATTAGAAAGTTCCTAGACATTTGGCATTAAAGGCCAGGGCCAGGGAGTTTATGTGGACACACAACTTCTGATTCTTGGATGGTGTGTTGATACTGTATATTTTTTAATGGTTACACTTTTCCTTCACTAGTATAAAAGATTTACTGTTACAGTTTGTGTGTGGCCAGGCGGTGGCATATGGAAAAGCTGTTTCCTGCTATTTAATTTAATTAGCCCAATCACGTGCCAGCCTTCGGGCATGTCACTCTGGACCTCTGAGGTTCTTTGTCTGTCAAAGAGATGGACAATATCTTGGCTTTGTTTGGTTGCTTGGCGTGCTGCAGATAAAACCACTGAAATACTGACTGTTTGTTTAACCAAAACTTTGCGTTTTTCCCATTTGGCTTTGATTTTGTTTTACAAAAAAAGATGACATTTTGGCCTTGGGAAGGTGAAAAGGAAATATTGAGGAGACGAAGAAGAACTCTTGCTCTCTGTGGTTTAATGTAGAGTTGAGAATATGATCATTTTCTGATCAGGAATGAACTTTGTTATGAGAAACTCAAGACAATCATCACTGAGTCATTTTGGCCCTGATTTAGCTGATAAACTGACATTTTAATACAAGTTTCCTTTTTTTGATTGATGTCTATATTTCAGTGTGATTTTCTTCATCTTGCCAAATCTGTAAATCTTTCAGTGAATTCATTATTGATGCAGAAAATATTTCGTTTGATGCTTTCGGTGAGAATTTTCTAGTTTTTTGTTTGTTTCTCCTAGAAAAGACCATGATCAACACAGACACGTCAAGAATTGTTCCCTATATTTTAGCATATCTTCTATGGTCAAAAATATTTTAAAATGATTTTCTTTTATAACTGACATGTTCAAAACCATAAAATTCTTTTCAGTCATGGTTAAGACATTCTTATATTCCGAATAATTTTCAAGCTGTAAAGTTAGTCAAGAACATCTGCAAAGAAACAAAAGATTAAAAAAAATTCACGCTATAACTTAGGAATCTGACTTTTAGTGAGGCCTTTTGCCTGAATTTGTGGCTGAATTAACAACAACTTCCATGAGTCAGAGCAACTTGTCCAAGATGATAAACTTACTGGAATATCCAGATTTTTAAATTACATGTCCCAGATTTTGTGTTCTTAGTCTTAGACATATGCACACTATAGGTTCTAAGAAGATTTGTAGGTAGACTTAATTGTACACGGAGAAAGTTAAATTAGATCACACTGAGCACCAATGTCTACTTCAGTCAACATCTGCTACTGTCCTAGGTGTCAGGATACAGCCTCTACCCTGTGATATTTCTTGACCTTTGGAGCAACCCCTAGGAGCTACGCTTAATAAGGGACAATCATTCTCAAATAAAATATCTATGTTCTAAAACTAAAAGATTTCTTACTTTTCAACAGGTTAGGAATTTTGAAGAGAACTATTGGTAGATTTCACTTTGATAAAATTTGCAAGTAAGATTCTTTCCTTGGATCATTTTTTTTTTTAATAAAAAAGGTTAAATGGTTAAAGAAAGGAAAATTCAAACCTAAATATTTAAATCCTCTTAACCAACACAATTTTTACAATGTAATTTATGTTTAGATCATAGATATTTTTAATAACCACTTACCTAACATGGTTGCTACCACCTATGCAAAGTCCAAGCCTTGTTATGGACTTGCATGGATCTTGCATTTTGTTTAAGGGCAAGTCGACAATAACAAAGTGAAAGTTATGCTTTTTTATCTTCTAGTGTTTTTTTTAAATCAGTGTAATTTACTTAAACCCTCAATTATTGTATCTATTTTCAGACTGTATTATATTTTGTAGTTCTTTATACTATGATTAATTCTTTCATCATTTTTATTTTCTTTTAAGTCATGTGTGAGAGGGATTTTTCTGAAGTCAAACACTTCATCACACGTACGCACACCTACACACATACACACATGCACACCTGCCACCACATGTTGATTTGAAAATGAAGTAGTACACATTCAAGAAAATTCATTTTACTTGTAACTTTTTAAGAATAAATATATTTTTAATACAAGTGATCCCTGACTTATGATGGGGTTCTGTTCCAACAACTCTGTCATAAGTCAGTTCTGACATAAATCGAATACCTCATTTTTTTAAAATTTTCGTTATTATTGTCTTTTATTATCATTATCTTTATACATTCAATCTTTGTCTTTGAGGGTTGGAAACATTACATATAAACTTACAGACATATTTTAATACATGCATACATATTACTAACAATAAGATGTTAAAAAAAAAAAAAGGCGATTGTAAGTGCAGTTCCACTTAACTTAAATACGTCATAAGTGGGGAACTACCTGTATAGAGAAACACTCATATTCACTACAGAAAAAACTTGTAGTGGAAATACAATAATTTTTCCTAAAACTCTATGTTTCAGGAATGATATTTATTGAACATGCTATAAAGTACAGATGACTAAAGTTTGAAATGAAATTAATAATGAGGTGACAGACAATTCAGAGTTAATCTGCTTAAAAATATTTAAAAACAGAGAATTGGCCAGTTAACTTAAAGGAAGATCTTTGAATATAGGTATTAAATTGGTGTAATCTTGCTTCTGCTAAGAAATATAAATCTTGTTTGAGTCCTTTTTCTTTTTCATTTTTTTACTAAACTAATAACCATGGTCAGAAGTAATTTTGCAATTTTAAATAAAAAACCAGACCAGTTCCATGGAGTTGATTCTGATTCATGGCAACCTCATATGTGTCAGAGTAGAATTGTGCTTCATAGTGATTTCAGTAGGTTTTCAATGTCTGATTCAGAGGTAGATCCCCACACCTTTCTTCTGAAATGTCTCTGGGTGGACACCAACAGCCAGTTGTTCAGTTAGCAACCGAGCTTAACTACCTGTGCCGCCCAGGGACAAATAGGTATTTAGAAATGGCGAGCTGTGGCAAACGGGTCCTTGTAATTAAACTTTCTAATTAATTGGACTTGCAACAAACGTTAATCCAAATTTCCTTTACATATCATTCTTAAGTTTTATTTCATGTACACTTAGGACTCTGTGTCTAAGTTGGCTAATATATATATTTTTGTTCTGGTGGTTTAGTCTACTAAATAGTAATAGTTCAGATCAATCCAATAAATGCATATTAAACAACTAGTATGTGCCCAGGCATTGTGGCAAGGACTGAGAAGGTACCCACTGAAAACCAAGATAAATGAGGTAGCCATATGGCCTTCTGAATTCGGTCTGTTGAAGAAATGGCCAACCCATTGCGATCACGTCGATTCCACTCATAGTGACCCTATAGGACACAGTAGAACTGCCCCATAGGTTTTCCAAGGCTGTAATCTTTATGGAAGCAGACTGCCGCATCTTTCTCCCATGGAGTGGCTGGTGGGTTCGAATCGCTGACCTTTCGGTAAGCAGCTGAGCACTAAACCACTGTGCCACCAGGGCTCCTTTGAAGAAATGGACAGGTAAACAGATAACTGTAATATAGGGTAATTTGTGCCACAATGGTAGAAATAAAGCACAAAGGCACTGATCAATATCTTACAGCTTCTAAGCTGCTAAACTATGACCAAAATCCATATCCAGTGTCCATGTTCTTTCCAATAAACATTGCTACCTCTGAACAGAATCCACAGTTCAGCACTGGGTTTGACATCTTGTCCCTGAACTTACTGAAGACTGAAAATAAGAAGGACATTTTGAATCCCACACTACGGTTGCATGTTGTTTGTTGTACACTGAGAAATGTCTAATTATAATGGTGTATGTTTTTTGTTTGTTTTATGACCATGAGGAAGATTTATTGAACAGATTTTCAATTTTATTAGGAAGACTGAGTGGTCTTTTGTATGTTTTCACTCATTCATTTAAATGGAAGTATACTGCAGGCATACGCCAAATTTCTTATTCTTTTATTTCAATTCTACCTGTTGCAAGCTGGAGGCATTAAAATTTGAGTCAAGATATTGGGGGTTGGGTTTTCTAACTATAGTTTCTGTAATAATCTTCCTTTTGTGGAACTTTGTTAATTTTTAAGTTTTAATTACTGTAAAATAAGAGAGTAGCAATAACTAACGCATAAGGCTCAGGAGACAATTTATTGATCAATTTTATTAGCAACTAAAAAGTTATCAAAGCTGTCATAAGTTACTGAAATGGTCTTGGTTAACACAGCAACTGTTATCTTTTACATGATTTAAAGGCATCTTTTGAGCTTTGCCCTAATTATTGTGCCTTTTCTTTGAGTAAGATATCCAATTTTTAAATGATGTACCTCTTAATTTTAAGTGTAAGTTCAAGGTAGTAAAAGCTAAGTTACAGACTGATTATTCTTCAGTGGTTTGGGAATCTTATTTCCTGTCCCAAAGACAGCTGGATTATAAAGTAACCTGAAATATATATACATATATATATATAATTTTATTTATTTTTATGTATTTAGGATTGGTTACTGAGTAACAGTGATCTGTTCCTTTTGCACATTTTTCCTCAAACTATCATGGAAAATTTCCTCCACCAAAGTTATGTTCTATGAACCACTCATCTGGCTGTTTAATCTTTTCTCTAGCTTTCAAACATTTTAAATTTGAATGAAAATGGTTTCTTCTGTAACATGCTTCTCTCTGCTCAGCTTTGTGAGGTTTTCTCTTCCCTGTTGCTTTCCTCCTCAAGTCCTACCACTTTTTGGTTGTTAAATAAAATATGATCGCATCTCTGTTTGAAGATAATTTATGGAAGAGAGACTGTCCTCCACCCTCTCTGTGGCTTACCACAGCCTCTAGAAAGGTTAGCTGGAGTCCACTGAAATAAAACAATGCTGGCAAACAGCAATTCTCCAGCTACAAAATACACTCGTATTTGGACAGAAAGCTCATAAAATGAAATGTCAATATGTGCTGTATAGTACCTGCAGTCCTGTATCTTAACCATATCACTCACTCCCTTAGCCATTTACCTGAGGAAAGCAGCCTACCCAACCTGGCTGGCCTGTCTGATAGAGAAGGGAGAAGCAGAAGATCCAGTCTTTTTCTTTTTTGCTACTGGCCACCTGTATGATTTCTAGATTGTTTTGTGCCTCAGTTTCCTCATTTATTAATTGAAAGTGTTACTCTTGACCTTCTTTGAAAGGTTATGCTTTACTCACCCAACCTAACAAATAAAGATGATATATTTAGCTATATTGACAGCTTTCAGGGAAACAGAGTGCCTGGTGGTGCAAATACGGAAGCAATCTGCTACTAACTGAGATTGGCAGTTAGAACCCACCCAGAGGTGCCTCAGAAGAAATGCCTCGTGATCTATGTCTGAAAAATCAGCCACTGAAAACCCTATGGAGCACATTTCTATTGACACACATGAGGTCGCCATGGGTTGAAATCAATGGCAACTGTTTTTTGGTTTTTTTTTTTAATCAGGGAGACAGACCAATGTTGATTGATCATCATGTTTAAAAAATTTATTTTTTTAATTTTATATGATTTTCTTACAAATTCTAGATGGTTAAAAAAAGGCTTGTAGAATATTGAAAAAATGGCAAATGAATGTTGATTTACTATGTTTAACCCGTAAGTGACAAATACATTTTTTCCTAAAGAGAGGAAGATGGGAGAAATACATTCTATGCTATCAAGAGTTTTTGATATTCCTTATGAGTGAAAATAACCCAGCTAAAATATATGCAAAAATTGTCAGTGTGTGGCAATATTTAAGTCTTATAGAAAGCAATATTAAAAATAATACAGAATGTCAAAAGTTTACTATCGACAGGGACAGTATACAATGACAATAACAATAAAAGCTAATATGTACTGAGGGCTCATCAAATGCCAAGCAGCATGCCAAGTAATTTGCATATATCATTTAGTCATTTATTAGACTTCAGAGTGGTTAAGTAGTTGCCTAACGTCATACATCTAGAAAATGGGTAGAGCTGCGATTCAAACCTTAGTCCAAATCCCAGAGGAGTTGAGAGACTGACACTTTTAGAGACAATTTGTGAAAATGCTATAACTCCGACCAAGTTCTGACTCATAGATCATTGAATAAATTTAAAACCTACTTCTTTCAATTTCAAATTAGAAAGCCATTCATTACTAGGATGAAATTTCAGCCAAGTTTCCCTACTCCCCCAATTATTTTGGTGACATTATGCTAGCAAGCACCTATAGAGAGCCAAGTCAAGGGTGAAAAATTAAACCTCGTAAGAGGAAGTTATTGTATGAGTCGTTTCACAGCTGTGGCTCTGCTGTTTTCTTCTTACTGAAATACACTCTCTAGCTTCTTTAATTCTCCTATTTAACTCTAGTTCATAAAACATACATCTTAGAAACCCTGGTAGCACAGTGGTTACAGCTAACCAAATGGTCAGTTGTTCGAAACCACCAGCAGCTCCGCAGGAGAAAGATGTGGCAGTCTGCTTCTGTAGAGATTTACAGCCTTGGAAACCCTATGGGGTCGCTATGAGTTGGAATCAACTTGACAGCAGTGTTTTTTTTTGGTGGGGGGAGGGTAGAGGGCATGGCTTAGAAGACACTGCAAAAAGAACATTCATTCATGAAATCCCCAACACTTCAATGGTTACTGTTCATACTTGATGTGGAACTTATTTTATTCTTATTAAATTTGTTTTATGATATATGTTCATTCCTTTTGTATCTTAGTATAAAATTTAAATGCACAAATTGGGTAAATCCTTCACAGGTGACTTAAACCTCCTTAATCTGCAGTATTAACTCTGACTACCATCACACCAATATTTACGTAAAATCTTTTCCTCTGTCCTATCTATACAAGCCCTGGTGGCGCAGTGGGTAAGAGCTGTGGTGAGCTACAGCTGCTAACCAAAATGACAGCAGTTCAAATCCACCAGCCAATCCTTGGAAACCCTATGGAATAGTTCTACTCTGTCCTATAGGGCAGCTATGGGTCAGAATTGACTCTCCGGCAATGGGTTTGTTTGTTTGTTTGTTTAAATCTATAGTTATAAGAAGTCCTGGTGGCACAACAGTTAAGCGCTTGGCTGCTAACTGAAAGGTTAGTAGGTCTGAATCCACCCAGAGGCTCCAACGAACAAAGACCAGGAAATCTCCTCCCATAAATGTTTCAATCTAGGAAACTCTATGGAGCAATTCTCCTCTGTCACATGGGGTCCGTATGAGTTCAAAATCGACTAGGCAGCACCTAACAACAATGTATAGTTACAGTAAAACACTACTTTTGAAAGGAAAGGGTTGGAAACCTGCCTCCTTTATATTTAAAGATCCTCATAAAATAAAAATATCAACTAAACTAATATAAATCTTCATTTCTTTATTTGTTAACTGCTTATCATGAATCTACAATGTGCAGGGCATTGCCTTAAGTGTTGGACATGATCCTGCCTGGCTGTAATAAATTTATAATCTAATAAGGGGGGATGAATCCCATATATAAATAAATATTAAACAAAGGATGCTAAGTACTATAAGATGGGTGCAGATATAGTAGTACTTTGGGAGTTGATATCTTTATAACTATTAAAAGGTTGAATTTGCAAATTGCACAGTGATTTAATACAAATAGATATATTTAATGGCCATTTAAACTTTCATAATTTAGCTGTGTTAATGTTGTCCCAATGTATATGCATTTTTGTAGGTAAACATATTTTCTAGCACAGACAATAAATTGTTCAACATAGAAGCTAGTATATAATGTTGTTGCTGTTGTTGTTCGATGCCATTGAGTCAATTCTGAATCATAGTGAACATATGTATAACAGAACAAAACACTGCCCAGTCTTGCGCCATCCTCACAATCATTGTTATGCTTGAGCCCATTGTTGCAGCCACTGTGTCAATCCTTCTTGTTGAAGTTCTTCCTGTTTTTCCTTGACCCTCTACTTTACCAAGCATGATGTCCTTCTTCAGGAACTGGTTCCTCCTGATAACATGTCCAAAGTACATGAGACAAAGTCTCCCCATCCTCACTTCTAAGGAGCATTCTGGCTGTACTTCTTCCAAGACAGATTTGTTTGTTCTTCTGGCCTGTTGCTGTCAAGTCGATTCAGACTCGTAGCAACACTATAGGACAGAGGAGAACTGCCCCATAGTTTCCAAGGAGCACCTGGTGGATTCGAACTGCAAACCTTTTGGTTAGCAGCCATAGCTCTTAACCACTATGCCACCAGGGTTTCCCTTCTTCTGGCAGTCCACAGTATGTTCAATATTCTTCACCAACACCATAATTCAAAGGCATCAATTCTTCTTCTCTCTTCCTTATTCGTTATTCAGCTTTCACATGCATATGAGGCAATTGAAAACACCATGACTTGGGTCATGTGCACCTTAGTCTTCAAAGTGGCATGTTTGCTTTTTAACACCTTAAAGAGGTCTTTTGCAGCAGATTTTCCCAGTGCGATACGTAGTTTGATTTCTTGACTGCTACTTCCATGGGCGTTGATTACAGACCTAAGTAAAACGAAATCCTTGACAATTTCAATCTTTTCTCTGTCATGATGTTGTTTATTGGTCTAGTTGTGAGGATTTTTGTTTTCTTTGTGTTGAGGTGTACTCCATATTGAAGGCTGTGGTCTTTGATCTTCATCAGTAAGTGCTTCAAGTCATCTTCACTTTCAGCAAGGAAGGTTGTATCATCTGCATAACTCAGGTTTTTAATGAGTCTTCCTCCAGTCCTAATGCCACATCTTCTTCATATAGTCCAGCTCTTTAGATTATTTGCTCAGCATGAGATTGAGTAAGTATGTTGAAAAGCTACAAACCTGACGCACACCTTTCCTGATTTTAAACCATACAGTATCCCCTTGTTCTGTTCAAACAACTGCCTCTTGGCCTATGTACAGGTTCTGCAGGAGCACAATTAAGTGTTCTGGAACTCCCATTCTTCACAATGTTATCCATAATTTGTTATGATCCGCACAGTCGAATGTCTTTGCGTAGTCAATAAAACACAGGTAAACATCTTTCTGGTATTCTCTGCTTTCAGTCAAGATCCATTGACATCAGCAATGATATCTCTCATTCCACATCCTCTTCTGGATCCAGCTTGTATTTCTGGCAGTTCCCTGTTGATGTACTGCTGCAACAGCTTTTGAATGATCTTCAGCAAAATTTTGTGTGTGATGTTAATGATATTGTTCAGTAATTTCCACATTCTGTTGTATTGCCTTTCTTTGGAATGGACACAAATATGGATGTCTTCTAGTCAGTTGGCCAGGTCACTGTCTTCCAAATTTCTTGGCATAGACAAGTGAGCTCTTCCAGCTTGCATCCATTTGTTGAAACATCTCAGTTGGTATTCTGTCAGTTCCTGGATCCTTGTTTTTTGCTAATGCCTTCAGTGCAGCTTGGACTTCTTCCTTCAATACCATCAATTCTTGATCATATGCTACCTCCTGAAATTGTTCTTTTTGGAACGGTGACTCTGTGTATTCTTTCTGTCTTCTTTTGATGCTTCCTACATCAATTCAATATTTTACCCATAGAATTTTTCAATACTGCAGTCCGAGGCTTGAATTCCTTCTTCAATTCTTTCAGCTAGAGAAATGCTGAGTGTGTTCTTCCCTGTTGGTTTTCTAATTCCAGGTCTTTGCATGTTTCATTATACTACTTTACTTTGTCTTCTAGAGCTGCCCTTTGAAATCTTCTGTTCAGCTCTTTTGCTTAATCATTTCTTCCTTTTGCTTTAGCGACTCTACTTTCAAGAGCAAATTTCAGAGTCTCTTCTGACATCCATTTTGGTCTTTTCTTGCTTTCCTGTCTTTTTAATGACCTTTTACTTTTCTTCATGTATGATGTCCTTGATGTCATCCCACAACTCGCCTGGTCTCTGGTCATTCGTGTTCAGTGCGTCTAATCTGTTCTTGAAATGGTCTCTAAATTCAGGTGGGTTATATTCAAGGCTCTACTTTGCCTCTCATGTACCTGTTTTCATTTTCTTCAGCTTCAACTTGAACTTGCATATGAGCAAGTTCCACAGTCGGCCCTTGGCCTTGTTCTGACTGATGATATTGAGCTTCTCCATAGTCTGTTTCCACAGATGTAGTCAATTTGATTCTTATGTATTCCATCCAGCAAAGTCCATGTACATAGTCACCGTTTATGTTGTTGAAAAAAGGTATTTCCAATGAATATATCATCAGCCTAGCAAATTCTATCATGAGATCTCTGGCATCATTTCTATCACCAATGTCATATTTTCCAACTACTGATCTTTCTTCTTTGGTTCCAACTTTCACATTCCAATCACCAGTACTTATCAGTGCTTCTTGATTTCATGTTTGATCAATTTCAGACTGCAGAAGTTGGTAAAAGTCTTTAATTTCTTCATCTTTGGCATTAGTGGTTGGTATGTAAATTTGAAGAATAGTAGTATTAACTGGTCTTCCTTGTGGAAGTGTGGATATTATCCTACCACTGACAGAGTTGTACTTTAGGATAGATCTTGAAATGTTCTTTTGAATGATTAAATGTAATGCCATTCCTTTTCTATTTGTCATTCCTGGCATTGTAGATCATATGATTGTCCAATTCAAAATGGCCAATACCAGTCCATTTCAGCTCACTAATGCCTACGATATTGATCTTTACACATTCCATTTCATTTTTTACTATTTCAACTCTCCTAGATTCATACTTGGTTCATTCCACTTTCCAATTATTAATGGATGTTTGCAGCTGTTTCTTCTCATTTTGAGTCTTGCCACATCAGCAAATGAAGGTATTGAAAGCTTTACTCCATCCATGTCATTAAGGTCCACGTGGAGAAGGCAGCTCTTCTCCAGCCATATTTGAGTGCCTTCCAACCTGAGGGGCTTATCTTCTGGCACTATATCAGACACTATTCCACCGCTATTCATACGGTTTTCACTGGCTAATTTTTTTAGAAGTAGATCGCCAGGTCCTTCTTACTACTCTGTCTTAGTTAGAAGCTCAGCTGAAACCTGACCACTGTGGGTGACCCTGCTGATATTTGAAATACCAGTAGCATAGCTTCCAGCATCACAGCAACATGCAAGCCACCACAGTAAGACAAACTGACAGAAGAATTGTGGAGTAAATAGTATAATTGATTTAAATAAGTATGATTTAAATATATCATCCACTCAATTCACTGGTCATGCTGGCTCCGTTCATGTATACTTGCTTGGAAAACCACAAACTAGTTTAAGATTCTTGCAACAACAGATATTCAACAGTTGTCTTAATTTGTGATAATATTTTTAAGATATAGTTGATACTATTATAAGTTTCCCATTGACAGGAAGAAAATTTCTATATTGGGGTAAATAACCCCTGTGGTATATACAATTACTTTAGTGAATTTTGTATCCTTTCATTATTCCAACTCCAGGCATTTAAGTAGACATAATACATCATTATTTTGGCAACATCGTCAATATTCAGGTATCTTTAATATTCACCAAGGAATAAATCTTTTTCTTATAGAGAGAACAGATCCAAGGAGGTGACCTCAAGGACCTGGAGGTTAATTAATGGCCTAGGATAGCCTGACTCAAAATGAATAGGAATTCAGATAGGGAGGGAGGGGGGAAGCTGTGTATTTCTTCAGGATTTCACAGCTACTAAAATGGATGTATTTTACTATGTTTTCTCACAAGGAAGACATTTTCCTCCATTGTATGTTGAGGTGTAGTTTCTTGTAATAAAGATCATTTTAGTCTGTACCCAGTAAATTTTCCCCATTATCTACTATGAAGTTTGGCTAGATACCCATTTTACTATTACAGATTTTTTCTGTAGTGTAATGTGTGAAGGAATGAGATGGCTATCAGATTTCCCTTTATAAGCTAAAAACAGGGAAACCCCACAAACAGCCCATATAACTTAGACACTGAATAAAAATGACACTATATATGTACTTATGTATGTATATATACACACATACACACATTTGTATGTTCATATATATGTATATGTGTGTATACTCTTTAGAATAATTCTCTACTTCTAGTCATCATTCTGATATTATTCCATTCTTAAATTCTTTAGTTTGTTATCAATAAGGGAACTAAAAAACATGATTTCAAAAGCAACACCAAAAGCATCATATCCTCATCAAAGGAGCAAGAGGAGGTCGAGGGGAAATGCAATCGTATAAAGTCTATGAGTCTATTTTGTCCAGCCTTAGTTTAGCAGTGACACAGGGAATGCTTTTCTGTAAATTGCGAAATAATGAATACCCCGTTTCTAGTGTGTTTATAAACAAATTTTATAAATAATATGCAATTTCTGGATTTGAGATGATTGGCTTAGCAACAATTCCAGTCTAATTTTAAAATCAATTGTTTTAGAAATATTTTCATATGTTCACATACATTGCTGATAAAAGCTGACTCATGTTTATTATCTCTCATAGTTTTCTTTTCCTAATTTTGATATTGAAGTCTGGGGTTATATCTTATAGCTGGCACATCATTTTTTTCCCGTTTACTTCCTTCTAAATCTCCTCCTTCCAATAACCAATTACCCTGCCCGCATGTGCTTTCAAATAGGAGATAATTGGTTGTATAGAAAGATCCTACTGCTTCCACTGAAAAACTAGAAGGAGCACACATACAAGGGAAATGTCTTTCAGTTTATCTTTAAATTGGGGTAGGGCAGAGGTCACTAGCTGCAAGGAAGTCAAAATGACAAGGATCCTTACGGTTGCAAAGAAGGTTAAGACATGTAAATATCTTTCCATGAGACACTTGGGCTGTTGTTAGCTACATGGCACACACCATTTTCCAGTAAAATAAATTAAAACATCGCTGACTTAGAAGACATAAGGGAAAGGCAGTATAACTTAATGGAAGTCTCAAGTGTAGCCTATTTTCAAAGCGGTTTAACTTTATTGCTTCTAAACCTGCATTCTCTCACTTGAATTAAAATTAATAAGTAGGAGCAGCTAAATGAAAAATACACTTCACAAAAGACTTACATTGAAAAATAAGTTATCATTAACATAAACACCATCAATATGTAAAACTTGACAGCTAGAGCCTACCCTAACCTCAGGGAAGAAATCCTTAACCTGAATGGTTGAGAATTTTCTCTTGTAAGCATCATAGCAAATTCCTAATGAATAATACATTTTCTTCTCTCACTATGGAATAAACAGTGAGTATACACTAGGACACGGAGGAAGCAGCCTCCATTATCATTTTCCAAATGCAGAAATATCTGTTGGCTTTTCTGATAAGATGTGGCCAAGACACAATGCCACAAAGGTCAATAGTAATTGCTGCAGAGTCTCTAAATTATGAGACTGGAATAATTCAAAAGGCAAGAGAGAAAGAAAAATAATTACAACCATTGAGTCCCACCAGGAATATTTAAGAAAGCTCTTGAAAATTCTCTTAACTGAAGTGTAGTGCCTGATATTGCTGGAGAGTTTTTCCCACTGAGGACACAGCTTTTGTCTGTTTATGGTTTTACAGCAATGTTAATTCTAGTCATGTTTGTGCATCCATGGCAGCAACAAGACTAGTGCTTAGCCTGATGGATTTATGGCACGTGTTATGCTTATAGCCATTAGAATCATGAAAAATCAAAGAACAGTTTTCCTTTGATTTAAGCAGGATATTGTTGATTTGGTTGGTGGTGTATTTTTCTGAGGCTGTGGTTGGCTTAAAGTAAGCATTTTTGATGTACAAGTCAACTGTAACTCTCTAGGGAGACAGAATAATCCAAATTGTCCAAATTTTATTAAGATAGGTGGTACGAGGAAGGACACAAATTCATTTTCATGTGTATAAGGCTATAAGGAGGAACCCTGACTGCACAGTGGTTAAGAGCTTGACTGCTAACCAAAAGGTTGGTAGTTTGAATGTACCAGCCGCTCTTTGGAAATCCTATGGGGCAGCTCTGCTCTGTCCTATGAATTCCCTGAATGGGAATTGACTCAACAGCAATGGGTTTTTGGTTTTGGTGTATAAGACATTCTTCCATGAGTACTTTTATCACCTTAAATCAAGATTTATTGATGTCAAACAGTGGTATTTCATCAAATGGGCTGAGCCTCTTCGACAAAGGTGTGGAGGCAGTGACTGTGGAATGAGGCCCCAGGCTTGGTACAAAGGAATACAAGTTCAATTCCAGCCAGCCAGTGCATTGCTGCCTGCTTCTCAACCCTTTCTGCAAGAGCCCCCTTATCTGATGGTAACGGAGGCAGTTTTTATTCAGATTTCATATTTCCAAATGTTAGATATGAACTGAAGTGCATTTTAGCTTTCGAGGGTACACAGAGCTATGTTTCTGGCAAAGATATCCTGAGATGCAGAGGCCACAATTTGCATTTATGAAACTCAAGTATTTGCAAATCATATCCCATAACTGTTCACAGATTGTATGATAGGAGTATTGGGATATTTCATTTTTTATTTGACCTGAAGCTGTATCTTTAAACTTTGACTCTCCTTTGCAGATTGATGCTGCAAGGGTGGCTAGGATTGTAACTGTTCAGCCAATCCTTCTCTTCTGAGGCAACAATTACCTTAATTTTTCTCATGTTAAGAGTCTGTTCCTCTTCGCCACTTAGAGGAGAGGTCGTCTTGTGTTCTTCCTGCTGTTCTGAAAGACAGAACATTCTTGCTATTTCCAATTGTATCAAATTGTTTTCAAGTACCACTCATTCAAAAACTGCTGTTATAATATATACTGTGTATTCTTTTTCCTCCTAACGAAGAGATAAATGTAATTGTTTAGGAAGAAATTTCTCTTTAAAGTTGAGCAAATATAGGATCAGGCAAAAAATTTTGCAAACCAGATGTAGATGATATAACTAGCATATTTCAACATTCTGTGTGTGTGTGTGTGTTTCTATCAAAAGATATATCAGTTTTGAGAATAGAGTAGATTGGTTTTCTTTAGGAAATTTACATCCCCTCACTCAGATGACAAAAAACATATTTCATTGTAATCTGGTAACTTGTCAGTGTAGTTTTCCACTAAGGAATTTTTTTTTTAATTGTGCTTTAGGTGAACACTTACTGAGCAAATTAGTTGCTCATTAAACAATTAATACACTTATTGTTCTGTGATATTGGTTGCCAACCCTGCCAACCCCTTCTCAACCTTGGGTTCTCTATTTCCATTCATCCAGCTTTCCTGTCCCCTCCTGCCTTCTTGTCCTTGCTGCTGGCTGTGTGCCCATTTAGTTTTGTATACACAGTTGAAATGTGTGTGTTATTATTTGTTTTATAGGCCTGTCTAATCTTCGGCTGAAGGGTGAACCTCTGGAGTGACTTCCCAGCTGAGTTAAAAAGGTGTCGGGGGCCATACCCTCATGGTTTCTCCAGTATCTGTCAGACCAGTAGGTGTGGTCTTTTTTTTTTTTTTGTGAGTTTGAATTTTGTTTTACATTTTTCTCCAGCTCTGTCCGGGACCCTCTATTGTAATCCCTGTCAGAGCAGTCAGTGGTGGTAGCCAGGCACTATCTAGTTTTGCTGGACTCAGTTTGGTGGAGGCTGTGGTAGTTGTAGTCCATTAGTCATTTGGACTAATCTTTCCCTTGTATCTTGTTTTCTTCATTCTCCCTTGTTCCTGAAGGGGTGAGACCCAGTGGAATATTTTACGTGACCGCTCACAAGCTTTTAAGACTCCAGACACTACTCACCAAAGTAGGATGTAGAACATTTTATTTATAAACTATGTTACGCCAATTGAGCTAGATGTCTCCCAAGACCATAGTCCCCCTACTAAGGAATTTTATGGAAACAAAACAAAACCCAGAAAAATACAAATGTACTGATGTTTTCAGATATTTGTTTAACGCGTATTTATGTCTGAATGACTCCTCTGGAGATATCTATATCTTCATGTACATTTACAACTACATTGACACCAAATCAACTGTGCACTCTGAGAAAAAAATACTAATTTTATTTGGTTTGAAATACTTACACATGCATAGAAGGATCCTTTATTACCTGTGAATGGGACCGATATAATTATCAGTGTAGAGAAAGTGTCTGAGGACAGTAATTTCAGAGGTATAAGAAACAGCAAACCATTGAGGTCAACTTGCATGCTCAAATTCATTTTCTGCATGGGGGGGGTGCCTTCTGTTTCCTGAGAGAAATTCCCTCCAATTTAAGCACTTAAACTGTCCCAATTAACGCTAATAGAAGAAGATCCAGAAATTTGAATACATGTTTTTCAAAAACTTTTCTGGTGGGTTTGTGGGTCACTTTGTATTGGTCTTTCTGGTCTTATATTTGTTTCCGTACCAAAAAGTAGAGGGACTGAAGTGAGCAGTGTAAAACTAAAGTATATGTTGATTTTTTCCATGGGCTATTAATATCTTGTTACTGTGAGACAGAACAAGTTGCTTGGTGGTTTTTGGCTTGCTAGTATTTGGCTTGTAGGTAAAGGGAAGGAAAACATAGACCACCTCTAACATGAATGATGACCTCCAACTGCTCTTTAACATAAATTACTTTTGGTTATTTTCAAATTTATCTTTGATGAGTATTTTAACCTTTATGTATTCTCCATCCTCTTTGGTGTTATAGATGGCATTTAGAATGCTTAGTGTTCTAAATAAAATCAAATGTGTTCATTTTTCCGTGCTAGATAGAATTCAAGTTAATGTATTCTGCTGTGGTAAAAGATCAACATCAGGATTGCCAGTGTGGTGTAGAACATGTTGATCCACAATTATGTTACATGATCTAGACATAACAGAGAAACCACCGAAGAGTTTCACCAAAAGACAGCAGTTGTGTAACACAATGTAAGGGGAAGTGGGTGGGATTTGCAATGAGCACATCTTGTGTTTGATTCCTGGCTAAGTCACTAACTCGCCCTGACACCGCTTAAGATTTCTGAGTCTTAATTCTTTATTTTTTAGATGGGTTAATAATGCGTATGTCTCAGGGTTAATGGTGAGTTATAGAAGAGACAGCATATTTCAGGTCCATTTTAAGAGTTGGTACACAATGTGATAACTTGGGTTGGAAAGGAAAGAAGTATCACTTTCCTTAAGAACACACAGAAGTAGAAAGGTTGGATGACTTAAAAGAGAATTTTCCAAAATGTGTTTTTTGAAACATCAGTCCAGAGTTTTGGCCTGATGAGTTTTGGGAATACAACATTCTGTATAAGCTTTCTGGAGACACCCAATGTACTTTGCAAATTAATAGCTGTGAGAAGTCCTGCAATAAAATGACATATTTACATTGTTTAACATTAAAAACAAAACATTTGATTGTGACATTTTTTTAAATGTGGAAGACCTGTTCTATGGAAAACACTTTGAAACACTGGCCAAGGACATTGGTAATAGTCGTTTAGCTCCTTACATCCTAGTCTTTAGGTAACACATTTCCCAAGTTAAATGATGTGGTTAGTTGCCATAGAGTCTATTCCGACTCATGGAGATCCCATGTGTGCAGAGTAGAACTGCTCCACGTGGTTTTCAAGACTGCGACCTTTCAGAAGTAGATTACCAGGCCTGTATTCCGAGGTGCCGCTGCGTGAGTTCAAACCACCAACCTTTCAGCTAGTAGTCCTGTGCTACCTAGGGACCATTGAAATTAAGTATAACCAACAGCAAATCTTCTCTCTTAACTTCTTTGTGGCATATGTGAGGATTATTTTTGGGGGGGAGTCTAATTCCATTAAAAAAAAAACAAAAACAACAGTTGCCGTCAAGTTAATTCGAACTTATGGAGACCTCATGTGTGTCAGAGTAAAACTGTGCCTCATGGGGTTTTCAATGCTGATTTTTCAGATGTAGATCACCAGGCTTACCTAGTGCTGCTCTACAGAAATACCGCAAGTGAATGGCTTTAACAAACAGAAATTTATTCTCTCACAGTTTAGGAGGCTGGAAGTCCAAATTCAGGGTGCCAACTCCAGGGGAAGGCTTTCTCTCTCTGTTGGCTCTGGGAGAAGCTTCTTATCATCAATCTTCCCTTTAGTGTAGGAGTTTCTCAGTGCAGGGACCCTGGGCCCAAAGGATGCACTCTGCTCCCACCTCTTCTTTCTTGTTGGTATGAGGTCGCTCTCCTCTCTGCTTACTTCTCTCTTTTATATCTCAGAAGAGATTGACTCAAGATACAACCTAATCCTCTATATTGTGTCCTGCCTCATCAACATCATAGAGGTTAGGATTTACAACACGTAGAATAATTACATCAGATTACAAAATGGAGGACAACCACACAATAGGGCGAATCACGGCCTAGCCAATTTGACACACATTTTGGGGGAATACAATTCAATCCATAACACGTGCCTTTGGGTGGACTAGAACCTCCAACCTTTTGTGTAGCATCTGAATGCATTAACCATTTGTACCACCCATGTATCTTGGATTAAAACTGGTATTCCTTGATGTCACTTAAAGAAACTTCGGGGGCTACAGAAAACTAATGGAGATCTAGTATATAGCTCTACACTAGATCTGGGGATACAGCTTGGTGTGACTAAGTTTTTCTGTTTGCTGCTCTTGTAAATAAATTGGGCACGTAAAGCATCCAGAGCTGACAGTCTGGTATCTTTTTCAAACAACCTATAAAAGTGCCTATTTATACTTCATTCTAAAAAGGGAATTGCATCTTTTGAATACTGGTAAATAGTGAGAGTTTTTTTGTTCTTCTGTTCTTTTGAGGGGGAGGGGGAAACCTACATTATAGTCAGATAGTTGCTGTGAAAGAATATAGCCACATTCAGTAGTTAGTGATGAATGTTTTCAATGTAGTGTTTTCTATACTAATTTATTTTTAAATAGTAACTGAGTAGGAAAAGTAGATCAGCTTACATATTACTTAAGCCCTGTGACCCACACGGAACAATAAATTAAGACGTTCTCTGCCATTTATTTGTTAATAGGAGAGAAAACCAAACCATTTTCATTTTTTTCTACTTAGACTATTATAAAATTTTCTTAATAGTTATTAGAATTATCAGTTACAGCAATTAACCCTGAAGACATTCTTTGATTAGTATGTAGAAAAGGCATCCTTGAATGGAGGAATGAATTATATTTAAGACTTTTAATTGAATTAGTGATAAACATAATACTGTTCATATTACGAAGGTCAGAATGTCTCTGTCGAATGTATATTGTGTGTTTGTTTCAGCTAAACATTCAATATTAGAAAGCAAAGTGACATGGTTTACTTTAAAGTGAAAAATTTGAAGTCCTCCCCACAACACAGAGGAAGAATAGATGCTTCTGGTCCAGCAGCAGCACAACTTGAGTAATTGTCCAGTAGGGGCTGCTCACAGAGCAGGAAGCCTGGTTCTTCTAACTACATATTTCATGACTTCATGGAGAGTAGGATTTTAAGGCCATTCAAGTATCTTTAGTTGAAATAACCTCTTCATGTACTCCTGGAGTAACCCAGCCTGTGCTATCTACTCTAATACAATAGTGTGTGACCTACTCTAATACAATAGTATGTGTAAAATAAACAAATCACTAAATAAGTCATTTATACACTGTCAAGACATTCTAGAAACCACATTTAAAATGTTGCTGTGCATTAGTGAGGGGAACCCATAACTGTTTTTCCAGACAGAATCAAAGTGTTGTTGAATTGTTTTTAAACACAAATTTAGAGAATGAAATTGAGGGTAGTAAACGAGTAGCCAACTAAAGCAAAATAGGCTGGAATGTTGGTAACCGATTTCATACACAGGATCCAAGCAAAACATCTTGAATTGCTAGTACCATAATAAATTATAGTTTTTACATTCGTATTTTGCAAGTGAAAACAGCACTAAGTCAAGCTTGTGAAATAAAGATCAAACGACATTCTTAATTCACTCACACTTTTGACAACGAAGTAGACCTACTGCATCATGCAATAAACTGGGTAACCGAGGCTGAATGAAGAAGAGGCAACTGGACAGACACACCATGGGCAAAATGCAGTTGTAGATGGGGGGAAATGGGTGAGGTAGGCAAAGGGTTAATTGTCACATAGGATCTAATGAATGCGAAGGTTTCTCCTCCTTGCTTTGTCCCTCCTCTTCTCATGAGAGGACCCATACTACGTTCACCTAACACCTGAGGGGCTGTTATCTCATTTTCTTCAGGGTTAATTTTCTCTCTTTAACATAATGAGATAAAAGGCTGAATGGGTTGGTGTCCCGGGAGTGTTCAGAGGGCAAGAAATGGTCAAGAACTGGTTTATCTCCAAACTTCATTAGCCTGGTAGATAACTGATGCAGGGCGCCCCAATTAACTTAAAGAATGAGAGATTTCTAAGGGATGAGAGGCAGTGCTTACAATAATGGAACTTGGCCTCCTGCTTCAGAAAGGAGAGTCACAAATCCCCTTCTCAGAGCGGGACTCTCCTGGGTAGAGAGGATGGGCTGATTTATTTCTCCTTGGTGTCCTGGAGTCTATCTGCCCTGATTGACTCTCTTGATCTTGACATCAGTCACTTTGGAGTCAAGATAATGAAAACGGCATTAAAGGGGCCCCTCCAGTTTATGCAAATGGCACTTTATCTTCAAAGGGGCCATATCTTTAGGAGAGTTTTTTTTTTTTACTACTTTAAAAGTATTAATAAAAGAAAATGTGTTCGATTTTTCCTCCCTTCTACTCCTTGTTTCCTCTAATTTCCATATCCAAGGGGATGACTTGTTTTTGTTTTTTAATTAAAACCCTAAGCATCTTTGATACTTTATCTAAGGAAGGCAAGTTTTATTTAGTCTCTAGTTTGCTGCATGGAAATAGCCAGGACATAAGTGAGGCTTAAACATTGCTGTAAACAAATGAAGTCACGCAGTGTGGCACATCTTGGGAGTGGACGTCTGGAGCCAAGACAACTGGAGGGAACTCAGTCTTGCAACTCACAACAGGTGTTCCTTAGTGTGACAGTGCAAAAATAATGGCACCGTTTGGAACTACATCTGTGTATGGACTTCAGGAGCCCTGACAGCGCAATGGTTAGGCACTCGACTGCTAACCTAAAGGTTTGAACCCACCATTGGCTCTGTGCGAGCAAAGACCTGGCAATCTGCTCCTGTAAAGACTACTGCCTAGAAAAACCTATGGGGCGGTTCTACTTTGTCATACAGGGTCTCTATGAGTCTGAATCTACAGCACACAACAACAACATGGACTTCAGATGCTACCACTCAAGTTAGAAAAGAATCATGTTATGTCTGTACATGGATTCTATGAGAGGGAATTGGAGATAATGCACACTGAAGAAATACTGGAATCATGGGGGAGTTCTGTTTCACTATCTTTTGTGCCATGCTATTTATTTAACAAATAATAACAATATAGAAATTGTGACAAAAGATGAAGATTGTGATAGACCATATTTACTGGACATTTTAGTAGATTGATTTTGAAAGGGTGTATGTGGCTTCCCTTCAGATACACAGAAGGAGCCTGTGTACAGCATAGTGACACTTTCAGTGACCAGAATGGGACATACAGAGCAACCGTGAAAGAATGAACAGTTTGCTTGATAATAATCTCTCTGGTGTTTTCAAAGTGTTGCCAGAGTTAGAGATACAGGATTTATTTTGACCTTCATGTCAGGTCTGTGTTCCTTGGTATTCCCAGTTTAGAATGAATGGGTGGTTTATGACGGTCCAACAGGAGCTTATCCTCCCCTGAACTTTCTTTAACAACAACAACAAAAAAAAAAGCACAGCTTTCCTTTTTCTTGAGAAAATCTGTACCTAAATCATAATGTCTCAGTTTTCTCTCATAGTTTTATTTACTTTCTTGCTGGTATTTTGAATACAATGGGCCTTGAGGGTAAAAAGTTTTCCATAAATATTACACATACAACTATTCTGCAGCATGCCCTCAAACTCTTACTGTTAATTTGAAAGTTAAAAGTTGTAATATCTTTTATCACAACTATATTGTCTTTACGCAACATGTATTTAAAATGTGACAGGACAATTTTGCTCTTAATATCATTTTTGTCTTTTCCTCAGTATTTCCAAATCAGGTAGTAACTAACTGGATACATTTACACATTATTGCAAAATAACTTCTTTAAATCCAACAAACTTGTACTTTAAACTAATCACTGAAGCAGACTGGCTGTGAAATAATAATTAAGTTATCTTAAATGTCACCACAAAATATAGAACTTTATATTATAGTTATATAACTATAATTATGTTATATGTTGTAATTATTATACACCCGTTGCCGTCGAGTCGCTTGCTACCGATAGCCACCCTATAGGACAGAGTAGAACTACCCCATAGGGTTTTCAGGGAGTGGTTGGTGGATTTGAACTGCTGATCTTTTGGTTAGCAGCCTTAGCTCTTAATCGCTGTGCGAATTATTATATAGTAAAATATTATATAGTTATGTTATACTTTAGTCATATGATCACTATAGAAATTAACCAGAGGTCATTCTTACTATTATTTGAAAGAGGAATTTGATGGCTGTACAATTACAGGTTATAGTCACAATAAATAACAACCATTTGGCATGCACAGTGATCAATCATTACATACTCATTGAACATCATCAGCTTTGTGGGCAAGATATGTAATGGATACAAAGATATCTGTTGGAGTTAACATAGTTTCCCACAAAGAAAGAAAAACAATTTTTTGAGGAGAAATAGAAGGCACCTGGAGAGTTCCTTTGCTGGTGAAGACACAAATACAAGTCGTTAGTGTTGGGCTAACAGTAAAACAGGAAGTTTTACTTTGGGATTACATTAGAAGTCCCAAATTCTTTTTTTTTTTTTTAATTATTGTACTTTGAATGAAGGTTTAGAGAACAAACTAGCTTCTCATTAAACAGTTAGTACTCATATTGTTTTGTGACATTGGTTACCAGCCTCATGACATGTCAACACTCTCCCTTCTCGACCTTGGGTTCCCTATTACCAGCTTTCCTGTTCTCTCCTGCCGTCTCGTCCTTGCCCTTGGACTGGTGTGCCCTTTTAGTCTCGTTTTGTTTTATAAGCCTGTCTAATTTTTGGCTGAAGGGTGAACCTCAGGAGTGACTTCATTACTGAGCTAAAAGGCTGTTCAGGGACCAGACTCTCAGGGTTTCTCCAGTCTCTGTCAGGCCAGTAAGTTTGGTCTTTTTTTGTGAGTTAAAACTTTGTTCTACATTTTTCTCTAGCTCTGTCCAGGACCGTCTGTTGTGATCCCTGTCAGAGCCATCAGTGGTTGCAGCTGGGCACCATCTAGTTGTGCTGGACTCAGTCTGGTGGAGGCTGTGGTACTTGTGGTCCATTAGTCCTTTGAACTAATCTTTCCCTTGTGTATTTGGTTTTCTTCATTCTCCCTTGTTCCAGACGGGGTGAGACCAGTGGAGTATCTTAGATGGCCGCTCACAAGCTTTTAAGATCCCAGACGCTATTCACCAAAGTAGAATTTAGAACATTTTATTTATAAACTATGTTATGCCAGTTGAGCTAGGTGTTCTCAAGACCGTGGTCCCCACAGCCCTTAGCCCAGTAATTTGGTCCCTCAGGGAACTTGGATGTGTCTATGGAGCTTCCATGACCTTGCCTTGGTCAAGTTGTGCTGGCTTTCCCAGTATTGTGTACTGTTGTACCCTTTACCAAGGAAGTCTCAGATTCTTAATGTGGAAAAATCTCCTCCTAAGGACAGTCTGCAGGAACCTCGGTGGCAGAGTGGTTGAAGCACTCGGCTGCTAACCAAAAGGTCAGCAGTCTGAACCCACTAGCCACTCCAAGGGAGAAAGATGTAACAGTCTGCTTCTGTAAAGATGTACAGCCTTGGAAATCCTGTGGGGCAGTTCTACTCTGTCCTGTAGGGTCACTATGAGTCAGAATCGACTCAACAGAAGTGTTTTTTTTTTTTTTTAAAGACTGTCTAGGAGTCCCTAGGTGGCGCAAACAGTTAAGCCCTCAAGTATCAAGTACTAACTGAGAGATTGGCAGTTCAAACCTACACAGAAGTGCCTGGTAAGAAAGGTAATCTGTTTCCAAAAAATTACATCCTTGAAAACCTATGGGAACAATTCTGCTTTGCACATATATGGTCATCACGAGTCAGAATAAACTCAATGACAACTTTTTTTTTTTTTTTAAGGCAGGTCTAGAGCTTCTCTGAGATCATGTCAAGGTAGATGCTTATCATGGCAAGGCCTAGCCTACTCAAGATGAGATCCTTAGCATTTCTTTTCATAAGAAAAAAAAAGCCTACGTGTTTTCCTACTCATTCATGTGATATCCTCCTCTTCTATTTTTTAGTCCGAAATTTCTGCATAATCTTTGCAGAAAATTTGGCAAAAAAAGACAAGTATAAAAAGTAGGTGAGAAATCATCCATAATCCCACCACCCAGAGGCAAACACTATTAACATTTTGCATGCTTCTGATAGTCCCTCTCTCTCTACTTCTCTCTCTCAGTGTAAATGTGTGTTTGTGTGCTGCATTTACCTTGCTGCTTTGTAGAGATCAGAAATGTTTTTCCCTTTGAGTAACTTCTAAAGTATTTAGGCGAAAATATTGTCCCTCTCCTGTACCTTTCAATTGCCACTTATGTTCAGGCTGTATTAACTGATTCATCATTTAGCCACTGATATTTCTAATGTGTTCAGATGGCCATTGCCTGCCTTCTGAGCCACCAAGATTTGCTCAGTATTCATAGGACCTGCAAGAAGTTCCTGTCAGTGATCTTGGCATAAGCCAATAATTCAGAACGGAAGTAAACAGATTTCTTTCTCTCTTTCTCTAGTTCAAAATGGAAGTAAACAGATTTCTTGTGATGCTCATCACTGCCAACATTTTCATTGCCCACATGAATGTGATTAGTGTTACAGCCTAGTCTAAAACACAAGAATTCAGATGGCAGCTTGGAAGTATGTGGCGAACCCTAAGCCTTATGAACCAATGATATCATGAATAATATTAAAATGAGACCCACTAGGAGAAGATATGTGAACAAAAATTATGCGATTATTAAGTCATGGGACAGGTGGGAAATTCAGCTGTTATTATAAATGCAGATTATAACCCTGAGAACATTTCACCAAATAGATCAAAAACATTTTTGATCAGAATTTAATATAGGCTAGAGCTGATAACGTAAACCCCTTGCTACCTCCACCAAATGACTGAATAAACTTTATTTTTCAGGTTGAAAGGACTTTTCTAAAATTCCTCATTCTTAATGCTCTAAAACGCCCGGGATCAGAAAATTAAATTACGCCATTTTTATCTGTTTGAGATCAGCTCTGTTTCCTCCTTTGCTTTGTGTTTACCTTCCTGCAGTAGCTGACATCAAAATGTTTTCTGGAATGCTGGGGCTAAATAAGTTATGCTTAACTCAATATCTAATACAAATAGCCCTGGGGAGCTTCAGCAACACAATCATAAAAGCTATAGTTTCCTTTAATAGCTTGCCACACTTTGCTGATATAGTATTTCTCTAATCACCAATCTTTACGTGCCTTCCTGACCTTGGAGCTTTCAGCCCAAATGGCTTTGTGGTATCAAAGGCCTATGTCATTGGAAGAGTGAATGGCTTTCATTTTTCCCCCTTGAAACTTCCGGTTCCTGGCATCTGTAAAGAATTACTCCAAGCCGTGTTTTGCTGCCTTGCGGCCACTGCCCCATCCAATGGAAGTGACTTTCCCAGAAAGGTCACAGTGGTCAGTAATAGTTGGATATTGCATTCAAAGAGGAGGTAAATCTGATTTCTCTATTTTTTTCTATTACAATGTTAATTACTTATTCTAGCGTCACATTAGTTGTTAAAAATATAAGTAACATTTTGCTTTGCAACATATTTCAGCAAGGAAGTGTACACTTTGTCGTATAGTAAGGCTGAAAAAGTTAGCAACAGGCTTCGTAAAATCATCCAATTTGTTGGGAAAAAGTAAATTCCACTTACACCTTGTTGGGGGAGATTACTCTCTGGCAGTGCCCTTGAATGCATCTTCAGAACTGGTCACTCCACAGGATGTAAAAGAACACACAAGGATGTGACACTGCAGTGACTCAGGAAGCTCAGCTCAACCCTGTCCAGTAACTGTGACAACTCACTATCAGCCATTGAGACCTTCAGGACTTTTGACTCAGACCTTAAAGTACCATTCTGACTGTTACTTAAAGTTGCATTTCCCAGCATAATTATGTTTTGTGTTTTCCGCATGGTCAGTAGTGAAGGACTGTATGGATACATTTCCAGAGTACGGGCTACTGGCTTAGACTGGAAGTGTGGGTAATGGATACCTTTTTCAAACGTTCCAATGACTCAGTGAGTGGCTTTTAAATAGTGTCTTACCTTCTCTGTGCTTTAGAATCTTAAAAGAGAGAGAGAAGTGAGAGAGAGAGAGAGAGACAAGGTAGAATACTACGGAGTCTTGTGAGGCAATTTGATATGTTTCCAATGTGGGATTCTTAATGCAAGTAAGAAGCGTGTGTTATTAAAAATAAAAATTAGTGTAGAAGAACCAGATATAAATTTTTTGAGGTACTAGCATGGCATGCATTTTTAGCAATTTCATCTATCTATCTAAAATCTTTACCTACTTTCACTACTGCAGTGAATACTTCATGTACTTACTCCTGAGAATGCCCACTAGCTATAATTTAATGTCAGCTTCTTAATATTTTTTTCCTAAATGGTTCCTAGAATATCATTTTGTATATTAAAATATTCCCCACCAGTTTCCAGTTTATGTTATTTTCTATAGTAATATATATGTATATTAATACTACTGAGGATTAAAATTAGAAAAAAACTCCATGATTTCATAATAACCTTTTACATTTGAGTGCATTTTAAGTCTTTTTTTCTATTTTATGTATAAAATATGTAGAATTTTTACAAAATTGAATTCATATTAAATGTACAATTTTGTAGTGTTTATATTTGCATTTAGCATTTTACCACATACTGAATATTTTTTTGAAAACACATTTTTGTGCTAACAGAATGAACTAATAGATGAATATACTATCATTTGCTTTATCAATTCTCCTATTGTTGAATATTTTGTTTAGTGTTTTTCCTTTCTTTTAAATTTTTGTTGCTCTCATAAAAATGCTGAGATAAACATTTCTGTACATACCACTTTCTTTAAGACACAGTCTTGATGCAAAGTTAGTGGGGTGTATAAGCATAATTTTTTTAAGGCTCTTTCTCCATGCGCTACATTGCTTTCCAGAAAGAGTCTAAGAATTTACATTTGCACCAGTGGTCAGTAACCACTATTTTTATTGTTCCATTTCCAACAATATATTTTATAATTGTGCTACTCTTTTTCAATTGGATATTACATTATATTTTTAATGTGTCATATTTTATTAATATAATGATTGCTTATTACTAAAACTAAAGTTCTAGGAATTTGGAGTTTAATGTTTTCCAAAGATGCTAGCATTACTTGTTTTACCACTATCTTTTGTGGATAGTTCTACATGTGAGGTTAAAGTGGAAGAACAACTCAACTAAAATAAAGGATTTGAAAGAGGAAGTCCAAATATAACAAGTCTCACTTTAAATTATGGCTGTGTAAATGAGAAAAACTCAGTCTAAATCCCGATATATGTTTGAAGTCTTCATATCCTGCATGGAGAGATTTGAAGACAAAAGAATCTCTCTTAAACACAATTAAATAAAAATTCCACAATGCTGAAAATAAATTGGAAATATGAGATTAATGGTTACTAAGTATAAGACTAGTAGTTCATTGAAAACGTTTTCCTATAAACAACTAAATGTTGAAGCCGTAAAATCCACAAGAAAATATTCTCTGTTTAAAAAACACAATATTGCTATTTTTTTTACTATTTATTTCACCTGCAGGTTCGAATACATATACATATCTATTTCCCACTTGATTATGTACATCTCTTGGATACGTATTTATTTCGAAATTAGAATAGCTTAAATAAGAAAGTGAATGGACGAGGAGTCGCTTGCACATTAGCCTCCGGAATCCCTTCAGTGCTGAGTCCTCTTCATGGCAAATTAACTTTTTACTAACAAGGGCCAAACATGCCTTTTTGGGGCACTTTTCTTTGAGATCGAAGAACTTAAATCTGTCCCAATTCATAAACATTAAAACTATCTAACTCTTTTTAAGACTTTAAAATTTGATTTTATTCCATTTGCATAGGAAGAGCTGAATTAGTGCTTTAAAAATATCAGAATTGTTGTTTAGCAAATCCCTGGATGTTATTTTATTGTAAAATGTGTGAGTTTTGTGTTCATACTGGTTTAACCACCATGGAGACAGATTGGTTTCAGCGATTCTATGGATTGAAGATAGATTTGTTTTATCTGGTTACAGAAAGGATAAAATACAAAAGATTTAAGGGTTTTATTTGTTTCTTTGTTTTTTTCCTGTGACTTTTACAATTGCTGTTTTGATGAACTGGATTGTTTCTAACTCCAGTTCTTCTGCCAATTAAGTGAATATAATAGCCTCTCTCTAACAGCTTTTTCAAGAAACTTACCAGGGAAGATCTCAATATTAATGTTTAAATAATTTAAAATTAATTAAATTGAGGAAATATATATAGTTGTGGAATAGCCAGAATATCTTAAATGAAATACCTGTTTAAGGAAATAAGCCCCATAGATGGTTACAGAGTAACAGGCGAGCTTATCCTAGCCTTGGAAGCCTATAAGAAAGGAAAAAAATAAATGTCTCTTTCTTGGAGAGAGAACAATTCTGAAAGTTTTCGGGTCTTAGCACATTTAGGGACTTGGGATGTTTCTTATACACTATTGTGTGTGAGACAGAGGAGAAGAGAAGAAAGGAGAGGGTAGAGAAAGGAAGGGGAAGGCAGGGGAGAGCAGAAGAGAATATTGAAAGGCTTTGACTTTCTGTGAGACACGGAGAAGTCTCATCAATAAGCTTGTCTTCTCCTTATTGTCTTTACAGGCAACCCCTGACACCCGTGACTTCCCCCTGCAGCTTTCTGCATAAAGACGGGTACCAGTGAAATTGCCTTTCTAGAATTTAGATTCCTGAAATTCACCAAGGTAGCTGATATGTTCATCAAGATGAGACGGGAGAGTGAGGTTGTCTCCCACTGAGAGTTAGTAACAGTTTTTAATTTCTCCAAGACTCAGCTGGATTTATATTTACGTTTTTGGAGAAGCACTACTGAGTTGAGTTGCTTTTGCTCTATAACAAACCAGCCTGAAACCTAGTAGCTTGAAACCATACAAGCATTATTTTTCATGAATCTGTTGGTTAGCTGGGTGGTTCTTCTGATCTAAGCCAGCTGGGCTGGGGCAAAATGATCTAGAATGGCTTCCTTCCCATGTCTGGGATGGCTGGGATGGCTGGGAATGCGGAGGCCTCTCTCCGTATCGTGTCTCATTCTCTAGGAGGCTAGCCCTGGCATGTTCATACACATGGTGCTACACAAGGGCTCGCCCCAGCCAGAAGGGGCCAGCCCTAGTGGGCAAGTGCTTTTCAAGTGTCTGCTTCTGTCATGTTTGCTGTTGTCCCATTGGTTAAAGCATGGCATGGACATACCCAGGGTCACATGGGCATGATTCTTTGTCCGCCCTTACTCCAACATTGCACCACCATCATATCCCAGATTTCTGAAATTCATTTCAATTAGACAAATCCAGAACCTAATTAAAATTCTTTAATAATTGTTACATTTATTTTTCTGCAAAATTCATATTTGGATCAATGACCTTGAATGTCTAGAGACTTGTTTTTTAAAAGTGTTTGTATTTTCTCTTTAAGGAAAAAAAAAGCCCTCTTAGATAATTAGAAATTCTCCCAGTTTTGGCACATCACTGCAGTCATTTGAGATATTTAGCGGAATAACGAATGCATGTGTTTTATACAACTGTGATTTGGCATGCCAAATAAACATTTTTTATTCTCTTATCTCAGAACTTTATCTTGTGATGCCATCTGTTTAAAAACAAATGTACTGTACACTAGTACTATGAAACCCAATTGATTAATATTACATGTATTTTCAGATGAAAGCAGTTTCTTAAGGATTAACTTATTGCTATTAGCAGCTCTTAGATACAAAATATCAAACAATACATTGCTAATTATAAAGCAATATATTGTTTTTTACCAATATAAAAAGCAAAGCTGCTTTAAAATGTATTTTTTATCAGAATCAATTACAAATATTCTTCTCACTATAGGAAGACAAAGGACTGGATAATCTTGTGGATAAAGGCACCTGTCAATATCACGCCTAGTTCATATATGAAATAGTTAAGGGACATCTGTTAGATATCCAAAGACATCCTAGATTCCTATGGATCTGTGATATTTGTAGAAATGATTTCCCATAAATCCATCCCAAGAAAGTACAGAGGAAGGAGCATGGGTATCGGAGACAGACTTTGGTCAAAATCATGGCTCTGTTAGTTACTGTGTAACCTTGAGCAAAATCATCCAATTTCCTTTGTTTCCGCAGACACGACATGGAGTTAAGTAAGACAGCAACACAGTGGGGACATAGAAAGAATCAGTGAGTTAATTCCTTCCCTCCCCCTTTTACTTTTTACTTTTCTTACTGTTTACCTGGAGCCCTGATGGTGCAGTGGTTAAGAGCTATGGCTGCTAAGCAAAAGGTCGGCAGTTCGAATCCACCAGCTGCTCATTGGAAACCCTATGGGGCACTTCAACTCTGTCCTATAGGGTTGCTGTGAGTCAGAATGGACTCGATGGCAATGGGTTCTACTGTTTTCCTACTTCAACTAGTTAAAGGTAGTTGAAACCTTTCTGACAGTTGCGCTTTAAGCATGATTTGGGAGCAATGAGAGAGACAGAGTGTGGCTTTGGGTTAGTCTGAACGTTGCTGGCCCGTGTAAAAGGACAGAGATCGGCACTGGTACTAGACCCAGCTTTCCGTGGTTGTTTTCTCCCCTCTCTGTGTGCCTGCTTTTTCAGAGGGGAGTCCCTGGGAGGTGCAAAACGTTAACACACTAGGCTGCTAACTGGAGGTTCCAGTCTACCTAAAGGTGCCTCGGAAGAAAGGCCTGGTGATCTACTTCTGAAAAACCAGCCATTGAAAACCCTATGGAGCACCGTTCTACTCTGACCCACATGGGGTCGCCATAAGTAGAAATCGATTCCATGCCACCCGAGGTTTTTTTTTTTTTGGCTTTTTCAGAGACCTGATAAATGTTCCATACTGACAATCTAATAGCTCGGCCGCTAGTGCTAATTATCACTCAAGTAAGAGGCACTTCAGGGCCATAACGAAAACTTAAAACACAAAAGCAAAAGCTTAGTAAGTGGGTTTGTGGATATCCCGATGCTTGCAGCACCCCCAGAAAGTGGATGGGTGAGCAGAGTAAAGTCGAGAGCTTCGATGAACATAACTTTGGGGTGCAGCCTGTAGGCTGTACCATTTCTGTGACCTAAATTTGTGTTTTTGCTAAACACTGGATGGCTTAATGTGTCAGTGGGTTGGAATCAAAAGTACGTTAGGACAACCATAATGCTATCCTGAGAGAACCCAGGGACAAGCTAATTAGGAATAAAGAGGTGAGGTGGAGAAGACAGGCTATCTGGGTAACTTCACAGGTTGAAATCCCCACATGCGAGGTGGCAGCACGGAAATCTGCATAGTAACAAACTTGTCATAAAGCTAGGATGACTCAACAGAACAATTAGAATTAACATTTTACTCTGACATTTATCAAAAATCTCTACCCATGTTTTACTCTTTGCAATGAAAACTGTGGTTTTGTCTCAGCATTTAGTAAGCTGTTGAGTAACTTTAAACATCCGTTTGTAAAGTAGGCACTCCCTTGTACAAAGGAAGAAAAGTTACATCTTTTGAAATCCCCACATCCCATATGAATCCTAAACTCATTCCATTTGAACAATAGTCACATATTGTGAAATCCGCACATACCAGATGAATCCTAAACTCACTCCATTTGAATGACAAATGCTGTAAGAATTCAAGAAAATATTCAGTATTTTATAGTAGGTAACATCTGTTTCAATTACCTCTTCTTTAAAACCTGTTTCATGTTAATAGTCCTAGAACTCTCTAAATCTAGTCAAAGAAAACCACATACTGTGAGTATAATATATATTTTTTCCTTAAAAAAGAAAAGCGGCTGCAATTTTTAATGTTCATTTTATATAAAACAACACTTCAGATATGTTTAATTTCTGAACAGAAGCTCAGAGGAAACCAAAAAGTTAAAAGTATTGTGGTATTATGCAAGCTATAATGTAGTCATATCTAACTTCCTACATCCATCAAATTATTATGAATATTCATAGACCAGAAAGCACAGTTTTCCCCAAGTAATTAATATTTGAAATTAAATAAAATACTTTAAAAGTAGCAATAAGAGCAAAATCCCACTGTTAGATTTCTGACTGCATAAATTAATAACAGATTGTTAAGAAAACAGACTTTAGAGTAAGTCTACGTTGCATTTCTCAGTTTGTATTTAAGAGCACAAACTGGGATATTCTCTATTTTAGCTGTTTAAATATTATTCAGTTTATTTAAACATAGTGAGATAATGCATGGAATACTAGATAATATTTACTAGGATTTTAAATTAGAAGAGCTGGGAAGAAAACAAAGGACAGACATTGGCAGTCAGGTTTGAATTTATGGAATTTTCTTTTTTTCCTGAGTGCCTAGGCAGTTTCACATTCCTACTTCTTCCTGCAGCATAACACAAGTGTGATCTGAGCTTGCTTCTCCGTAGTCTCCCCTTTCTCCACAATACAGGCAAACATGCAGTCCATTACTAATTTTAGACATTTCCTTTTGGGGATTCCCACAAGCAGATCCTACATCATGCCTTGACCTTGTGCTGCCTGACTGATGTGGCATCCTTGCCACTCCCAGGCCTGGGGAGGATGGCTAGGAGAAAAACTATATCAAACACAGCCCTTCAAAACCAGGAGCATATCCTGCTGCCCTGCAAGTGCCATCTGTCAGATCGTCTTGAGGGCCTAGGAGTGTCATTGCTGTAATAAGACCCAGTGACACCTACTTGTTCTGCCTGGTCTTCCTGCAAACATAGCCTTGACAGGATTTAATTTGCCACCCACAGAGAAAGGGAGTCTTAGGATTACAAAGGCACAGCTCAGGTATCACCCCTACTTTTGCTAACGCACTTCTTCTTCCATGACTTTGTTGACTTTGGGGGACTTTGGACTTCCTTGTTTAGAAATACAAGAAATATGGTGGGTTTTTCCTTACTTTTTATGTCTTCAAGATCCAGCGTTCTTCCATATACCACATAAAACTTTTCCTGCAATCCATTTTCCTCCAAAAACTTTCAGAAGTTATTCTAACTACTTAACTGAATTTGTAAGTATGGATTTTCCTTGAGGAACTGACTCAATCTCACTCACAACCACATCCTTGGGTGTTAGCTAGACACACCCCAATGATATGTTCATCTGCTTTGACCTTGACAGCATAGTCCTTTTAATAAAAAACAAAACCCATTGCTATTGAGTCAGTTCCAACTTATAGTAACCCTATTTTAGTTGCTTCTAAAATAGAACAAAAATGGGATTTGGAGCAAGGATACAGCTAAGAATCTCCTAGAAGTCTAAACATACCAGTGATTTCAACGTTGTTGTAGTTGTGAAGTGCTGTGGAGTTGGTTCTGACTCTTAGCGACCCTGTGTACAACAGAACAAAACACTGCCCGGTCCTGTGCTGTTCTTATGATTGTTGTTATGCTTAACTCATTGTTGCAGCCACTGTATCAATCCATCTCCTTGAGAGTCTTCCTCTTTTACAATGACCCTCTACTTTACCAAGCACAATGTCCTTCTCCAGCGACTGATCCCTCCTGATAACATGTCCAAAGTATGTGAGACGCAGTCTTGCCATCTGTGCTTCTAAAGAGCATTCTGGTTGTATGTCTTCCAAAACAGATTTGTTTGATCCTTTGGCAGTCCATGGTATATTCAATATTCTTCACCAACACTGCTGTTCAAAGGCATCAGTTCTTCTGCAGTCTTCCTTATTCATTGTCCAGCTTTTGCAAGCATATGAGGTGATTAAAAACACCATGGCTTGGGTCAGGGGCACCTTAGTCTTTAAGGTGACATCTTTACTTTTCAACAATTTCAAGAACTCTTTTGCAGCAGATTTACCCAAGGCAATGGGTCTTTTGATTTCTTGACAGCTGCTTCCATGGGTGTTGGCTGTGGACCCAAGTAAAATGAAATCCTTAACAACTTCAATCTTTTCTCCATTTATCATGATGTTGCTTATTGGTCCAGTTGTGAGGATTTTTGTTTTCTTTATGTTGAAGTGATTTCAATAGCTGATGGAAAACTCTAAACCTAACTTTAAACATCTGCAGGAGAGGTATTCCATTGCAGGTGCACAGGTTTGATAACAACAACAAAAAAAAAAAAAGCCCACCTCGCCTACCAACGACTAGCAGTTTAATACTAAAATATCGTATAAAAAATTAAGATAGATTAAGGGAAAAGAATGCTATTTAAATTGCCATTGTTAAAAGAAGATTTCATCATTTTACAGGAAATAGGATACTTTATTGTTTTATTGATGTGAAGAAGAAATAACATACATCAAGGCTGTCCAATAAATAATGTAATGGAAACACAAATACAAAGCACATATATGATTTAAATTTTCAGGTAGCCATGTTCAAAAATGAAACAGGTGAAATTATTTTAAAAATATATTTTATTTTACCCTATACATCCAAAATGTTTTACCCAATATATCTAATATATTACCAGGGTTCATGATACAATAATTTTTTTTCTTATATTTAGAGACATTAGACAGGATTTTACTTTGTTCTATTTTTTTTTCCTGCAGGACTTCTGGATTCTTTAATATGCTAATTTGTGTGTGGCTCTACAAGCCTGGGGCAGAGCCGGGTGTCTCCAACCACTGACATTCCAAAATGCTATCCCAGTAATTCTTTGATTTGAAGGTGCTCTCCTGTGCATTGAAGGATGTTTAGCAGCATCTCTGGCCTCTACTCACTAGATGTGAATAGCACCCCCCACCCAGTTCAGCACACAAAAACATCTCTAAAGCAGTTGCCATCAAGTCAACTCCAGCTCATGTCAACCCCATATGTAGAATAGAACTGTGGTCCTCGAAGTTTTCAATGGCTGATTTTTTGGAAGTAGATCACCAAGGCTTTCTTCTGAAGTGCCTCTGGGTGGTCTCAACCCTCCAGTCTTTCAGTTAGCAGGCAAGTTCGTTAAATGTTTGCACCACCTAGGGACTTGCCAAATGTACCCTGGTGTGCAGAGTTGCTCTAGTTGAGAACCACTGGGACAGACTGTGGAGCATGACCCTACCTGTTTACTTACATCTGCTTATCTAAATGGTCTTCATCTTCTATTCAAGTGATTAACTGGACACATTTACATGTGCTTATTAAATGATCTGAATGAATTCAAAAAGTGTTAGACTTTTAGGCAGTTTGAAGTATTTCATTGGCACAAAAAAAATAAACATACTCAGTTTCTAAAATGATGCTATAGTTAAATAATCTCTTTCATGTCTGGGAGGACTTGGGTCCCAGAAGACCTAGGTCCTTATCCATCTGTTTGAAACCTTTCCCTGGTCACTCCCATGTGGCTGAAGTCACCCCACCCCTCTTGTCTTCTGTGCCAACCAGCTCTACTGTTCACACGTGGTAAAAGGTCTATCTCCTCTGAAAGTTTCCTTCTTATTACTTTCCTCTCCCTGAGCAGCAATAAAATTTTCAAATCACCACAGTGAACCTAAACTTTCCATAAGTTTCCATATGCATGCTGATTGCATGTCTGATACATTTCTTTCCTGCAAAATTGTAAGCTCCTTGAGGTTAAGGACTGTGTTGATATTTAAAATCTACCATGAATCAAGGAAATTTGTTGGTAATAAAATATTTGCTTGATGATTGACAATAAAACTTGAATACTTTTATAAAAACAATAACATGTTCCCATTAATTTTATTTTTCCCAGTTTTCTCTTGTATTTTGGCCTGTTTCTTTATTGCTCATCATTTCTGGAAGGCTGGCTATGTGCTAGGCACTGGGGTGAGTGCTGGGGGAAAAGTTTACCATAGTAGTTCTCCACCTGGAGTGATTTTATCTGCAGGGGACATTTGGCAATGTCTAGAGACCTTTTTTATTGTCACAATTGAGGAGGAGGGGGCTTTTAGCATCTAGTGGGTAGAGGTGCAGCATGCTGTTAACTATTCCACAATGCACAGGATAGAGCCCACAACAAAGAATTACAGGACCCGAAATGTCAAAAGTGCCGTATTTGAGAAACCCTGAAGAGAAAGAGCCAAATCAGCCGACAGTTGAAATTGAAAGTGATGTATATCCTGATAGAGTTAGGAAAAGGATACCTTGAGAGTGTAGGAAGGGGACAGTAATTCCGAGTGCATGGCTGAGAAGCAGAGAAGTCTTCCCAGAGAAGATAATCTAGGCTGATGGTGCAGCTTGGGAACCAGCAGCATTTATGAATAAAGGGTGAGGCATTGGTTACCCCAGGGAGAAAGCGTGGAATTTAAGGAGACGAAACTAGGGATGGAGCTCAAGGGAAGCCAACTGTCAAAGGTAAGCAGAAGAAGAGCCGGCAGAGGGGATGAAAGGGAGGAAGTAAGTAGAAAGCAGGAAGATGGATTCATGGGGGCCAGAGGAGAAAATTATTTCAAAACAGAGAAAATCACTAACAATCACAAGTACTTCAGAGAAGCTGAGTGAGATAAACACAGAAAAGTATCTTTTAGCATTAGTAAAGGGCATCATGCTTGGTAAAGTAGAATGTCATCAAAAAAGAGGAAGACACTCAACAAGATGGATTGACACAGTGGCTGTAACAATGGGCTCAAGCATAACAACCAGTGTGAAGATGGCACAGGACCGGGCAGTGTTTTGTTCTGTTGTACATAGGGTCCCTATGAGTTGGAACCGACTCCACAGCACCTAACAACAATAACAACAGCCCTAGTAAAAGGTACTTGGTAACTTTAATGAGAGAAATTTCAAGCGATGGAAATAAAGGATAAATGGTCTTACACAGAAAAGTGAATGGGAGGAGAGAAAAAGTATGAATTTGCCTTCAGGAGCCATGTTTATTATCATTTATAGAAGAGAAAAATTGAAAACAGTCTAATAAAGAAGATATTTAAATTGTTACAAAAATAATGCAATAACATACAAGTTTTAACAGACATGCTTTGGGGATTATTTAAGGCTTTGGAGATTTGGTCATAGTAAATGAAAAACGCGGCATGCAAACTTTAAACTAGCTGTCCTCAGGTCGACTCTGACTCATGGAGACCCCACGTGTCAGGATTGAACTGTGCTCCGTAGGGTTTTCAATGGCTGATTTTTCTGAAGTAGATCAACAGACCTTTCTTCTGAGTTGCCTCTGGGTGGACTTGAACCTCCAACCTTTGGTTAGCAGGTGAGTGCATTAACCATTTGCACCACCCAGGAACTCCTTATGCAGTATGACACTCAATTTTTTTTATGTATATGCAGAGAGAAACACAACTAAAAAACAATACAAAAATAATAACAGTTGTCATACCTGGGTGGTAGAATATTATGGGCAATTATTTTTTTCTTCTTAAAAAATCTTTACAACCCAAATATTTTAAAATAAGCATGTATTACTTTTAAAATCAGAAGAAAACTTTTTTTTTTTTTTTTAAGAAGCTTAGCTGAGAAAGAAAGGAGAAAGTTTTGGCAGTAATTTGAAGGGAACACAGGGAGGGGAAAGGAGTGTGTGTGTGTGTGTGTGTGTGTGTGTGTTCCTGCATGTGTGTGCACTTGCTCGTGCCTGTATTTAAGTTGGAAACAATGAGAGCGTTTTTGTGTGTTGAAGGGAGAGAATCAGTACACTGGGACAGGTTGAAGATACAGGAGCCTGGATGATTGATGGAGCATGTCCCTGAGGGAGCGGGAGGGGATGGAATCCAGATCACAGGTGGTGAGATTAGCCTTGGCTAAGAGGAGAGACATCTCTTCAACTGAAAAATGAGGGAAAGAGGTAAGGATGGATGCGGCTGCTGATAAGAGTGTGGAGGAGGGGGCAGGAAGTTGAGGGAGTTGCTGTCTCTTGGCCTCTGTTTCCTTTGTGAAGTAGAAGATGAGGTCATTTGCTGAGTGGGGTCAAGGGTTTAGGGAGAATGATGGGGATTTGGAAGAGCTGCTGAGGAGAATAAGGGAGTAAGGGGACTAGGAACCCAGAGACAGATTGCCTTGCAGCCTTGAGAGGCCAGCTGAGGCTGAGGACTGAATTTTTAACGAAGGGCACCTACTTCTGTATCTGTGTGGCTTTCTCTAGCAACACTCATTTAAAAACAGAGAAAGCAAATAATGAGACAACTTTTAAGATTGCAGATTTTTGGGGCAGGCGAAACACTATTGTTTCAAATATCTGATGTTATGAACAACAGAGTTTTTGTTGGAGAGCAAAAGAAATGAACTCAGAAGAGAGTTTTAGGGAATGGGAGTCAGAATGACATCCCAAAGTAAGGCAAACAAGGGAGTGAGGAACTTGAATAATCAGACATTTTGGCTAAGGATAGGTAGTATAAAGTAAGATTCTAGGAATGAAAGACGGATAGATGGAGGTGGGAGGTGTACACCAGCCAGCCAGTATCTCAGTGAGAGCTTCTGGCTAGTGTGGTCTATAGATGATGAAAGCGCAACTCCTGTAACACGCAGAGCACGGAAACACTCACAAAGACAAACCAAGTAGATTGAAGACCCTCAGCTCCCTGAACATACACACACATACATCACACATACACACACCCCTAAAAATCTGAAATATTATTGACAGTGATTTTGAATTCAGACAATAATTTTAAACATAGATAAAACAGATTCCCACCCAAGTAAAAAGAAACTTGTTTTAATTACATCAATTCAAGTCATCTTGCTAACAGAAAACATAGTTTTCTCACTGGTAAAATGGGTTAAATTATAGCTATTTAACAAGTGATTTTGAGAATTAGATTAAAACTTTAAAATACATTTCAGGCTTTGGAAATCACAACTACTATAATTCAATTCACTCATTCAACAAATATTTATTGAGCACTACAGTATGCTTGTGTCTGTGACTGGGAATCTAATAGTGAACAAAACAGAATCTAATGGGGGAAATTTAAGAGACTATTACACAAGCAATAAGCAATAATAACACTTTTCTTACCCTATGATTCTATTCCTTACTCCTATGCCTATATGTAAGCCAAGATTCTACCAGGGCCCTCCTGAGCACAGTCCTGGCTCTGGTGATCCATCAGGGAAGAAGGAGATGGAATATTTACGATTACAGTTTGTTAATGTCTCATCTTGTGTTACTTTTGTGTATATTTAGTTATTTAAAATCTTGAACTCAAGTTTACAATCTCACTTCCATAACACTGTTTCCACATGCTTATATCATGTTTACTCACGTACATAAACATGTACACATTTTATATGTAAATGTTGTTGTTAATACACACACATATGTATTATATGTATATTCTGGTATGAAAACAACTCGTGCTTAATCAAAGCCTAAAGGGAATTTAATATTCAGAGTACTAGCCCATCAGCAATCAGCATATTGGGGATAGTGTCTATGTTGATATGCCCGTTCACCTAAAAGATGGTTAGCATTCGTAATTAGGAGTTGAGAGTACATCAAATGCTCTTTGATGAGCTAAGTAAAGTGAAAAATTAAGTGCTATGCCCCTAACAATGAAAGCGACTTGAGTTAAAACAACAAAGAGCTCATGGAATAGAGAAAACAAGTCAATGCAGCGTATGTTATTGCTTTACTATTCAGTGGTAAAGATTAGCTAGTTGCCCATATGTAAATACACATGGATATTTATACATATAAATAAATAAGAATTTTAAACTAACAATTGTAAATTATATCATAAGTTTCAAAATGGCATACAAATAGGACTTCTTAAAATTAACAATTCAATTTACTCGTAACTTGAATACTCTCTGCAGGCATAGTTAATATGCTCTGAGTGCCTACAACGTTCCTAGCACTGTGCTAGATATTGTAAGTGAATCATCCCATTTATTTTTTACAGAAATATGTATGTAGTAGGTTCTACCATTTTTCAAAATTTTACAAATTCAAATAATGGGATAGCTGAGACTTTCAGAAGTTAAGTAACTTGCCTAATACTGCAGGGCTGGTGAGTCATGAACCCAAAGCAGTCTTATTTCAGAGCCCATGTTCCTCATGTTTGCTTCCCTTTGCCTCCCCAAGCAGAGAGGCCATCCTCACAAATCATCAAGTCAGGTTGGCTCTACCTCCTATCTCTCCTGGTTCTGTCTTCCTCTCTCCAGCCCACTGCTGCAACCTGGCTCGGGCTAATGTCAACTAGATTACTGGGGAATTTTCTACCTGTTTCTGGTACTCTAACTCCCTGAATTCACTTATAACAATCTGGTTGGGAGGTGGGTACAAATAAGGTCACATCAGCATTGATTACCCGTATTCTGCTATCTTGATGGTACCTAACACCATAACTCTGGAACGAGAGCCTGAATCACTGCCCCTCAGGCCCTGAGTATTCCACATCTACCACCACTGTCTACGGTTTGGTTGCTGCCCCACACATCTCAGACTTTTATAACCCTCAGAGTGTCAAATGGCACTTTGCTGCCTTTAATAGTCAGTGATATTTTCTACCAGAAATGAGAAGAATGTCTTCCAACTCTGTGTTCCACTTTGCCCCATGAGGCTCAAAAGGTCACTGCTTTTGCTCTAGTCTCATATAAAAACAGTTTGCTCACCTTTGTCCTGAAGGCCTGATCTTCTGGAATTCAAATAGTCATTTGGTGGGGCCAAAAAGAGGGCAGACTTATTTGCAACTCTCAGTTCAACATCTCTTCCCATCTCCTCTCTCTCTCACACCAGAATTTCTCCTTTTTCTTTCAGCAAAAACAATCAACCAAAGAAACACAAAGCTCAAATCAACAAATGTCTAATCAATACACAGGGTAAGTGGGCAAGAGAGACGATGTGTTACTGACCCACTGGCCTGCTGGATAGATCTATCAGTTCTGTTCACAACTAGTCTTTGCCCAATTCAGGTAACCCAAGGAATCCTAAGGCCTCCATAAATGCAAATATAATCATGCTCCTCCACTCTTTAAAATACCTCAATGTTTCCTCATTGCCTTTAGGATGAAGTTAAAACTCCTAAAAATGCTTAACAAGGTCCTTCATTACCTAGACACTTTGGGTTTTCTTTTCTGTTGTCACAATCTCCTCCAACCTAATTTTAAGACTCCACGGTCTGCACAAGGACTGGGCTCTGGCATGCAGAATTAGGGTAGGACAGGATAACAGCAGTTCATAGACTTATTGTAGAATGCCATATGGACCTATTCTGCTAGATTCCAATAATGCCCGTGTCAATTTAGAAATAGCTACTGTTTACGGAAACCATGGTTTAAAATTGTCAGGTATAACCAATAATGAGACTAAACATCTCAGAATGATAACTGCTTTAGAGTTTGTGCAAGTTGTGAATGAATACTTTTTTTTTTTTTCTTGCTGGAGAACAAAGAAGATGAAAACAACCGCCAACACTGTGCATTGCAGATTCACGGATACATTGTAAATTAAAGATACTTAATTCCGTGATTACTGAACATAGCCACTTCTAGCAGCTTATTCATATTTATTAGCTATTTTAGGCTTATATTATTATTATAAATATGATTTTTCAATAAAGGTTTTGATACTTGATAGATAAATAAAAATTTTTTAATATATTTCAGTGACAGAAACTGACTTTGAAATTCATAGTTTATTCATGTAAGCCAGCAAGTATATTAGTGACATTTACTCTCTCTGCTGATACTGTCCAGAACTGAATCCATAATACTAAAACCAAATAATACTGCACGAGATGTTAAACTAAATTGTTAAGCATTGTCTAATTGCATTATATTATCCATTTGTTCTGAGTGGATGTTTTAAGGTTCTTTGCTAATGCTAAATTATAGCTTTATCCCTTTTCTGAATTTTAAAAAGAAATCTATTGTACTATGTATATGGTGCTTGGAATGGGTAAATGCAGGTCAATAAACATTTTAAACGCAGCAAACTGAAACAGATGGAACAGTCTCAGGGAAGAGACAATCACTGGTGACCTGGTATATGGAGAAACCACTTTTTGGAGTTGATAATTGAGAATTTTGGAATTGAGCAGCATTATCATTTAGCCTTTAAAAGTTTACAAAAATAGTGATTTCTGGTATAAACAAACACTAAAAAAACTTACCACAAGCAATAAAACCATTGGACTCATTTAAAGCACTAACTAGTTATTTTAAGTTACAAATCAAGGGGCCTTTTTATATACCATCAGAATGTTATTAGCAAAATGCTTTATTAATGAAACATTTTAAAATAAGGATTTTAACAAAAGTGCAACTAACATTGCCCTGCTTATTAATGTCACAGTATAAGATTGAAGAATTACTTACAAAGGAAGTCCAGTATTGCTGATACACTCTGGTGGTTATAACTATAGCTAATATAATAGAGTGCCCATTATGTGCCAGGCACCATTATAAAATTTATATATTTATAGGTATAAAGTATATGTATATATGTGTGTATGTATATATATATACATATACATATGTATATGACTTTATTATCATTCCATTTTAGAGATGTGATTCAAGAGCTGAGTTTAATTAGTTTCTCAAAAATCATACAGCTAACAAGCAGTAGAGCTAGAATTCAAATCCAGGCAATCTGGTTTAGATTCCATACTCAACCACTATGTCACTTCAGAAACTATAGAATATTTTGGTGAAAAATCAAAAACCTAAAAGGAGATTACCTTGTAGATAGAAACACAATTTCCATTTGATGAGTATAAACCAAATCCGTTGTTGTGGAGTTGATTCTGACTCATACAGACCCTACAGGACAGAGTAGAACTGTTCCCTAGGGTTTCCTAGGAGCTGCTGGTGGATTTGAACAGCCAAACTTTTGGTTAGCAGCCGTAGCTCTTAACCACCACGCCACCAGGGCTCACTGATGAGCCTAGGTAGCTGAAATTAATCTATTTTTAGGATAAAGTAATGTAAGTTGCATGATAGGACCAAAACATTTAATGTGCAGATTCAGTGGGTGATGACAAAAAAAAATTGTGAGAGGTGTGTAATAAATAAAGATTTGGGTATTAATTTATGTGAGCAATATATGGCAGCTAGTAAGACCATACTTAGCAGAATCTGCACATCTTTGGTTTCTGCGGACCAAGTTCTTAGTTAAAATATTGTTGTGAGGATAAGACTCTGGTGAAAAGCATCAGAGGTAAGTTGATAAAAATAATTGCTCATGAGACTAAATACAAATATAGGACTTTTTCAGAAACCATTCTGACCAACCACCCTAAGTGTCCAAACCTACTCCAAAACACCTAGAAGCTTAATCACTGGCTTGTCATTGCTCTTAGGAATATGATGCAATATCTTTATGTAGAATGTAAATTCTGCATTGTCTTACCCGAGCCACTGTGAACCAGCAGCCCACTCACACGTCTTGACCTGCCTCTGTTCCCTGGTACTTAACAGGTGCCCTACCACCAGAGTAACTTTGCACATACTGTTCTCTCTGTATGAAACCTTCTTCTTCCTCTCTTTGACAATTTAAATACTCTCTTCATTCATCTTTCTGCCTGAGCATCACTTCCTCAGAGAAGCTTTTCTTGACTGCTCCTAAATTAGCACCCTGTACCACTCCTTCATAGCCTTTTCCTCAGTTGTTTTTTTATGTGTATTTGTGCAAAACTCTGATTAATGTTTGTTTCCCTCACTAGACTGAAAACTCCACAGGTCAGTGACTGCGTCTGTTTTGTTCACCATTGTATATTGTCTACTTTCTGATACAGTGCATAACACCTAGTAGGTTTTTAATATATACTAAATGAATGAATGGATGAATGAATGAATAAATATATTCCACCAAAGTCCAGAAATAATTATAGAACAGTTTTAAACTGTGAATTGCTTTATTTGTGATCTTTATTTTTAAGTTTGAAGAAATATTTAACAAAGGCATTCTTTTCAAAAAATACACAACTTGTTTTTAGAGGTATTATGTTACATTCATCTTAGCCAATGTACTTTAGTATTACTGTTAATGATCTGGTTGCTGAGGAAACAGCAATTTTCAACTTCAAGCTACAGTGACAAGTGTTTATTCAATTTAAGGTGTTTTCTTACATGCTATGAGTTGAGCTGTGTGTTTCCTCAAACACTTATCTATTTCAAGAGGAGAATTTTCTATTTTAAGAGGATCCTGTGGTTAAATGCCAAAATGAATACAGGTTAAACAATATTCTTTTTCTTTTTTGTTAGCCAAACATTTTAGCAGGAAGCTATCAGAAATTGCTTTCTAGTTTAGTGACAAAAGAGACTGTAAATAACTTGTCTTTGATCCACACTTACTTTGGGGGAAGGGTGAAATGGAGATAAAGTCACACATTGTCTTAAGTTTGACATATTTGGAACTTTCCACAAAACCATTAGGATCTGGAGACTGGCTGTAAAATATCATGGGTGATTCTCCTACTGTTGAGTTTAGTAAGAACCTTTGTTGGGTTGAGTGATGAAGGTTTAATGCCTGATTCTGCAAGAGCTCTGATCCTACTCACGTGGGAACACCTCTTCAAGATAAATCCATTTAAGTCATGTGTCTTCATTAGCAGTGACTCCTATTGCTTGTCATCCTCTCAGTATGATTTGTTTTATATCTGGACTCTAATCATCAAAGGGGAGGAATAAAGGAAATGGTCAAGAGATTCATCATATTCAAATGAAACCTCTTTTTCCTTCTTTATCTTCAGGCTATTATTTTTAGACCAGAACTCTATTCATTTTGTACTGTTAATTGACCACCAACCAGAGAGAGGATGCTAGCCTAGGCCATTGCACAATATCGTCTTTCTCTGGGCTGTTATGTAATCAAAATAATTTCAATCTGCCTACTTGAACATTTTTTCTACAGGCAATGGTAAAAATATAGAAGCTGAGAAACAAAGGAACAAAAATATAACTTGTTTACTTTTTTTCACTGTGAAAGAAATTACTCAATGTGGACTAATTACTCATTTCATCTGAGAAGTCAAATGTAGTTTCTTTTGTATTCTATAGTGGAGTAAAATCCCCATTAGTTTAAAGAAGTCATTTTTCAAGAACTCTACAAAGTGGTTGGATCTTAAATATCTCTAAAGCAAGACCCTGTCACATATGTAAACACACAGTGCAATGAAATTGGTCACTTATTTTCCCCTTGTATTAGTTTCCTAAGGAGCCCTGGAGGCACAGTGTTTAATCGCTCGGATGCTAAGTGAAAGGTGGGCAGTTGGAACCCACCAGCCCCTCCACAGGCGAAAGCTGTGGCAGTCTACTTCTGTAAAGATTTACAGCGTTGGAAACCCTATGGGGCAGTTCCACCCTGCCCTGCAGGGTTGCTGTGAGTTGGATTCGACTTGAAGGCTGTGGGTTTGGTTTGGTTATTAGTTTCTTAGGAATGACATAACAAAATACCACAAAGTGGGTAGTTTTAAGCAACAGAAATTTATTGTCTCACGAGTTCTAGAGGCTGAGAGTCTGATATTGAGATGTCAGCATGTTGATTCCTTCAGAGGCTTTGAGGGAGAATCTGTTTCATGCCTCTCTCCCAGATTCTGGTAACTCTGGGTGTTCCTTAACTTGTAGCTCATAGCATCACATGGTATCCTTTCTCTTTCCCTGTCTCTATGTCTTCTTCTCTTTTGTAAGGATACCAGTCATATAAGATTCGGAACTAACCTACTCTAGTATGACTTTGTGATAACTGAGAACATCTTCCAAAGTCCTATTTCCAAACATGGCCACATTGACAGGTACAGGGGTTAGGACTTCAATGTATCTTTTTGGGGAACAGAATCCATAACATCTCTGGCACCTTTATATCTAAGGATATGGACAAATGTTCCGGAAGCTATTTAAATGGCCTGTGTGTAAGGTAGCAATGTTTACAAACATTCTACCAAATTGAGGAACAATGTTGTTAAGTAGTTTCAGCTCACAGGTCAATGGCAATGTTAGCATAAACCTCTAAACCTCAATCCAGAATTAAGATTTAACTAAACACTACACATACTCTCAATACGTATGTACATAAAGGCCAATTACACTTGAAATCAACCCCCTCTGATTCTGCCGTGATGCTTTAGCTGAAAGCTTTAAAGTTTTCGGGCTCACAACCCTGCCTTGTGAGTCATGGGATGTGTTGTTTATGGATTCTCATGATTTGAAAATGAGGACATTATTCTATATACAAAATTTTACCTTTCCTTTGTGCTTTCGTGTGTATTGTTTGCTGGCATTTAAGATAATGATAGACAAAGACTCATGTTTGGAATTAGGAAAACCTTAGAACAAGGGAGTGAGACTGACCGGACCTCACTGGAAGCCATCAGTGAGGACCTGGGTACATCATCTATTTTGTGCCTGAATCTGCCCTAAGGGCCACCACTTGGCACTAGAAGGAAGGATGGTGGAGAAAAATGAGTGCTTCCTGTTGCTGGTGAACACTGACGTGCTAATCCAGCTTCTCCTATGACTGCGCACACTCTTGCACACTAGAATTAAGAAATGCTACCTATCCTTAGAGTGTTAGAGGCACCTTCTTTTTGTGTTTTTACATAACATGAAAGGAGTACTTCACCATCCAATGCATGAATTATTTTGCAATTTTTTATCACAAGCAATAAAATATTTTAGCATGTACCTATATATATTAATTATAAAAATACATAAACAAATATATAAATATAAATTTACAAATTATATAAAGCACCACTCTGTCAATGTATTGTATATGTTACAAAACACATACTGAAAAAAGTAAGATAAAAATAAAATAAACATTATTTTAAAATAAATTTTATTTCATGTGTTAATGAGATAGACACTTTGTTGTATTATGATAAAATAACAGTCATTATTTTTTAACAGATTTATTAAGATATAATTCACATACCATACAGTTCACTCATTTAAATTGTACAATTCAATTGTTTTTAGTACATTAACAGAGTTGTGAAACTATCACAACAATTTTCATAGCCCCCAAAAGAAACCCTGTACCTATTAGCAGCCAAGGTTCCTGGGTGGCACAAATGGTTTGAACTTGACTATTAACCTGAAGGTTGGCAGTTCGAACCCACTCAGCAATGCCACCAAAGAAAGGTACAGTGATCTGCTTCCGTGAAGATTACAGCCAAGGAAACCCTATTGAGCAGTTCTACTCTGTAAGACATAGGGCGCTGTGAGTTAAAATCAACTCTGTAGCAATTGGATTGTTTTTTTCTTTTTAGCAGTTATTCCCCATGTCTCCCAAAACTCCAGGTTGTAGGTAATCACTAATCTACCTTCTGTCTCTTTAAATTTGCTTAGTCTGGACATTCGATATAAATATGTGGTCTTCTGTAATGGGCTTCTTTCACTTAGCAGGTATTCAAATTTCATGCATGTTGTAGTATGTATCAGAACTTCATTTCTTTTTATGGCTGAATAATACTCCATTTTAAGGATGCCATATTTTATTTATTCATTCTTCAATTATGGGCGTGGATTATTTCTACTTTTTAACTATTATGGACAATGCTGCCATAAACATTTATGTACACTTTTTGTGTGGATGTATACTTTAATTTCTCCTGGATATATACCCAATAGTGAAATTCCTGTATCAGATGGGAACTCTATGTTTAACTTTTTTCTTGTTGTTGTTGAGAATATACACAGCAAAACATACACCAATTTAACCATTTCTATGTGTACAATTCAGTCACATTGATTACATTCTTTGAGCTGTGCAACCATTATCACCATCCCTTTCTGAGTTGTTCCTCTTCCATTAACATAAATTCAATGCCCCCTAAGGTTCCTGTCTATCTTTTGAGTTTCTGTTGTCACTTTAATCCTATATATCCACTGCTGTCCACTCGATTCTGACTCATAGCAACCCAATAGGACAGAGTAGAACTGCCCCATAGGGTTTCCAAGGAGCAGCTGGTGGATTTGAACTGCTGACCATACAGATAGTTCTTAAAAGAGCATAATGCTCAAAGCAGACATTTTTTACTAGTTAAGCTAAACTATTGTTTTGTTTTAAGAATACTTCAGGGGATATTTTTGGTTTAAGGATGATCTCAGAGCAATAGCTTCAGGGGTTCTTCCAGCCTTCACAGCTCCAGAAAGTCTGGAGTCCATAAGAATCTGAAACACTGTTCTGCATTTCCCCCCTTTTGATCAGGATTCTGCTACAGAATCTCTGACCAAAATGTTCAGTAATGGTAACCAGGCACCATCTAGTTCTTCTAGTCTCATGGCAAAGAGAACTTTTTAAGGAACTGCCAAACTGTTTTCCAAGTGGCTACATCATTTTACATTCCCACCAGTAGTGTATGAAGGTTGTAATTTCTCCACATCCTCACCAACACTAGTTATTATCTGTCTTTTTAATTCTAGCCATTCTATTAGGGGTGTGAAGTAGTGTCTCATTATGGTATTAATTTGCAAATCTCTGATGGCTAATTATGTTGATCATATTTTCACATATTTATCGGCCATTTGTGTATTTTCTTTAGAGAAATGTCTATTCTGAAACTTGGCCCATTTTTAAAATTGGGGTGTCTTTTTATTATCAAGTTGTAGGAATTATTTTTATATATTCTGGTACAAGTTTCCTATCAGATTTACAATTTGTTTTTTTCCCTATTCTGTCACTTGTCCTTTCACTTTCTTGATAGCATCCATTGAAGTACAAAAGTTTTTAATTTTAATGAAATCCAACTTATTTATTTTTTTCTTTGTCACTTGTGATTTTAGTGTCATATTTAAGATTTACTAATTAATTTTCTTCAAAGGGTTTTATAGTTTTAGCTCTTACATTTAGTTCTGTGATCTATCTGGAGTTTATTTTTGTATATGGTGTAAGAAGGGGTTCAACGTCATTCTTTTGCATGTAGATATCCAATTTTCCAACTCAGTTTATTAAAAAGATGATTCTTTCCCCATCTTGACACCAATTTTAAAAATCATTTGAGCTTAAATGTGAGGGTTTGTTTCTGGACTCTCAACTCAGTGCCTTTGATCTATATGCCTAACCTTATGCCAGGCACACACTATCTTGATTACTGTAGCTTTGTAGTAAGTTTTGAAATTGAACACATTTTCCTACCTCAGGATATACCTCACAGGGAATTTCTGCTACAAGACCCCTAAGGTGGAGGCTGGGTACAAGTTTCAGTGTCTATCCATACATTAAATCTTATTATAGTTTATTTTCTTGTACTTTTATTTAAAAATCAAATATGAATAGAAGCTCTGCTATTTTCTTCTGCATCCCAGCAGATTATCATATGCACCTCACTTTGGAGACCACCACTCTCAGGTACTATATCAAGGTCTTATTCTGCACTACACTAGTCTTTAGCCAGATGTCATTGACCAGTGTCTTGTCCAATATTTCAGTGAAATATTGAATCACTTGTACATACTCAATGACATTTTCCAGGAGAGTAGGTTGCTATGAGTTAAAAAATCAACTTGATGGCACCTAACAACAACAACCAGACAGTCTCTGAACTCTATAACCCTGTACTCTCTATGGTTCTAATGGGGTAAGATGATTGTCCCAACACACTGGTGAGTAACACACAAAATACTACAGGGTATCTTAGTGACCTAGAATCGTTGACAGACTTCATACAATGTGAAGAAGGAAAAAAAAAACCCACGATTTTTACGTTAACATAGATTCGGCATCTTAGTAGAAAAAAAAAATCAGAGAGCAGATTTTTCCCTCAATGTTAGACTAGAAACAGTTGTATTTCTATGATGTAAATACACACAGTCTCCAACTCAGCACCTAGTGAGCCCCTGTTGCGTGCCAGGCTCTGCGTTCACAACTGGGAGAACAGTGCAGTCGGGGTTTCTGCTCGTGAGTAGCTTGCAGCTAGTTGCCTTGTCCAAATCCAAACTAATATCCGTGTTTGTTTTATTATAAACACACACACACATCACCTTGCCTTAGCAGATTTAGTTACCTAAAACAGTGATATAATATAACATTTCCAAATAAGTTTGAATGTAAAAATGTGTGTTTGTTGTGGGAAATTTGGAAAATACAAGTAAGCAAAAAAATAAAATAACAACCAATCATATTATCAGTACTCAGAAATAATTGCTGTTAAAGTGTCTTTGTTTTTTGACATTTTCTTAACATTTACACATTTTAATTTCTTGTTTCTTCTGTTCCAAATCCACATTTTAAGTTCTTAATTTACATCGTTCCAAAATCTTTTTATGAATACTTTTAGTATGTGTAGTAGTTTTCTCACTCAGAAAAATGAGTTATTTAGGTATGTGTTTTTAAATTTTAAAGAGTGTGTTTTTCTTCTGTTTTGGTAATGGACTTTCCTGACTATAACGTGGTCAGTGTACATGGTCTATATGATATTAATTCTAAAGTTCATTAACACTTGCTTTATCCAAATGGTCAATTTTGTAAATATCACACATATACTTGAAAGCATATATGTTTATTGGCTGCAAAATTTAATATATCTTTAAGCTAAGTAACTGTGTTATTCAAATCTTCTATAACCTCCCTCATTTTTGTAATAATGTGTTATAATCTTCTGTGATGTGCATTTTTCAGTTTTCCCTTACAGTTCTGCCAGTTTACGTTTATTCATTTTGAGCCCATGTTATTAGGTCCCTACAACTTTATAGTTTTTGTTTGGTTAATTGAATATTTCTATTATTTTATAGTTATCCTTCTTTGTTCCTTTATATAATTTTCTCTCAAGTTTATTTTGTCTATTTTTAATATGGCTACACAGGGTTTTGACTCTTGGTTTGTTAGTGTTCTCTTTATATATCTTTTTCCAATTTTTAATTCAGTCTTGCTCTGCCACAAAATATGGCCTTTTTAATATTTAGTTCGATCTGACCATATCCAGCTTTAACTAGTAAATTGGGTACATTCACGTTAACTGTGTTGAGTGACACACAGGGATTTGTTCCTTGCATCTTTATTTTGTGATTTATGTTTTTTCAGGCTTTTAAATGCTTCCATTTTTCTTAATTTATTTTTAGATTTTCTCTTCGTTTTGCTTCTGTTTTACTTTTTCTGTCTATGTTAAAGTTATACACATTATTTCTATTTATTTAATGGCTACCCTTAAATTATTAACATGCATATTTTATTTAACAAACTCTAACATTAATCTTTCTAAACCCATCCTGGAGAATACAAAAACTTGAGAACATGTACAGTCCCATTAGCCCCTGGCATCTTGCAAGAGATATTTCCAATTCTAATTTCCTGTAAAACCAAGACTTCTGAAATTCAAAATACTGTGAACGAAAGAGAAAATTCAATTTGTTCATAACACCAAACAATAAATGCTTTACAAATTGAATTTTTAATGGAAATGTATTTTTTATACTAATGATTTTTTCTCATGATCTTTTTTCACTTACTTTTAGATCTTATCTTTTATTAAGGTTCAAAGAATTCTGATTATTTCAAACACTAAACACATAATTTATGATTTCTGTTGTTATTTGCCCCCTGAAATTGTATGGGGGTTTTGAGTATAGCACAGAATGAGTAATGCCCTATATATCTGGAAACCAACATAACCATCTAGAACACAGTGAAAACCCAGATGCCATAAAATTGGTCCCTGGGTAGTAGCAACAAGAAGCAAAACAAAAATAAAAACAAAAACAAAACAGCAACAAAAATAAAGCAAACCCCCCAAATCACTGCTTAAATAAAATAATAGAACCTTGAAGACTTATTAACCCAGAAGTTTTATTCCTTCATAATCCTAATTAGCAAATCACCCCTGAATAAATACTTTACTCTAAGAAAGACCAATATGATTGTCATACACAGGACTTCGGGACATATCCCTCCCCACTTCTCAAACAGATGGCGATGCTTATCACCTACGACTCTGAGATGCTGGGGCCACAATGGCATTAACATCTTACTGGCAACATTAGGAATTTGTGCAATAGACGCATAGTAACTCTTCTGTGAAAGTAGTTTGGTAGCTTTTGTCAATGGGAGGAGACAAATGATGCACAGGCACAGTGGCCTGAGACCACTCGTATAAGGAAAGTGCTTACGTTTCTCAATAATCTCAGAGAATTTTCCTACATCACATTCCAGCAAAGTAACCAATTAAAATAAAGACCCCAATTAAATCACTTGAAAAAGGAAAGACTAACTTATGCGTAAGAAAACAGACTTAATATAGTATATTTAAAATATATTTTAATCAAAAATTTTTTTTTAGGTGGGTTACTATTCACTTCAGAGGCACGACACACATTCTCCAATGGTGCTCAATAAATAAAATGTTAATTTGGGTATCTAATTTTTAATAACAATAAGTTCTGAACCATTCAACACTTTAATTTTCTATGTAAGAGAGAAATATGCACTTCATACTTCAAAAAACCAAACCCCTTGCCACTGAGTCGATTCCTACTCATAGCAACCAACAGAGTAGAACTGCCCCATAGGGTTTCCAAGGAGCTGCTGGTGGATTCAAACTGCTAACATTTTGGTTGGCGGCCTGAGCTCTTAACCACTTTGCCACCAGAAGTACAAAAAAAAACCATAGCCAAAATTATTTCTCATTAAAGTTGCTAATAAGGAGCCCTGGTGGTACAAGGGTTAAGTGCTGGGCTGCTAATGGAAAGATCAGCAGTTCAAACTCACCCAAGGGGCTCCACTGGAAAAAGACCTGGCTATTTGTTCCCATAAAAATTACAGCCTAGAAAACCCTAAGGGGCAGTTCTACTCTGTCACAGACGGTTGCTGTGGGTGGAGATCGACTCGACAGCACCTAACAACAACAACAAAGCTGCCAATAGAAAAAAAAATGCTGGAATGCTGAGATCAATTCTAGCTACAACAGAACAGTATAATCTCTTTTCAACTTCTCAGGAAGCATGGTTTTTACTGGTGAGGAAGTATACCATCTGAAATAAAGGTAGCTTAGCACTTTGTGATAACTTGATGACTAATATACTCCATGATATTGTGTGGCTTACTGAACTGCCACTATTTGCCCTCTACATTAGAAACCGTCTTTCTTTGTAAAAGAACATACTGTAGAAACTCTTTTTAAAAATGAACTTGCTTAACCAGACAGTATTTAAAATATTTTATCTCCTCTATAGTCCTTTTTTGGCAGAAGGTTCAAAAAATATTTGACCTGTCTCTGCTCTAGGTCCAGAGATTATGAATCTGTCTTAATGAGGCGTTTGAAAGGTTCAACGTTTACCATTTTTCTTAATTAAAGTTTTAATATAGGTAATATTCAGAAAACTTGAAAACCATACAAAAGCACAAAGGAAAAATAATCCACATTACATTGAAGTTTTTCCATCATTGTCTCTTGGCTCCAACACTAATTTCTTTCGATAACTAATGCAAATTATAATGTCCCTTGATAATTGTTTTGTCTGGTCTTTACTTTCTTTCAGTCATTCTTTGATTCTCTTATGTCATGATTGCTAATAATATACTTTTTTGTTTTATTTTATCCTTAGGGTAAGATTCTAAGGATCATTACATATCTCCTTTTTATTCATTTAACATTTATTCATTGAGCACTAACTATATATGAAAAGGAGCCCTGGCTGCGCAGTGGTTAAGAGCTTGGCTGCTAACCAAAAAGTCACCAGTTTGAATCCACCAGCCACTCCTTGGAGACCCTATGAATGCAGTTCTACTCTGTCATATAGGGTCACTATGAGTTGGAATCGACTCAACAGCAACAGGTTTGGTCTTTATATATGAAACATCGTCCTGTGAATGGATATAAAACCTTCAATAGGTAAAGCCCATATCCTGGTGGTACTTACTAACTAGTATTAAGGTGCTTGGACCAGGAACCATGCTTAATTCACTTTCGCCTCCATATAGCCCAGCACAGGGCCTGTTGCCTTCTGGTTGCACAATAGTTATTGGATGAAATGAACACTAATATTTGATGAATAAATTACTGAATAAGTAGTTATTTGTCACTTAACCTATATTGCCACATTTCTAATGGCAAGACTATTAGAATACTGGATAAGTAGGATATTGCCTGCCTGCTTGTGAAATTTTATTGTATTTATGAGGTTACAAACTGTTGCCCATTATCTCACAGGCTTTAAGAAACTCAAAGCAATAAATATGCACTCTTAAAAATAGTAAGATGGTGTCATGATTTACATTGAAAAAATCATGGCTTTTTCCTTGCAAATATCTGTTGCATATTCTTATGTTTAATGTGCAAACAATTATTTATCTTCTACAAAGATAAGAAAAAATATAAAATGCAGCATGAGATAAGTGGGCTGATGAGTTAAATCCAGTGCCTGGTTCAAAAAGCTTTCAATATTATACAAGGAAAGGTAATTTCATACACACATTACACACACACACACACACACACTCACACACAATGTATCTAGAGCTTTCCCATAATCTTTACTTGCCTAATTCCAATTTATTGTTAACATCTCAAATTAAACGTCACTTTCTAAGAGGGAACTCCCCTGACCACCTACATCAGTTTCTTCTTTGTAGTTTTTCATAGCACCCTGCAATTTTCCTATGCAAAACTCATTATAGTCATAATTTTATTATACTTACAAATATTTCACTATCCATTTATGCACTAGAAAGAAAGCATAGAAAAGTTTCAACACACTAGCAAAGTGTTCAGCACAGAGTACGAACTCAGTAAAAAGTTATTGCATGCAATAACTCTAATATATGAAAAACTATGATAGGGAATGAGACAGAATTTAATGAAAGAGAAAATCACATTTAACATGGGAGCTTAAAAAAGGCTTTATGTAGAATTTGAAGTGGACCTTAGAAGATGTATATGAGGGCTAAATGTGGAGCTCCATAAGCACCCATAAAGGGTGATACAGAAAAGATACCTCGATGGAATCAGGAATGATCGAGGCCAATGTATCCACTAGGCACAGCAGACGCAGGGTCCAGGGCTTGAGGTAATTTTAGGGGCCTGCAACAGGTTTCCATTTTAATATTTTTTAAACTGAAGAAAAATTAACATGATAATAATGAATTATATAATAATGGATCCAGTCTGAATTATATTTGTCTTTATACCAATGCAATTATAAAATATAAGTTGTTTTATACATATATTTTTTAAATTTATTATTTTTTTTAATGGAGAAAGGGGCCAACAAAGGTGAAAGTACTCAGGGCCCTAAGATACCATAATGCAGCCTCCAGGGATGATATCTGTTAAAACACTAAATAAGATTTTGGCTAGAACCTAGAAAAGTAATAGAAGATCTAAGATTGAACGTGTAGGTTGGCCTCAGGTTAAGGCAAGTCCCAGATGACAGTCTGAGAAAGTTCTTCAAAGTTTGGTCTACCTTCAGAAACCTTTCTGTGTCAACTCCTTGCTTCCAGCAGGGCTTTAGGAAGGGAATTCTTGCAAGAATGATAAGATGGTTAGTACTGGAAGTAGGGTGATCACTTAGGGCCTTCTGCGTTAGTTTAGATGAGGGTTAAAGAGGAGATTGGAAGAGCTAGAAGGGTTAGATGCTACCAACATGAGGAATATGCATTTTAGATCATATGGAAAAAAAACTGTCTTTTCTAGATAGAAAACCTCCACAGTCATCATGATATACTTGAATTCCCTACTACTGTAAGTTTCATGTGAGGAGGGACAGAGTCAATCTTACTGTTGTATCCTCAAGCCATTGAACACGGGAAACACTCAACAAAACACGAGAATTAGACTTTTGTATAAACTGTTACGACTATTATAACTAGAACTAGATCTCTGACCCAAGCTATCCCAATCATCAAAGCAAATGTCTAAAGTCTGAGTATGTGAAAAATGGCTTTCTGATTGATTGGAGGTTTAATTATTCTTCAGAACAAAACAGAAGTAATGACATGCACATTAATTATAATGTCTTTTAAAGCTAGATTTAAATTATTGTTATTTTCTTTTTCTAAACTGAGGAGTCATCTACTATGATCTATAGCAAAACATATTCATAATTGTAACATGTAGTCACACATAACATTAACTCTTATATATAAAGCTACATACAGTTACATAGAACCACATAATATGCATTGAGTACAAATGTGTTGTATATATTGCTTGTTTTCTCCTTACTGAGTAATTTTTACCCTTAAGATGTGCCAGGCCTCATACTGGAGATTCAAGATGAATACGACACTTTAATGGAATGTGTTGGGTGCTAGGGGAGCGCCTTCGACTCACAGTGACCTTATAGGGCAGGGTAGAACTTCCCGACAGGGTTTCCAAGGCTGTAATCTTTATGGAAGCAGACTGACGCATCTTACTCCCGCGGAGCCACTGGTGGGTTGGAACTGTAGACCTTTTGGTTAGCAGCCAAGCGCTTTAACCAATAGGGTTGCTATGAGTCGGAATAGACACCATGGCAACGGCTTTGGTTTTTCAGAGGGGAGCGCTGAAACTAACAGGAAGGTTAAGGGAAGGTGTCCTTAACAGAGGTGATGTTTGAGCCAAGTTTTGAAAGAGCAAATGCTATTCAGGTAGATCAAAGCAGACAGGCATGCACATTTTTAAAATTCTAGGAATTACATTTGTATTTCAGGACATTGTTAACCTTTTGGAGTGTCATTTTCCATATGCATGAAGTGTAAAGATCATGCTTTCCTACCACTGTTCAATCATTTTCCACGTTCAAGAACATGGAAAAGGAAAGAAGCCTAAAAAGCAGCACAAAGGTTATAAACTCCTTGATGTTGAAGAAAGAGGAAATATTCACTACGAAGTATTGATGGTTAGATTGGCTGTGTTTTAGTGATTGTCTTTTTTAGAGACAGAGGAATAAACTGAGTCTTCCAGAAGCTTTCACACTCTGGTTCTTTGATTTTATAACTTGAGAAGTATGAAGAATGATAAAATTGTTAAATCACTGAAAATATATTTAATACTCTATAAAAACTAAGTTTTTATCATATTGAGATTATACTATACAATACCCATAAAAAATCATTATTCTGTACATTATATGAAGGCTGAAAGGTCTCAACACATACGCATCTAATTGGTAATTTTTAGAGGCTCCATACATTTCATTAATAATATTACTAAAATAAGTTCACCACAGAATTTTCAGAATCGAGCCTCACTGGCAGTTTGAAGGCAAATGACTTGGTGTTGCAACAATTCTGGGGCTGTATTCAAAACGTTGGTATCGAGATGGGAAATGAGTCTAAGCTGATGTTACTCTTGAGGTTAAAGGTCTGTTTCTTTCAATCAGTTCAAACTGACAGGCCTCCTGCCATCACCTCCTCCTTAGCCAGACAGACAGGCCTGGCCGTCAGTGTGAAAACATCTGTTGAATGGATTTATTGACTAGGTCTTGTTTTTTCTCTCCCTTTCTCTATTTTTTTTTTTTTTCTTTTTCCTTCACACCGTTTATTATGTCTCTGACCTGATGAACTTAATTTGTTGACATGTCTCTCTCAATGTCTCCCACAATCCTGGTCTCACGTTTCTTTCTACTGTGCTGTTTTCTCGGCAACAGCCCTTCCTGGAGCCCCAGCACGCACATGCGCTCTCCGTGCGCCAAGCTCAGCTGGCTGTGGTTGGCCTGGACGGATTAGACAAACAACGTCTTGGCTCCAGGACCCACTCCTCCCCTGCTGCCTCCATTTTACCTCACCCAGCAACGGACCGCCCCCTCAAGCCTGGTTCTGCAACTGGTAGGAATCCCTAAAGACTTCTCCCTAATAGGCAGGCTAAATGCGCGGTTCTCGTAGGATTAGCCGATTTAAATGCTCCGAGTAACTCTTATAACAGAATGCTGTATTTTAACCCAGTGTAACCCAAATTTTATGAGGTTATATTGGCCACAAGACAAACTGCACATCTGATAAATCTTGGGCTTAGTATTAATAGCGTCATAAATTGTTATCATTCAAGGGCCTGGAAAATACATCAACAGGTGCACAGACCGCTTTTGGAACCAAAAAAACGCTACAACATTCTTTAGCAGTGTTCCTCAATCTCTTACCTTCTAGTCGCTTGTCCAGTAGGAAATTTATGATGCTGAGCTTCCGCATTTGACTCTAAAGAGAGTTTTCCCCCCATGTGTTGTTTCGTTTGTGTCATTGTTTTTCTCTGACTTCCAAGGCAAACAAAAAACCAAGGCAAACCTTGCCCGATTCTACATAAGCTAGTTTCATTTCCATTTTTTATGCTACCTGTGCTTGGGCCTTTTGAATAATCTCTTCCTTTGCCTACAGCTGTGTTGATATTTTAAAACTTGCCTACAAAGGAAAACAAGCCAAATAATTCCAACACTACAGGAAAGTCCAAGTCTAAAATAACCCAAAAAAGGGGTGCTGTTCCCTCTGCAGAGGAACATGTGGATAAATATTCCTTTTCATCTTCTGGAACCCATTCTTGTTCCATGCTCTCAAACTGCGGCTGATCAAATGAAAGATATTGTAGCCCTAAGGGACTTCATAAGTTGGATGCAGCAAGGGGAGAATTCTTATATACCTTTCCCTACAGGCTCTCACAGGTTATCTGATATATTTTTAAATCAGTTTTCAGGATTCAAAGCTTGTTTTTGTGGCTTCTGTGACCTCATGCAACCCTTTGTGCTTGGAAAAGTTAAAATACCCTTTTTCTGAAATCATGTGGCTAAGCGTTGGTATCTTTCTTTTTTAAATCAGTGAATGAAATGACCAAGTTATTTAACTTTGATAGGCATCTTTAATAAGTATGCATCACAGTAGCTACTTTTAATAATGTGCTATACCACAAACCAACATTCGGTACTAGGAGCTACAGGCTGGGTGTATTTCTTTCACATTAGCCACTGCCTGTGATCTGACTACCTCCTATAGCATAGAGAACCTGTCCCAGTACCCCAGGTGACCCAGGACTGCAACCCAGTGTCAGGGAAGCTGCTGGACGAGGCATACTTGGTGTTATCCCGATGTCTTCAGAGAGTTTTTGCTCAAAACCAGATACATGACGTAGAGGAATATCGTGTAAGTAGTAAGAGCATTAGCTTTAAGAGCATTAGCTTTAAGAGGTGCTTTTCAATTAGTTTCCCTGAAAGTGTCTTTTGTCTTTTATTCAGTCATAACCTGTCAGAGAACAGAGTGACAGCCATTCTATCATAATACCTGTTCCATTCACTCAAAATAATTACTTTAATTAAAAGCTGAGCTTAATTTTAAAATTTTGTGTTTATGTTCCCATTCTCATGTTTGCTGCTGTCTGCTGCTGTGCTGTCTACCATCATAATAAAAAGCCCTGGTGGTGGAACGGCTCTAACCCAAAGGTTGGCAGTTCAACCCCTTCTCCCCTGCCAGCCACTCCACTCTGTGGGAGAAACTGCTGGCAATCTGCTCCTGTAAAGATAACAGCCTAGAAAACCCTATCAGGCAGTTCTAGAAAACCCTATGGAGCAGTTCTACTGTGTCATATGGAGTCACTGTGAGTTGAAATGGACTTGAAGGCACCTAACAATACTATTGTAATCCTACTGATAGTTTCTTTTCTTGGTTAGGAGGGGTGGCCCTTTGTTAATATACTTTACTTTCTTTAATTTCATATGTTATTTAGATACCAACGAAGCAAAATCACTAAATATTGGAGGGACCCGAAAAGTCTGAGAAAACAGTGCTGCCAAATTAGGTTTTGTAGGCCTTAGGAAAAAACTAGGTAAAAGGGTGGACTGCGAATCTAACAATATAAACATGAGAAACATAACTTACTCACCTAAACTGAAGACTGAGTCATTTCAGATATTTAGCTTCTTTCTCATAATGTCATCATTTTGTATTTATTTAGCAGAGACTATATTTCAAAGATAAATAGGAAAATTAACCTGGAATTTTTTTTTTAATATATTTAATGAATTTGGTGAGACTAAATTCTTAATAATACAAGATTATATAAGTTTATTTTTAAAATTACAGGGTTTTGTACCTAATAGACATTCAATTTTATTTGAATCAAGAAATGTTAATTGCAAAAGTAAACCCTTACAAATTTACTAATTTAAATTTGAATTTACTGAAAGTGAAAGTCATGCTGATGTTCAGGGTTATATACCTGAGAAAAACATGCTTATTGTTTTATTTGAATGTAAAAGTGCTGCATCCTAAGACTTAAATTCATATAAGAAAAAGTGTCAATAAATTCTTTAAAAATCCTGCAAAGTATGTACTTTGTATATATCTGTTAATCACCACTCTACTGACTTTGGATTAAAAAAATATATTTAGTTGGCAAATTTTCATTTAGTGCTATTCCAAATCCAGACAAAATTACATGGACTGTCTTCACTCTGCTCCTCCACATATAGCTCTGGCTTTTTTCCAAACTTGAATTTCTCCCGTAGCCTGCATGCTCTTATAATCCGCATGATCTCAGAATTTACTTTAGTGGTCCCAGTAGTCTTGATTAATTCTAACTAAGGCTTTCATTTCTAGCCTATTTGAGTTTATATATTTTTAAACATTAAACTCCTTTTTTTTGTCTTTTTGAAAGTATTTGTTATAAATATGTTTTAGAAAAGTCGAAAGTGACATTCAAGACTAAGCTCACATAATTTTGAAGGTCCACCTTTCAAACCTGCACCATCAGTGTGGGCCCTCAGCAGCTAACTGGAGTAGCCATCCTCCCCACCCCCCTTTTTTGTAAAGAACAAAAAAATGTTCCAAGGGGGAAAATGTTGTCTGATTTGAGTCAGTTGTTGAAAGATGTCTTCATTCCATATCCTATGAGGACTTCAGTGGACCGAGACACAGAGACTAAGATGTAGCCACTACTCAATGGCCTCACTGAGAGCCTGGAAGAGGATATTTCTAGGATGGGCAAGAGGAAACGTATGTCCTTGCAGTTGTTGAAGTGATAAAGAAGAACGTGTGTTGTAGGGCTAGGTTGCCACATATTCAAATAGATTTTATGCTATACATGAATATGGGTAGTAATATTTATTTTAAAAGGTATGTTTTAATTCTATTTCAAATCAAGACATTGTGTTTATATGAAGTTTTAATGACCAAGGAAAATGTGAGACTCGCCTATGGCTTATAAGAGAACATTCACAGTAGATGATAGTGTGCCAGCTTATAGCAAATGGTGTAAAAATTTAACAGCAATGTGTCTAATTGACTTTATCTTCCCCACCACCCGGTACAGGTTAAGTTCTTCATTTCCCAACCCTAGGTTACTCTGCATAATCTACCTTTTTAACATGATCCTTTTAGTCAGAGTCTAATATAAAATAGAATCACAGTGCTCCAGCTTAACCAAACTTTGTACAAAAGTTATTTAATAATTTATTTAAATGGATTTTTAAAATTGATGTTTGGTAGGTAGCACCTCATGATTGTAAGTGAAATGCATTTGAATATTTCAGTCTGAGAAGAGCAACATTGACCTTTTTTTCTCTGTTTTATAAACGAAAGATGTTTTACCAAGTCAGGGCTAACTCTAGAGGACCCTTCAAGTTTCGGTTTATATGTTATTTCCTTCAGGAAGCCTTCTTTGGCTGGCTAAATTAAAATTAAATCTCCCTGTTTTGTTCCCTCATAACAGACTGGATTATTCCCTCCCAAAATATAATTATTTATTTAATTTTGGAATTATGTCCTAATGGACTGTCCATGAGGAAAGGAAGTGTATTTTCTGTTCTCTCTGACCCTAACACATAGGTACATGACCAGCCCTTGGAAGGAGCTAAATGTATATTTTTGTACAGTGAACACATGAATCAAGAAATAAATGAACATATGAATGAAATGCGATTAAGTAGACATGGATTGCATAAAATTATACAAAAAAAAATCACTGATACCTTAAGTGAAAATTTGGGGTAACATTGCTATTTTTGTTCATTACAAAATAAGTAAATGTGCACTGAAGACAATTTGGTAAATCTAGAAAACTATAAAGGAGAATCACTGTTATTCTCTCACTCAGAGATAACCACAATTAAAATCTGGTTATATTTTTTTTCCATATATATATATTTTTTCTCTTTCTATGGGCTTAATGCAGTGATTAAGAACTTGGCTGCTAACCAAAATGCCAGCATGTCTGAATATACCAGCTGCTCCTTGGAAACCCTATGGGACAGTTTTACTCGGTCTTATAGGGTTCCTGTGAGTCAGAATTGACTCAAAGGCAAAGGTTTTTTTGTTTAATAGGGTCGCTATGAGTCGGAATTGACTCGATGACATTGGGTTTGGGTTTGGTTTGCTTTATGGGATTAATAATACCTTTTAAACTAATCTGGAATCATTATGTAAAATTTACCCTGTTTTATCTTGCTTTGTCTGTTAATGCTATGTAATAAATATTTTCCTATTCAATAAATAATCTTCGAAAACATTTGATAGAGATTAAAGAATAATTATTAATTTATTTTAAATTGTAAAATCATTAGGCATATATACGTTTTGCCTCTTTAACAAAATAAAGAAAAGTTGTGTGTGTATGTTTGTGTGTGTGTGTGTGTGTGTGTGTGTATTTTAATTCCTCCCAGAGTAACGTCTGTTTACTACCGTAATCAGAATGGAGAGATGAATTTCCTTTGGGTAGAAAAAAATCTGTTTTAAAACTGCTGTCCTCAAATATCTGGGCTTGAAGTTTCTTCTGAAAAAGTCCTCCAGAAGTAGCTTATCGAATTCTCACTGAAAATGACAAAAATAGTTCTTTTGTTTATTTAGGAGAGTAACACAATTTGATAACATGCAAATGCTTTCAGAGCCAAATTTTGACTCTATCAGTATATCTAAGACATAGTCAGCATTCTGCCCTAATCTAAAACAAAACAAAACAAAATACAATTCTCTTAAAAAGAAGTTGATGCAGTAATTCTGAAAAGCCAAACTCTATCTATTCTTCTGACATTTTGCATAAACTTTAAAGTGGATATAAACTCTCCATTTTTAATTTGTGTATTTCTGTATTTTTTATTCTAAATTGTTTTAACTACTGTAGATTAAAATTAAAACATAATAATTCACTTATCGGTTTTAATAATATAATTTACTTTTTATAATGAAAAATTCCAAGCACATACAATAGAAAGTAGTATAATAAACCCTCATCTACCTATCACCCTGATATAATAAATTTAAGGTTTTGCCTATTTGTTTCATACCCTTTTAAATTTGTTCTTTACAGTGGGTTTTCTCTAATTAAGGAGCCCTGGTGGCACAGTGGTTAAAGTGATTGACTGCTAACCGAAAGGTTAGTGGTTCAAAAACCACCAGAAGATCTGCAGGAGAAAGATGTGGCATTCTGCTTCAGTAGAGATTTACAGCATTGGAAACCCTATGGGGTCACTATGAGTTGGAATTGACTGAGTGACAATGGGTTTGGTTTGGGTTTTGGTTTGTTCTAATTAGAAGCCAAATAAGATCCATATATTGGATTTCACTGTTAGGTGTCTTGATCTCTTTAAATCTAGACTGGTTCCTCCTCCCTTCCCTCTGGCCCCACCCCATGCTCCAATGACTTGCTGAAGGAATGGTGTCAGTTACTTATGGAATATCTCCAGTCTGGATTAGTCTGCTTCCTAGTGGTGTCCTTTAGCTTGTTTCTCCATCCCTTGTGTCTCCTGTTAGCTAAAAGTTAGCTTTAAGACTTGATTAGATTTGTGTTCAATTCTGTTACTGTTATTGTAACAGTACTTCATATTGCATTATATCATATTGTATCACCATGATGATAGGTTGTCTTACTTGTAGTCATGTTAGATTGATCTGTGGGTTCAGATGGTGACAGTCTGATACCTCCATTGTAAAGTACCTCATCAATAGTTCACCTAATGGTCTTACCCATTAATAATGTTTACCTGAATGATTTCATTAGAGGTTACAAAATGGTGATTCTCTAAATCATTCCTTCCACTTATTGTTCTTGGTTATAAATATTATTGTATAAATATTTTATACAAAATCAATTAAAATAAGAAAAATGTAAAAAAAATGCCTTATAAGCCCTCGTCCCAAGATAATTTTATGTATGTTATATATGTACATATACATATAGATGTATATGTATATTTATACATACATGTATATATATATATTTAAGTTTACATCATATTGAATATACGGGACTTTATGGATTTTATGTTTGCTTATAAATAAAAAACTTGATTTTTAAAAACTACATTATATTTTATAGCGAATACGTTAGGTTCCACTTCTGTTATCTGTTATGCTTTCTATTTTTAAATGCTTCCAAAGCCATTCAGTTTCTGTTTTGTCTTTAATTTTATAAACAATTAAGAACAATTTTCTCTATTAATTTGGAAGATACATATACTATTTAAAACTTAATACTAATTCTTAACTTTAAATATTTCAGAAACAGTTTATTACTTTTTCTGCAAACTAGGAAGGAAACATTGCCATTTTCTTTCTATCTTTTTCTTTCTAAAACCTAATGATCCCAGTTTCATTTAATACATGTGGTAAGAGAAAAAAATTCTGAACATAGCATTTTAATTGTGATTACCTGTGAGTGATAGAGTAATGGTGAGTCTCCTTTATAGTGTTCTAGCTTTACCAAATTGCCTACAATGAAATTGTATCATTTTTAAGTGTATCAATGTAAATGTATCAATTTTTTTAATTTCCAAAAATATAAATATTACTTCACTGTCTAGAGTTTTACACACAGATTATTTTGGCTAAATTAGTATTTTATTGATTATTTTCTCCACTAGGACTAACTTTGGACATGTCACCAAAACAGAATTATTTAGGGTTAATTTTAATATTTATTGATTACAGTTCTCGCTGAAAATCCTGTTACATTACAACTTACCCATTCTTGAGATCATAATTTTTATTCATAGGTCATTTAACTAGAGTATGCCTTGAAGAAATTTTCAAAGGGTGTATGTGTCTGTGTGTATTTTTTTCTTTTTCCTACCTGAGAATATTATCCTCTTACCTTCACACATGAATATATGAATTATTACTTATTTGGGACTTTTGGGAGCACAGATTTTTGTCTGAAATGTTGGGAAATGTGGTCAAAGTCTCAAATGGTTTAGCACTGAAGAGGAGAATTCAGAGGCCATCCTGACGTGTGTTCTGTAGTGAGGGGGCTTTTGTAATCTTTTCTGGAGTCTAGTAGGGTATTTTCTATATCTTGTTTATTTAAAAAACTAATTATCTTTATGATGAGCCTTTTCAGTTGCATACTCATACAGTTGTTTCTTTCTACATAAGGAAAAAATCTGTAATTATTCTTGTTATTCAGTTAGTCTTACTTCCTCCTCAGAGGCAACTACAACTTCTTCTTCTGCTCTCTATTTTCTGATGTCCGTATTTTCATCTCCTCTTGTTGTGTACATCTTAGTCCTTTCCGTTGTATTCCATGGGTTTCTCAAACTCGTATTCAATAACAGCAATCTAATTTTCTGACACATGAATTCCTTTAAATATCTATTGCCTCTCCTACAGATATAAATTTATCTTGTTTCTGTGCACTCTATTTATCTTATCCATCTCTCTTTTTATTTGTACCATTATCTTTTTAATTTATCGTGATATCTCCCTTTAGCTTTTGTTCCTATTTTGTAGGGCCCAAACTTTTTTGATCTGCTGTTAAGGATGCCAAGTTTTCTAAAATCTTATTTTGGACCCAGTAGGAAATGATGGAGTCCCTGGGTATTGCAATGGTTAATGTGCTTGGCTGCTAACTGAAAGGTTGGAAGTTTGAGTCCACCCAGAGGCACTTCAGAAGAAAGGCTTAGTGAGCTACTTCTGAAAAATCAGCCATTGAAAACCTTATGGAGCACAGTTCTACTCTGACACACATGGGGTCACCATGAGTCAGAATCAACTTGATGGCAACTGTTTTTTTTTTTTCCCTGTAGTAAATCATATTCACCAAATTACCTTTTCCTAAGTAGTCAGAGTGACATTTCGTTTACCATTTCTGTAGAATATTCTGATAGGCCCTGTTTTTTCTCATTCTCATTTCTCTGTTTTTTACTCATTCTTGAAGATAGAGAAGTCTTTCCAGATATTTTGCTAGCAAGTATGTAGTAAATTGTTTTTGGCTTCACTTTCTACCATTTTACATACTGAATGAATCTACTTCTTCACTCTACAGTTGGATGGTGACGCTTAATCCAATCCCTAGGCTCTGACAGACTTAAGGTGGAATTTCATCTGCTTCCTTTCTAGCTGTCTGATATTCTGATAACAGATTATTTACAGGAAAAAATAACTATAAATATGGGTAGTTCCCAACCTACAATGTATTCAAGTTACGATGAACCGCACTTATGACTGTCCATTTTTTTGTACATCTTAGCATTAATAATATGTACTACATATAGTGTTGCAGCATGTAATTTTCTGATGTTACCATTCTCAGATGTTCACTCACAGATGTTCAGTTTTATGATTTACTGTTCAAAACGCCACTTTGTTTTGAAATGAAAACTAAAAAAAAATAAATGAGGTATTTGACTTACATCACAACTGACTTACAACGCAGTCGTCATAACCAAACTCGGTTGTAAGTCAGGGACTACCTGTATTAGACAATACTTCTTATCTAGCGAGAGGCACAGTTTACTCATTTTTTAGAAAATAATTGTGGGATATTACATCATTTGCTTAATGGACAAATCAAGTTTCACACATAAATAAAAAGTGCACAGTTTGGCTCTTTAAGGGTTCCTGTTAAAAGATATTATAAAAAAAAGATAGCTGGCAATAGAATGTGAAGAGTATAGTGAAAGTGGAAAAAAGGGCAAGATTAGATTTATGGATGTATTAGACTTATGGGTAGACAGAATAACAGCAGCTGTATAGTTATGATTTGGAAGCCATTAGAGATGACCCTTGCCTCAAAATAGCCCCTTCTGTTTTAGTAACTCTATCATTTGAAGGTTTTTTTTTTTTTTTTTTTTTTAGCATTTTTATTTTTAAGAGACCTTCTCTGGCCTCCTAGTCCCATATTTATTTTTTCCTTGCTTACAAGATCTTTTTTTTTTAAACCTGCCATGTAACTGTATTTATATATGCCTCACCTCTATTACTAGATCATAAGTTAAATGGAATAAGATGGAGCTGGTACCTGGAACATAGTGAACATTCATGAATTCTCAGTGACTGTCTGCTGAATCTGCATCTTTCACGGGAGGTGCTGTGCCATATGTATTTGTATCATGCCTGGTCAGCCCCTTGGTTTTAGAATATGTTTAATAAATGTTGTTAAGCATATATCTTAAGGCGTGAAAACTCAGGCAGCTACCAAAAATGCAATATAAAGTTGAATATTAGGAATCAGGATCAGAAATTTCAGGTCTGAAGGTTATAGACTAGGTGGACTCAGCCTAACAGTGTCTTATAAGATTGAGTGTAAACCTAGAAACATGAATGGATTCTATCACTAAATAATAACTACATGTAATGATTAATAAAGGAGTCCCTGGGTGGTACAAGCAGTGAAGTTACTAGCTGAAAGGTTGGCAGTTCGAAACCATCTAAAGGACCTTCAGAAGACAGGCCTGGGGATCTGCTTCCAGAAGGTCACATCCTTGAAAACCCTATGAAGCAGTTCTACTGTGGACATGTGGGATCTCCATGAGTCAGCATTGACTCAATGGCAACTAACAACAAAACAATGATTAAGAAAAGGGGCAGGCACTACACTAGGTGAGGCACATACATTATATCATGTAATAAAACTGAAAGTCAGAGAAATAAATAGAAGTACAAAGACTAAGCTTGTCTAAGAAACATAAAAAATTTTAGGACCTTTAGAAATAGAGAAAAACTATCAGCATAGAAAATGCAGGCAAGGGATTGATGGAGAGAGAGATTGATCCATTGGCTTATACTGCAAGTGGTAACCAGTGGGGCAGGAAGTCAAACCAAAGTAGAATTCCATATGAATACCAGAGAGAAGGGCAGGCTTATTTCTTACCCTATAAATTTCTGTTTCTGGAAAGAAAGAGAGGAAAGGAATGGAGATGAAGGATGAGGTTAAAGTCTCACCTTGCTTTCTACCTGTTAACACCTCATTGATACATCATTTAGATGAGTCAGTGGAGGTTTGGGGTTCCAGACTTTATTTATTTCTCCTTAAATTCAAAAGACTTTCCAAGAGTTCCTGGACTTTGTATTATAATCTCCGGATACCTGACTGTAATTTCTAGCTACCATAACCTGTTTCACAATTTTTATTTTTTATTTTTTGTAGGCAGTGGTTTATGGGGAAATTTTTGTTAAAAGGGGAACAGATTTCTATGGAGGTGAGGTTATATAAGTCAAGAGATGAAATGTGAAAAAGTTATTTAAATTAGTGAATAGAATCTCTACTCGTCAAGAATATGTTTTCAAATGAGGCAGTACTATACTATTTGTTTCTGTATTGTTATTATGTATCTTTCATTTTATACAGTATGCAACCGTGGTTGAAAACATGTTTAATAGTTCCTGTTATATAATACCAACTCATAAATCCTTGATAAATCTGAATTGTAAAGACATTTCTTTTATGCCTTTCTTCATGTTTTCATTTTGGATTTATTTAAAGATATTTATTTATCTTCTCTTTGTCCAAAATGTCATGTAGAAGTATAAGGCTGAGTAAAATAAATGCCTGTACTAGAGGCACTTGAATACTGGAGGAAAAATAAGATATATAAAATAAAAGGTAGAATGTTAAAGAAGTTGTTGTTAGGTGCCGTTGAGTCAGTTCCGACTCATAGTGACCCTGTGCACGACAGAGTGAAACACTGCCCAGTCCTGCTCCATCCTCACAATCATTGTTATGCTTGAGCCCATTGTTGCGGCCACCACGTCAGTCCATCTTGTTGAGGATCTTCCTCTTTTTCGCTGACCCTCTACTTTACCAAGCATGGTATCCTTCTCCAGGGACTGATCCCTCCTGATAACAAGTATGTGAGACAACCAATGTCGTAAAACAATATGCGTACTGTTTAATGAAAGGCTCGTTCTGTAAACCTTCATCTAAAGTACAATAAAAAAAAAAGAAAGAAAGAGAAAAAAAGAGATTTCTTATAGATGACTTTCAGATTTGTTACGTTAACTAACTTTTGGGCTAGGGAACAAAATGAAGAGTTTACACAGAAGCCAAACCTTCAGGATGAGGAAGTGAGCTGCCTTAGTTGTTGTTAAGTGTCTTCGAGTGGATTTTGTCCCATAGTGACTCCATGTGGCAGAGCAGAACTGCCCCATAGTGTTTTCTAGGCTGTCATCCTTATGAAGGAGCCCTGGTGGTGCAGTGGTTGAGAGCTCAGCTGCTAACCAAAACGTCGGCAGTTCAAATTCACCAGCCGCTCCTTGGAAGCCCTGTGGGGCAGTTCTACTCTGTCCTCCTGTGGGGTTGCTGTGAGGCAGAATCGACTTGACAGCAACAGGTTTTGGAATCTTTACGGAAGTAGATCATCAGGTCTTTTTCCCTCAGAGCTGCTGGGTTGCTGGCTGAGTTCGAACTGCCAACCTTTTGATTAGCAGCCAAGCGCTTAACCTTTGCACCACCAGGGCCCCTTGAATCCATAGTAGTAGCACAAAATGGCCTCCTGTAGTTTTGAAAGTTCCACTAACTTTGGGGGACTAGCGCAAAGGTTTAGGGATAAGCCCTTTTCTCCTTCTGGGACTGAAAAAAAAAAGTATATGAGACGAAGTCTCCCCCTCCTTGCTTCTAAGGAGCATTCTGGTTGTACTTCTTCCGATACAGATTTTTGCTTTCTTTTGGCAGTCCATGATATAGTCAATATTCTTCTCCAACACCATAATTCAAAGGTATCAATTCTTTTTTGGTCTTCCTTATTCATTGCCCGGCTTTTGCATGCATATGAGGCGATTGAAAACACCATGGTTTGGGTCAGGCCCACCTTAGTCTTCAAGGTGACATCTTTGCTTTTTAACACTTTAAAGAGGTCTCTTGCAGCAGAGTTGCCCAATGCAAAGTGTTGTTTGAGTTCTTGACTGCTGCTTCCATGGGCATTGATTGTGGATCCAAGTAAAATGAAATCCTTGACAACTTCAGTCTTTTCTCCATTTATCATGATGTTGCCTATTGGTCCAGTTGTGAGGATTTTCGTTTTCTTTATAATTGAGGTGTAATCCATATTAAAGGTTGTAGTCTTTGATCTTCATCAGTAAGTGCTTCAAGTCCTTTTCACCTTTAGCAAGCAAGGCTGTGTCATCTGCATAATGCAGGTTTTTAGTGAGTCTTCCTCCAATCCTGATGCCGCATTCTTTTTCATAGAGTCCAGCTTCTTGGATTGTTTGCTCAGCATACAGCTTGAATAAGTATGGAGGAAGGATACATCCCTGACACACAGCTTTCGTGTCTTTAAACCATGCAACATCCCCTTGTTCTGTTCAAACGACTGCCTCTTGATCTATGTACAGGTCCTCATGAGCACAATTAAATGTTATGGAATTCCCATTCTTCAAAATATTATCCAAAATTTATTATGAGCCACACAGTCAAATGCCTTTGCATAGTCAATAAAACACAGGTAAATATCTTTCTGGTATTCTCTGCTTTCAGCCAAGATCCATCTGACCTTAGCAGTGTTATCCCTTGTTCCACATCCTCTTCTGAGTCTGGCTTGAATTTCTGGCAGTTGCCTGTTGATGTACTGCTGACACCACTTTTGAATGATCTTCAGCAAAATTTTATTTGCGTATGAGATTGCTCGATAATTCACATTCCGTTTAGAAAGTAAGACCTCAAAAAACAGAAGTCGAGGGAATTTTCCCTCATTAGGCTCATTAAGAAGGCTTTATAATGGAGATATCTGACCTAGTTCTAGAATTTGTTCATTTATTTATGTTTTTCATTCATTTAATAAACAATATTTTTAAGAATCTTGTGTATGCCAAGCATATTTCCAGGCATTGGGAGATTAGAGATAAATAACACAACTATAGTCTATGCTTTCATAGATTTTACCATTGCAATGGTTAAGTGCTCAGCTGTGAACTGAAAGGTTGATGGATGGAACCCACCAGTGACTCAGCAGGAGAAAAGACCTGGCAATTAGCACCGGTAAAGATTACAGCCTAGGAAACCCTATAGAGCAGTTCGACCCTGCCCAACAGGGTTACTATTAGTCGGAATCGACTCATTAACACGCAAAAAGAATACTACGTGTTGATGAAAATGGACAGTTAGCAAAATTATATGAGAATTACATAATAATTCTGAAGGGGATCTAGAGGGTAATATAAGCAAATAGTAGGAGACCTAATTTAGAGATCTTAGGATATGCTTTGTTGAGGAAGTGACATGAAAACTGAGCCTTCAAGAATGTGTTAGGAATTATACAGAGGAGGGATGGAGTTATGGGCAGCAGAAAGGAAGAATTTCTGGCTTATATGGAGCAGCATGTATGAATATCCCAAGACTAGAAGATTGTGTCCCTTTTCAGGAATGGAAGGAGGTCCTTTGTGGGAGAAATAGAGATCAAGGGAGGGAAGGGTACAAGATGACGTTGTAGAGATGAGAAAGAGCCTGTGCTTCAAGAATTTCAATCTCAGTGGTGAAGTGACAGATGGATTTTTAAGCAAAAGTAGTTGCTGTTGTGTGGCAAATGGATTAGAATGAAAGTCAGATGACCAGTTAGGAAGATACCTCAGGAGTCCAGATCTGAGACAATAGTACCTTGGATTGCCTGTGGTTTTGGAGATGTAGAGAAGTGAGTGACTCAAGAACTACTTTGGCAGAAAATTAGTTAGTACTTGTTGGTTCATTGGAGAGGGCATGTCTGAAGGACACTAGGTTTTCTGGCATGAGCAATGGTTGATCATGATGCTCTTTACTGTTTAGGACCATAAATTCAAATTAAAGACATTTTCAGTGTATGAAACCCATGAGATACCTGTTATCTAGAGCTGCTATGACAGAAATACCACAAGTATGGCTACAATAAATTTATTTTCTCACAGTATAGGAGGCTAGAAGTCCGAATTCAGCACCAGCTCTAGGGGAAGGCTTTCTCTCTCTGTAGACTCTGGGGGAAGATCTTTGTTTATTTAACTTCTGCTTCCTGGTTGCTTGGAGATCTCCATGTGTCTTGGCATCTATCTTACTCCATCTCTTCTTGTTAGCTTGCATTTAATTTATTTTATATCTCAAAAGAGATTGACTCAAAATACACCCTACTCTAATCCTTGCTCATTAACATGACAGAGAACCATTCCCAAATGGAATTATAACCACGGGCATAGAGGTTAGGATTTACAACACATATTTTTTGGGAACACACTTGAATCTATAACATTCCACCCTTTAAAACCCATTGCTGTTGCATCAATTCCAACTCCTGGCGACCCTGTAGGACAAATCAGAACTCCATAGGATTTCCAAGGAGTGCCTGGTAGATTCGAACTGCCAAGCTTTTAGTTTAGCAGCCGTAGCTCTTAACTTCTATGCCACAGAGTTTCCATTCTTTGGCCCTCCCAAATTCATGTTTGCCACATACAGAACACATTCACCCATCACATTATCTCAAAAGTCTTACATCAACTCCAAGTCCAAAATCTTATCTTCTGAATCATCTAAATCAAAAATGGTTTGATGTTAGGCATATTCCATCCTGGCAAAATTCGTCTTCATCTATGAACCTATGAAATCTAGAATACAAATTACCTGTTTCCAAAGTGGTGGAACAGACACAAGGTAGATATTTCCATTACAAATGGGAGAAATTGGAGGGAAAGAAGGAATAACAATCACCAAGCAAGTCCAAAACCCAGCAGAACAAATTATATTAGCTCTCAAGTCTTGAAAATAATCTTCCCTTCTCTGAGACTATCTGGGCAATGGCTCCACCCTCCAGACTCTGGGTGTTGGCCACTCCTTTTGGATTCTGTGTGGAGGCCCCTCACCTTCAGGCCCTCTGGGATGGCAACTCTGCTCCCTTGGCTTTAGGCAATCCCATTCTCCTAGTCTATCTGAGTGGCGACCCCGCCCCCAGGCCCCAACAGGCCCTGTTCTTCTGCCCTTTGGGCATGGCAGCCGTCTCCTCCTTAGCTTGGGGTGGCAGCCCCATCCCCCGGTGCACTTTAACAGCAGCCCCACACTCCAGAACCAAGTTGGTGAAGACCCAACTCTTTGAAACCTAGAGGCTGTTGCCTCACCCTTTCAGATCCAGTAGACCATGGCCCTACCCTTTGAAACTTAGCAGGCCCTCCTTCCCGTGTTCCAGCTATAACAGAAATACCACAAGTGGATGGCTAGAACAAACAGAAATTTATTTTCACACAGTTTAGGAGACTAAAAGTCTGAATTCAGAGCTCCAGCTCTAGGGGAAGGCTTTCTCTCTCTCTGTAGGTTGTGAAGGAAGGTCCTTGTCTCTTTAGCTTCTGCTTCCCAGTTCCTTGGATCTCCATGTGTCTTGGCATCTGTCTTACTGCATCTCTGCTTACTGTCTTGTATTTAATGTCTTTTATATTTCAAAAGAGATTGACTCAAGATATACCCTATACTAATCCTTCCTCACTGACATAACAAAGACAACCCATTGCAAAATGGGATTATAACCACGGGCATAGAGGTTAAGATTTACAACACGTTTTTGGGGGACACAATTCAGTCCATAACAACATCCAAGTGGAGATTTTGAGCTGGTAATTGAATAGATAAGTGTGCAAATGCGCAGTTCAGAAAAGAGGTCAAGGCTGAGAATGAAAATGTGAGAGTCGTGGGCAGAGAGATGAATTTTGAAGGCTTTTAAGTTTTAAGAATGGATTCTATTTGGACCAGTAATATATACTTTGTTAGGCAAAATTTTCCCACATGATTTCAAAATGCATAGGTGATTCCTTTGCTTGATTTTAGTGCAATCAGGGAAAAATATTTTCTTCTCTTGAATAACCTACCTCTAACACTATATTGGAAATAAAGGGAGAATAAAATGCATTTAATTAAACTCACTGTACAACACAATTGCTAGTACATATCTGTTGCAGAATAGGTATTTATTTTTGTTCTTTTTTCCTTATCATGCATCCCACCCCCCACCCCCAACCAGGATGGAATTCTATGGTAATTTATTGGAAAAGATTTAATTAGTTAAATAATTTCTTATGTCAGGCATGTTTCTCTCCCCAAGGAGTTTAAGTTTCAGGGTATAAATCTTTTTAAAATTCACCAGAGTTGCAATTATCATCTAAGTTTTTGCTTAAAGAAATTTTATTTTATAAACCCCTGATGTTTATTTCATCAAATTTTTATAAAATCTTTCCCATTGCAGAGTCTAACTGAAACGGAAAATATACTAATTCAAGATAATTCAAAAACAAATTTTATTAATTAAATATCTAAGTAATCTCTACTAAAGGTGTGGCAAATTATTCATTGGCTTTTTAAAATAAATATTTCAAAAACTCCATAATATATAAGATATACATCCAAATTACTTGCATAATGGCATATATTATGAGAAAAGCACAAATAAGCAAAGAAGAAATCTTTTCACACAGCTTTGAAGGAATTGCTAAATAGAAAAGACAGGTAGTTGGAAAACCTCCAGTTTATAACAAGGAAGTAAACCTCATCTAAAGTGAGACTAGAATTACTCAAGAATTAAATTCAAGTTTGGAAGAGCGAGCTCATTTTGGGGCTTCAAAGATAAAATTAAAACCTCTGCTGAATTGAATTATTTGTCTAAAAATACTTCATAAGAATTTAAAACACTGGTAAGATTACAGTTATTATTTTTTAATCTGAAGTTTCTTAAAGTGTCACTGTCTTCATCGCTTTACAGACTTACTAAGCTAGGTTCTGAGCATTGTTTTTTCCATGGTTTTTTTTTTGTTTTTTTTTTCCCGTACGTATTCAGATACATAGAACTAAATGACTCTTATGGCTCCAGAGAACTTGATGATATATATTATTTCTCTATGCATAAAATTTATTTTTAAAAGATTGACTTTTTTTGAGTAATCATATTGTTTTCTAATTTGTTCCTTATATCACTACTCAATCTTGTGTTGTGTTTTCTTTGTCCTGAAGGAATTGCCTATGACCCTCTGATGCTGAAACACCAGTGCATTTGTGGCAATTCCACCACTCACCCCGAGCACGCTGGACGAATACAGAGCATCTGGTCACGGCTGCAAGAAACTGGGTTGCTACATAAATGTGAGGTAATCCTGAATTGGCCACACTCTTCTTCTTACTTAAGTAAATCATGTATAGAGGCCAAGAGTCATTTGGGTTGTAGTACAAAAATGTTAACCATGTAGTAGAAACATTATGATTGATGAACTGTTATAGAAACTAGTAGCACAGAACTTACCATCTGACTCTGGGCTAGGCACACAGTAGGTGTTCAATGTTAATGGAATGAGCTGTTGCCTGATGTATGCCTGTTATGATTCCAGCATGTGTTTTGTACACGTGATAGCATTTTCGTTTCCAAATATGTATCATTTATTGTGGTACTCTTCTGAAAAAATTCTAACTAATGCAATTTAATTGGCTTTTTTTTGTTTTAAGCAACACTTTGAACTCAGATATATGTCAATTTTGCCTTATGGAAATGGATAGATTTAAAAGATCAACCATTGTCATACCAACAAAAGTCACTTCTTTTTAATGGTGTAGTTGATATTTTTATATTTTTTGGTAGAAGTTTGAATACTTTCATTTAAGTATTTCTTTCATTTTGGTAGATTCTTGATAAGTCCCATTTTTCACTAAGAAAAATCTTTCTTTAGGCTTTTGTAGGTTAAAGCAAACGTGACACCAATTCAGGAAGACTCCCATCGTCAAATTTTCAAAATATGTAACAACCAGCAGCTGTTTGATTTAGTTGCTATTAATGCCCATTTTTACCTACGATTCAGTAACATTCTGTATTTGAGTCTATAACCTTTTTAAAAGAAAAAATACCCCCAATTATTTTCTCACATTAATTTAACATTTATTGATATAAGCACATTTTTTTTTTTTTTTACTGGTTCTATGTTATGTGCCAGACACATTCCAGACACTGGAATTAAGGAATTTCACAAGACAGATTCTGTCCCTGACCACACACTCTGACAATTTAACACGTTGCTATTTGGTTCCATTATTGTTCTTCTCTGCAAACCAATAAAGGAAGTGCAATATAGTTCTCACCTGTTCAGGAACGAAACTAAATCAATAATGTTTTGACTCTGGTTACCTCATGAGGATACTGATGCGTTAAGATCATATTCATGTCAATATATTTCAATAAAAACAGTGAGCAAGCTTTTGCATCTATATAATTTGCATATACAAAGTCTAATGTCAGACTTTCAAAAGAGCTGATTATGTAAGTGGTTCTATAGTTGCTATCGATTCACAACAAATCTTTGAAAACCATCTATAGTACATTAATTTTTAGCAATTCAAGCTGTAGTGAGGAAAATTGCTGACTGAAGCCAATTTTCTTTAAAGTGCACTGGTAAAAGATTTTTAGTTGAAATAGAAATGCCAGAACAGACAGAATGCTACTAAGGGTCAAGTGCATTTGCATGAGTTATATCCGTTTTATTCTGCTTCTCTGAAAAGTGATCAAACAACTTCTTTTGAAGATGCAGAGTCATTCATTCAGTGTATTCCTTTCTAAGGAGGAAATTATTTTCTTTATGAATTTTCTCTTTAAAAAGTGAATAATGTATTTCATCTTACAAGTGAACTCAACTGGTTGTTTTTCTTTAAATCAAACATTGATAATGTCTTATAGGGCACTCTGTACAGATTGAGTCTCAGAATCTTTATTATACATTTATAATGGAATTATCTAATGTATTTCATATCTAAAGTTCTGCTTTCAATTGAATGTATCTTTTACCTAGAAAACCCCAAAGTGAAGGAATTTGAGATAGAGTTCTCTCTAATTCTTTCCTTAGTGAAAGCCTATTATTCATCTTTTGCCAGTGGCATGACAGAACACTTTCATATTCTTTGGTTAATTCTAGAGTTATCTTTAAGGATTTCATGTTTTCAGTCACGCCATTTTGGAGGCCATACCTTTTCCGCACAATCCTGTATGGAGTACATAAAGTAGACAAACAAGAGATTTATTTCTGGTAGACTGGGCTAAATGGACAAAACGCATTTATTCACATGAATATTCTTGTCCCACCTTTGTGTCTGCTGTAGTTGTTCCCTTGCTTGTTATTCTTTATGTATTTTTGCCAGCCGAGACTTTGCTACTTATATTTTTCCACATTTTTCAGGCGCTTGTTATGTACTGGAGCAGCTGGCCTGTCCATCCAGTCCAAATTGGCAATGGCTGATCACAGCCTTCAAAGGCATTGTTAGATAGTGATATTCCTAAAATCTGTCACTTTAAGGGAGACTTTATGAAAGCAGCAAAGTTCAGGAATAAATGGAATGTATTGTGGTTCACACAGGTCTTACATTTTAAAAGTCTGTTATGGCTTTCTGGTCAGTCTTCTTTTTCAACTCCTCATGCATCACATTCCTTTTAGTCCTGTATTATCTGAGACCATACAGTTCAGTTTATGCAGCACTGATCAACGTGATATCAACCCAGGATGAAATAGCAAAAGCACTATGGGACTGATGAGAAGGTGTGAGGCTGCCTCCAGCCCATTGTTGTCGTTAGTTGCTGTTGAGTCAATGTCGAGTCATGGCGACCCCATGTTTGCAGAGTAGAACCGCTCCATAACGTTTTCAAGTCTGTGTCCTTTGGAAGCAGATCATCAGACCTGTTTTACAAAGCATCTTTGGGTACGTTCAAACCACCAACCTTTTGGCTAGTTAGACTGGATATTTGCTAGGCTGTCTTCCAGCTCTAATAGTGTATGAAATTAGAATAGCTAAGGAGTTTATTTGGAACCTAAAAGTCTCTTTGGTTAAGAGTAGACAAAATGTTTTAAGATATTTTAGTAAACACATTGCTCTTAGGTAGTAAGCTATAGTGTAAACTGGCTTTGCTTAATAGTCCTGATTGACAGTCAGCAAAAACATCAGTCCTTATTATATGAGATTTAAAGTGGTTGCATGGCTCAACTTCTTTTGACATGATGTGGCACTTTTTTTTTTTTTTTTTTAAAGATTGAAGCCGTTAGTAGTCCTTCAGGCCAATATCATTTAATTTTTCCCCTATTGAATCATTCATACGTAGTTTAGTGATTCTGTTGAGAGAAAAAAACAAAACCAGCAGCATTATTGTCACTGTGAGAAATTAATCTGGAAGGGTCATTTGGGGTCCTCTTCAGGAATGAGCTCTTTGATTAGGTAGTCAGTTTTCTAAAGTGTGTGCACTCCTGAGGAAAAGAATGTGCTCTTCTTGGCTTTAAAAAAATTGCAGAAGTTGACCCATCATCTGTTAGAAATGCATTTGCAGTTGTTTTTCCAGAAGTGCTCATGACTTGCAGCCCCACCAAACCACCCACAGACATTTGCTAGCTCTCACATTTGTTTTGAGAATAATAACATTTTATAATGCTTTTGTTGGATTACGCATTATGTGGAATTTGCATTGCCTCTTTGTGACTAATATTGAATAACTTTGTTTCGTTTAATTCATAAGTACAAACCTTAAGCAACATACTCTGCTGAAATGTTTAACTCTTTTTATTTAAGTGCCAACACCAAGTAATTACAGAACAATTCTGGGACATAAAACCCAGCTACTGTTGCCCATTCTGGGACTTCTCAGCAATTCCAATGAGAAAAGTGAAGATGAGTTTTTGTGTCACATCTTAAGATGCCGAGGACCTCAGGGGGAGTCTTCAGCACACTCTCCTGCGCATCCATGTGCTTTGAAAACCTTTTGCGAATCTAAACAAAGACGTGTATTGGTCTGTGGAGAAACTCTTATGTAATGTGGAGGTTTTTCTGACACCAAAGCTACAAAGCATTGAATACTGCAGGTTAATGGAAATTCAATTAAACATTTGTTTTATAGAGTAATCTAACTAGATGGCAGCACATAACAGCTTACTATTTTGTTTAGCTTGCAAAAAAAACCGTGTGTGTGTCTTAGACTCTAACCACAAACCAGTAAGAAACTGAAAACAGGGAGTCCTGTGAATTATCTCTAAAGGGTATGGCAGTGTTGGGAAACTGGGACGCAGTATAAACGGTCTAGATGTGATGAGTAAATCAAAAGAACATTATATCATTGTTTTGAGAGATATTTGAATATCACAGTAGAGTGGATTCAGGGATAAGTGCATCAAAAATAATTGTGCAGCCTATAATAAGAATTAAGATGATTGGTAGTTTTTTATAATTACTACTAAAAAGAAAGAATTAATATGAGAAATAACCAATACAAGGAATGAAGAAAGGTTGCTCTTCTCAGTAGATTTATTTGGAAGGTGATACAGGAAAGTAGAAAACAGAGGCATTAAAGTTTTCTAATAAAAATGAACAGTTAAATATTTTCAACCACCTGAAAATTGTAGTGCTTGAGTACCACAAAATGCTCTTGAGAGAAAATTTGTTTCATATATGATTACTATAGAAAAGCAGTGTTCCAAATTAAACCACTAAAATGTTTATTTATAATTTTTTACAATAATTAGAAGAGAGTCACATAAAAATTATGAAAATGGAGCAGTTAAACTAAAGGATAACGTTTTTCTTGCTTTATGATGAGCATAATAATTTGAAGTAAATAAGTCAATTTGAAGTAAAACTTAAAGATATGTATAATAAATATGCTTGTTACCACCTCAGACCTTTAATGTTGAATGGGATATGCTGTTTTTCTGAAGTGCTTTTCAAATCACTCTATGCCAAGAATATTTTTAAGTAAATTGTATTGACTGAATCAAGCAGTATTACATACAAGTGTGAGGTACTTGTCATTTTGAAGACAAAGTAGTTTGCTTTTACTCCCTAACCTATGCTCTACTAACCATTTATTTTAACTACTCCTTAATTCCAAATGTTGGTTGGTAGTGTCAGTATCTTGAATTTACTTGTGAGTGGGAAGAATGGACAGGTCCCTCTAGTATGTGGTTCTCAACCTTGACTGCCCACTAGGATCCACTGGGAAGCTCTGAAATATCTAGATATCCAGACTTTCCACAGGTAAAGTTAATTGGAAGCTCAGGTAGTAGGACCCAGGCATCAATATTTTTAATTCTCCCCAGCTGATGTCAGTATTAAGAGCCACTGCAACATAAACTCAACTTCTTAACATAAGCTCAATGAGATAGAGACTAATATATGAGCGGAAACAAAGATTTGGAGGTCGAGGAGTAAGAGAACTAAACAGTTATCTCAGAAACAAAGGTAGCATTTATTCAGAAATGACGTCTCCTTTTTTTTTTTAAAATGGAAAAGTGTTCATTATTTTAAAGTTGTCACAGGCTAAGAATATAAACTTTGAAAAATATCCTTTTCAATTGCGATTGAACTTATAAGAAATGGACTTAATGATTGGAGTCCTTTCCGAAACTCTCATAGGCAGATCTCCTCTTGCCTCAACTGTATTAATTTATCGCTGCATTTTTATAGTTGATTGCCTAAGGTGAGTTCATGAATCAAAGTAAAGCAGAATTATTGAGTTTTGATTATGTATTAGGTTATTTCTCATAGAATCACACCATTTTAGGGCTAAAAGGGAGCTTTGAAGTAATTTAGGGAAACCTCTTTACTTTTTTAGATGAAGAAACAAAGGCCCGGAGAGATGCCTCATAATAGGCACATTAAGGACAACAAGAGTCAGAACTAGAACTCAGGTCTCCTGAATTGAAATTCACTTTCTTTTCATGTAACTGGTAGGAAGTACCAAAGCCTGCTAGGCTGCCTGCCTGCTTGATTACCTCCTTCCTTCAACTTTCCTTTCTTTATTAGTAAAATTCTGAGTAGACCAGGTTGTTGGATGATGAGGGTGATATGGAAGGAGAGAAGATGGAGGGAGAGGACATTGAAAACCATACTTTATATAACATATAAAAAAGCATTTGGATGTAGCATTTGAAATTTCCAGTAGATAAGCTTGGGCATGAACAATGAGACCAGATTTTTGTGTTTATTTTTAAGAGAGAAATGTGTAAAGAATAATCAACAGGCTGTGAACTGACTCCTAAAGTATTAAGTATGGGATACGTAGCAGTGGGCAACTTTGAAACTAACCAGTCATTTATGATTTTTTTTTTTTTTCCAACTCTGTAAGTCTGCATCCCTGTGGATTCTTAGAGGGGGAAAAAAACCACATCCCCATATTTAGGGACAATGGATGAAATATTTCAGAAAATGAGATATTTCAGTGGAAATTCTTGCCTAATATGTCACCACTTTGAAAATGATTAAAGAAAATGGAGTCTCCCCCAGCGGAGGCAGGTACTTTTACTTGTCAAATTTAAGTTGGACATTTTCTCTTAGTTTGGAACTGCCACAAAATGAGCCCTTTCATGTCCTCAATAATACCAAACCAATGCAATCCATCTGTTCTGCTGAATTATTTCTAGTTCCTTAACCAAAGGCACTGCTTTTTCATGCATTTTATCATGATTTTATGCCCTTTATTATATTTTACAAAAGGTTCTGATTCCTCCAGGGCCAATGAGAACTGATTAGGACACTGGCCTCAATCCAGGCTTTGAACACAGGAGGGGAAGGGATAGAACTGTTTCCTTTTTTCCCTGCTCCTTGGCAGAAAAAAATATGAATCTATACCGTGTGTGTGCTCTGTGTGTGGGTGAGTGTGGGTAGGCTGCATTTTATCCTGTCACAGTATGACTTTGTAGAGCATGTTCAGAACATTCCTTCTATAATCAGGTTGCATTAAGGGGTTTTATTTTAGAAAAGACTATTTCTTCAGGAAAGACCCACGGTGTGCTGTGAGACTCTATGATATGGTCATTTTAAACAACTTCCAATCTGACTGTAGACTGTTTTGGGTCTGCGCGGGGTCTGATCTAAATAAGGTACTTAGCACAGTGTAGGCAAATTAGCTCTTTTCATATCTTAGGGAAGAAACTAATTGAATATAAGTTACAGAGAATGCTCATTTACCAGTGAACACAATCGTATATCGCAGTGTTCCTTCATGGACATGAAAGGAAAGCTATAACCATTCATTCCTAGGCCTATATTGGTAATGTGTTTGTGGTTGTTGTTGATGTTATTGTTAGGCACCAGTGAGTCGGTTCAACTCATAACAATCCTGTGTACAGCAGAACAAAACACTGCCTCGTTCTGTGCCAGTCTCACAATCGTCATTATGCTTGAGCCCATTGTTGCAGCCATTGTGTCAGTCCATCTCGTTGAGGGTCTTCCTCTTTTTCGCTGACCCTCTACTTTACCAAGCATGATGTCCTTCTCCAGGAATTTCTGCCTCCTGATAATGTGTCCAAAGTATGTGAGATGAAGTCTCGCCATCCTTGCTTCTAAGGAGCATTCTGGCCGTACTTCTTCCAAGATAGATTTGTTTGAAACCTATATTTGGATCTCAAGTGAAAATTCCCCAGATAAACTCCATCCCTTAAATATACTGAGTGTCCCAATATACTCAGAAGTCTCAAAAATTCTTTTGGTCAGAATATCATAGGTGATTTTGGATAGATATCCTGCAGACCAGGTATCTCTGAGAACAGAAATCAGTATCTCCCTAGGTTAAGATTATGAAAGCACTTAATCCTATTTTGTGCTGTTGCTTTTGACTCAAGGAGAGTATCATGAGAAAGACATGAAGGGATAAAGGGCACACAGGAAATAGAAAATATGGGAAGGAATTAAATGAGAGTATCTGTATTTAAACATAAAAAGTAGCATAGTAAATTATGGATACTAATACCAAGACATGATATTTTTCGACCATACTGGAGAACTCAATTTGAGGCATCTGATAAAAATGAGGCAAAATGGAGCTACTCCAGGAGATCCTGTATGTTAAGAAATAGAAAGCTTTTGCTATTTTGGAATTTTTAATTAAGTTCCCATAGCAGTGCTCCTGTGTGATACAAATCTCAAAATACACTTTCTCTGGATCCTTTTTTCAGGTATAAACATTCTTATTAAGTTGGTTTTCACCTCTCTCATTTGGTAGAAATATGTGCACAGTGTTTGTGGGGCTTGTTCTTCAGCAGCCATAGAAGTAGAAGGAGATTATTGAGAGTAATTACTTCATTTTACTTCCTTATTTTTAAAAAAGAATTGTCTACTATAGTAATAAAAATTCAATGTAAAATACATTGTAGGAGTCAAAAGAAAGTAAAGAGAGGGAGAAAATAAAAAAAGAAGTCGGAGTGAAAACTTCTGAATTGTGTCACATTTTAATACTGAGGGGGAATGGCTAGAGAGTAAAGTAGAAGGATGTACTCTTAGAATAAATAAATGCTAGATAGATTGAGCAGATGCTGTGTTCTCTCCGGTGGTTGACTGATATTACACAAGGGGATGACTGAGATTCTGCAGATGTCCCCTTATGATTTACCAGCACTTGAGCTACTGTCAGTAATTAAATCTTGTTAGCAGGTTATTTTTCAAATGTGTGATAGAGCATTCAGTCTGAATGATAGTGGGAATGTGGGGAATGAAAAAGGAGTTGGCACAAGCATGGAGCATATAACATATAAATATATATGGCTCACTTATGAAAACATAAAGAATATTTATTATTAATGGTATTTAAGGAGTAAACATTCAACTTAGAGCTGAAAAAAATCTTTATAGAAAAGGAGAAAGGAAAAAAATTGATGGAACTTAATGCTTACAGTCAAAACATGGATCTGATTGTTAGCTATAGAACTGACATTAAGATATAGGTGTCATCAACGTACATATGTTAGTGACTATGGATTTTATAGATTCATAGAAATTAGAGCTGGAAGTCACACAATATTATTTGTGTTCGTTATTTTGTCAGATTAGGACTGGTTGCCACAGTCTGTTTTCCAGTACTCAGCTCATTCTAGTTCTCCATGACTCAAACCATCAAGTCACCACTGTGTATCTTGGGGGAGTTCCACCAGCTGAAATCTCACAGTAAAAGTGTTTCCCTTTAATATTGACTTTGAACTTTCTCTTATTCATTGTATCTTTTTACTTGTCATTCTATTTCTTAGATTGTTCTGGTCTTCCATAAATTTGTTTAAGCTTAATCTTTACTTTCAGGCTACCTAGGCCGATAACATATTTATTGAGTAAATGATGGTTGATTAGATGGCCATCATTTAATTTGCCTTAATCTTCAGCATTACAGTTTTCATCTGATCTACCTCTAAATGATTTCTCTAAAGCATTTTTTAAATTTTTCTAGAAATGTAGTGTGGGTTACACAATGCTAAATGATAGCATCAAAAACAGAAGACTTCAATGCTATGGCAAAGAAAACTGCATAAGTATTTGTTTGTTTATTTGACACATAATGGCATTGTGTCAAGGAAGTTCTGCTTTACATCACTCCCTTACTGTTAACCCTCAGGTCTCCCACCATTCCTCTTCCACTCTGACCTGATCGTTTATTTTTAATGACAAGCACAGCTCTGGCCTCTACCCAGCAAACCTCAGTATATCAAGGTTTTGCTGGCCTACCCCCTCAGTGAACCACATGTCAACATTGAAGAGTATGGCAACAGCCATATCACCTTAAACTAGGAAGGTTGAATATGGAATTGTCCTGATCCTGAGAGAAGTGTTGTTGTCACCTGATATTTCCATGTAAACTGATAGTTCCGTGATCGGGAATGTGGGAAGACAGCAATTCTCTGAACAGGTCTCTTTTAGATTTCACTGTATTTCTGTACTGAATTATTTCCTTATAATGATTTCTGTTAGTATATATTTTAAGTGAAATATTAATACTGTCCAGGTAATTTTAGGAAACACAACAGTTTCTGAAAGTTAAGGTTCAAACGAAGGAAACCCTCAATGAGATGGACTGACACAATAGCCACAACCATGTACTCAAGGTATCGATGATCATGAAGATGGCTCAGGAGTGGGCAACATTTCGTTCTGTTATGCATATGGCCACCATGAGTCAAAGCCAACTCAAGGGCAACTAACACCAACAACAAAAGTTTCATTAACTTTATACACCAGCCTGTGCTTATCAGGCCCATGGGTGTGCCAACTGAGAAGTGTGGCCAGGAAGAACACTTTGCATATTGGCTAATTTTTAACTTAGTGTTCAGTTTTGCCTATATTGAAGGAATGTTGTTTGTTAGTTGGAGTGAAAAATTCTACCTAGCCTGTGTGTAATGGCAGAGTCTAGAAGAGTACATCACAAACTATCTCTAGTTAAGCAGCAGGTTCTCCCCCCACCACTTAATTTCCAATCTGTCATAGATCAATAATTTTATAAAATACAGTAAAAATGAATTACTACAAAAATGAAATATTTAAAATGTACAAACTACAATTCCCATTTTTATATTAGATTCAGCAGAAATAAAAAAAATACTCTGTCAAGTTACTATAAAAATTTCTAAACATTTACTCTGAATTTTTGTACTGACCTCATCCCAGACCATTAACAAAGAATTCCTGAACAGTTATTGATCCATGGAACACAGAGTAACGTTGGTCTAGATTAACACTACTGTAAGGTGCACACACATGAAGTATCAGCATATTTGTCATAATTAAATACATTTGGTACTTAAGTCCTTCAAGAAACCATAAAGACCTAGTTCCAACAACTTCTTAAGGTGAGTGTAAAATAAGATTTTAACCAATTGACTTCTTGGATAAACAGTAGCGCTTGAGTATTCTTAAGCTGAAACTTTTACAAAGGAGTTTACTATTAAATTCTTTGATTTCTTTTTTAAGCCAAAAGAAGAATATGCCTCGTGTAAATTGCTCACTTAGGAATAAGCAATCCATTGTGCCTGAGCTTTGCACACACTTGTTTTTTGAATATTATTATGGTACTTTAATAAGCAAATCAGTGTCACATTCCTGCATGATGAAACTCAGCCCATTATTAATCATCTTAAATGTGATTTGAGGTCTATTTTCTTCTAAATGTTGTCAGTGGAATACTGTAGGCTTTCTGCTGTTTTCTTACAGAGAATTCAAGGTCGAAAAGCCAGCCTGGAGGAAATACAGCTTGTTCATTCTGAACATCACTCACTGTTGTATGGCACCAATCCCCTGGAAGGACAGAAGCTGGACCCCAGGACACTCCTAGGTCTGTATGGGCCTCTGTTCTTCTGAGAACAGCACATTCCAGTACTATCATTAGTCAATACTGGTGTCAGTTCAAAATACTTGGCAAGCAGTGTGATAAAAAATTAGTTTTTCCAACAGCATTGCTCTGTGGACTGAGTCCATTACAGTAGAGGCCAATGTGGATTAAGATAATCCTGCATTAGAAAATAACAATGCAAGTTCCACGATGTCTTACTTTAAAAGTAAGCTTTATTTGAATAGCATTTATACAGTGTGTTTTAGCATACAGGAGTAAATGCATTATAGAATTTGTTCACTTACATTTTTAAACTAAAAGGAAAAAGGGATATCAAATTCTTTATCAAAGTTAGCTCCAACATTCTCATTTGTTTTGTGTCTTTCAGTTCTTTCTGCTTTTTTTTCTGTGACCTTGACAGACAAAGGGCATAGTACAACTTTTCTTTTTTTTATGAAAACTCCTTTTTACTGTGTCTTGCACACTGCATTTACAGTGATATTGCATTTCAGAATTTAAGGTAATATGTTTAATGCATGACTTATTTATGGAATTAAATAGTGAAGTAAATGACAGATGAAGAAAACCAATAAACCTAATTTTTAGTTATTATATATATATTTAAACATTTATCATCTGATTTTAAAGTAAAATTTGTGTTGCATACCTTTATATTATGAGATTTATATGAGTAATAGAAACAGTTGGTTTTTGGAAAAACTTAGTGGTATGATCTTACTTTGTCTGAGACAATTATATTAAATTTATTAATAACCTATAATTGAATAACAATACACCATGGCAATGTCTGCTAAAAGGATCATGTTTTAAGTATTTTGACTAAAAAGGGATTTTAGGACCTTTTCTTGTCCTTTTCTTTTCAACTAAATGTATTGTGTCTTTTCCAAATTTTTGGGACTCTTTTACCGAATTCAATATTATCTCAAAATAGTTTTATGTTAAGAGACCCTAAACAATTCAAAAGCTAGTATATGGCACATAGGAGATAGGTGTCTTGGAGAGCAATTATAAGGTGACAGTAACAATTATACAGTTTAACACTTACTATCTGCCTTCTTAAAACAAATGTCAGGCATCTATAAATTTATGAAGTAAAGGCATATGAGTGAGTGTGTGCCTGTGTGTGTATATGAAGTATATGAATTGTGGCCATGGTAGGTTGGGTAGATGTAGGAAGACAGACAAACACATGAAAACATTAAAATTCAATGATTAAAAACAATTTATATAGTTGAATCAAAGTTACATATTAATATGAAGACAATTCAATTTAAACATATATGCTGTGTATATTTTCAGTTTTTTATTTATGTTAAAGGAATCAACCTCAGTACATTAAAATACTTTATGTGAAGTTCTTCCCTTTGCTGTGAATACTATATAATAAATATCCTTATTTTAACATGAATTAATAATCCCATCCTGCTAACCACAAAGATGAAGTAAACCAGCTGTTAACTTTCATGGTTTTATGAGGTCAAAATACTCAGCATTTAAAGATAGGAAATTATTTCCATGTTAATTATTTTTTAATATAGTTAAGGGAAAACAAATAGAACATCTTCTCTTTTTTTTGTTTTACCATGGTCCCAAACCGTAAATCAGCCCAGGCATAGATAGCCTTGAACTTCACTGGAGTATCAACCCAAGAAACCCACTGCTGCCAAGTGGATTCTGACTCATAGAGACCCTGTAGGACAGGGTAGAACTGCCCCATAGGGTTTCCAAGGCTGTAAATCTTTATGGAAGCAGACTGCCACATCTTTACCCTGCAAAGTGGCTGGTGGATTCAAACCACCAACCTTTCAGTTAGCAGCCAAGTGCTTTAACTGCTGGGCTACCAGGGCTCCTTCTTTATTAGAATGTTGTCATTGTTGTTAGGAGCCTTTGAGTCAGTTTTGACTCACAGCAACCCTATGTACCACAGGATGAAATGCTGCCCAGTCCTCGCCATCCTCACGGTCGTTTATTGGAATAGACTGGAGTTAATCAGATTTTGAATATCAACGTGCCTACAGAAATCTGAGATACATTTCTATACAACCATTATTCTACATTTTAAGAGAAAAGATGTATTTGCAAAAGAAATGAAGTTTAAACTTTGGCAACATCAAACTACTTATGAAACGTGGCAGTAACACTGCTTTATTTTTATGAAAGTTAACAATTTTGAACAAAGCCAATATTCTCAAAATATTCAATATTTGTATCATTTTAAATGATTATTTAAAAATGAATTCCATTGTATAATTTGGAACTTAGAGAAGGTTTTCATAGATGTATGCATGTATGTATGAATGATCAAAGCACCAAGTACAAATGATTCAATTTTTAAAATATTAATCCATAAATTAGTCATTGGTCTCATTGGTTTTGAATATTTAATGTGAAATAATATTCGTAAAATTAATGAATTTTACATTTGACTTTTGATAAATATGTGAAGTTCCTTAGATATCTCCCAGAGATCAGTGCTGCAATTTCAATATTGTGTGGCAGGTTACATGAGCACAGATAAACAAGGGACATTGCTCCAAACCTCAATGTCAAGCACTGAATTCAACCTTGAGGACACTTTACGAACACTTAAGTTTCTCTTGTGAATCAAGAAATGTGGCTGATTTTCCTGAATCTAAGTTCCACTTTTATTTATTATTATTTTATTGTGCTTTAGATGAAGTTTTACAGACCAAATTAGTTTCTCATTAAACAATTAATACACATATTGTTTTGTGACATTTGTTACCAACCCTGCAACTTGTCGGCACTCTCCCCTTCTCGACCTTGGGTTCTCCATTTCCATTTATCCAGCTTTCCTGTCCCCTCCTGCCTTCTCCTCCTTGCCCCTGGGCTAGTGTGCCCATTTAGTCTCGTATAAGTGGTTGAGCTATGTTTATGATTGTTCCCAATCTAAGTTCTAAATGAAAAATCTCAATCTTTTAAAAGTTTAACTTTACAGACATTTTTGTTTTTTGTGAAGTTTGGATTCCTGTTGTTTTTGAAAGTTATTATTTATATCTAAAAGACCAGGTTGAACCTGTCGTGTATAAATGTCTAGAAACTCATAACCATCAAGATACTTACTTTCTCTCTTTCTTGATCTTTTTCTGTCACTGCCATACATCTCTCTTCCTCCTCTAATCCCTTCCAGCACAGATGGCGGTGTCTTTTCTGAGTTAAATTGATACTACTACTCTTGACAGTTCCTTTCCGGAGTAAGGAGGAAGGGTTTAAATAAAAGTTCAGTATGGCCAGACTTATCAGTCTTTTTACCTTGAAAGACAGCTACAGTTTATAAAATAATTAGATTTGAAAATGGGCATCATTTATCTCTTCAAATACTCCAGACCCTGTAAGGTGACACTTTGAAAATATTCTCTGCAATCATTTCTGATGCAAGGTTTTTCTTAGCATTAATATTCCTGTCCGTTCTTACCACCAGTTTTCATTATCTTGAGGCTGGTTAGATCTCAGTCCACTGATAAGGCAATGTGACATTAAAAATTATATCTGTTTGATTCAGTGAATTAAATATTGCTTATACAATACTAAAATTAAATTATCAATTATTTGCTTGTTTCATATTATGTAAAACATTACTAAATAGATTCTCTTTAAGCAACGTATTATTTATTTTCCTTAGGGCTTTTTACTTCTTAAAAATTACTTTTAATATTTATTTTATTACACTGTAATATAATTTTCATCACCTTTTCACTGACTACAGAATGAATGAAGATTTAACATTACAATATACATACGTATATTTTTAAATTTGACTGAGGTAAAATGCATGTAGCAAAACATTTACCATTCTAACTATTTTTAAGTGTACAATTCAATGACATTAATAGCATTCACCATGTTGTGAGACCATCGCCACTATCCATTTTCAAATGTTTTTCTTCATCCTAATCAGAGACTCAGGAGCCCTGGTGGCACAGTGGTTAAGAGCCTGGCTGCTCACCAAAAGATCTGCAGTTGGAATCCACCAGCCACTCCTTGGAAACCCTATGGGGCAGTTCTTCTCTGTTCTATAGGGTCGCTATGAGTTAGAATTGACTTTTTTTGAAAAAAGAAAAAAGAATTGCCTTTTTTTTTTCTTTTAATTGGAGACTCAGTAACCCTTAAGCAATAACTCCCTAATTTCCCCTCCCTCCAACCCTTGGTAACCACTGATAAACTTCTTTATTTATGCATTTGCAAATACTACATATTTCATAAAATATACATATAAATTTTAATTTCACAGATGATATGTGAATACATTTTTGCAAAAGATTGAAGGATACAGAAATATCATTGTTCAGAGCAACAACATAAAAAAATCTTTACCCCTTCCCATGCTACCCAGAAGTATTCTTTTTTTTTTTTTAACTTTAACTTAATTATTTTTTATTGTACTTTAGATAAAAGTTTACGGAACAAATAGTTTCTCATTAAACAGTCAGTACACATATTGTTTCATGACGTTGTTAACTCCACGACATGTCAACACTCTCCCTTCTCGACCTTGGAGGACCTATTTTTTGGTGAAAATATACACAGCCAAAGTTACACCATTTCAAAAGTTTCTACATGTACAATTCAGTGACATAGATTACATTCTTCCAGTTGTACTGCTATTCTCACTATTCTTTTCCAAATTGTTCCATCACCATTAGCTTCAACTCACTGCCCCCTAGGCTTCCCATCAAACCTTTTGAGTTGCTGTTGTCAATTTAATGTCACATAGATAATTCTTTTTTTTTTTTTTTTTACCTTAAATGGTTTGCAGAACAGTTTCTCATTAGACAGTTAGTACACATACTGCCCTATGACAATGGTTAACAACCCCACGACATGTCAACACTTTCCCTTCTCAAACTTGGGTTCCCTATCACCAGCTTTCCTGTTCCCTCCTGCCTTCTAATCCTTGTCCCTGGACTGCTGTGCCTCATTAGTCCCATTTTGTTTTATGAAGCTGTCCAATCCCTGGCTGAATGGTGAACTTCAGGAGTGACTTGACCACTGACCTAAAGGGTGTCCAAGGGCCATACTCTCAGGGTTTCTCCAGTCTGTCAGGCCAGTAAATCTGGTCTTTTTTTTTTTTGTGAGTTAGAATTTTGTTCTACATCCTTTTCCAGCTCTGTCCAGGACCCTCTATTGTGATCCCAGTCAGAGCAGTCAGTGGTAGCAGCCGGACACCTTCTAGCTGTACTGGACTCAGTCTGTTGGAGGCCTTGGTAGCTAGTTAGTCCTTTGGACTAATCTTTTCCTTGTATCCTGTTCTCTTCATTCTCCCTTGCTCCCGAAGGGGTGAGACCAGTGGAGTATCTTAGATGGCTGCTCAC
>NW_004443986.1:5205410-5228330 GCF_000243295.1 Trichechus manatus latirostris
ACAGCAGGGCAGGTCCAGCTGAAGGGGAGTTGCTGGGATGGGTTTTTTGTGGCACGTACCAGGGCTGACAGTGTGGACCAGGAATCAGTGCAGGGCAGGTTCCAGTAGGGCGTGCCTGTGATGGTTGGGAGTATGATGTTTAGTGCACAGTGCAGGTAGGCAGGAAGGAGGGGGTGGATTGTGATGTGTGGAGCTAAGATGGGTACGGAAAAGATGAGAGAGAGGAGAGAGGAACAGGAGCCAAAAACATACACACAAGCGAGAAAGAGTGATAAGGGAGCTTGCTGTTGGAGTGGAGAGATGAGAGACTGAGAAATGGGGAAAAACAAAAATGAAAAAAAAGAAAAAGGGTAAAAGAAAGAAAATGAATAAATAAAGAGACTGGAAATGAAGAAAGTCAAAAAGGTAATAAGAGAGAGAAGAAAACAAAACAAAGAAACAAACAAACAAACAAAAAAAAACCAAAAACAAAAAGAAAAAAATAAATAAGAAAAAAGAAATGTCCCCAGGGAGGTCCCTGTGCATCTGTGCAGAGTAAGGTAGTAGCTTCCAAGCTACATGGTACTGCCCAGCTAGAATCGGCTCCCAAGCTGAGAAAAGAAAAAGAAAACAAACAAATCAAAACAGAACAAATCAGAGCAAACAAACAAACAAAAAAGCCCTGGGGGTCCCACCAACATGGAAGCAGGAAGCCGTTTCACAGTCGAGTGGTGTTTCACAGCCTTTCAGGAAGAAGCAAAGATGGCGCACAGAACCAGGTATTTGAGAGAAAGGAGGAGGAGGTGGTGAGAGTTAAGAAAGAAATCTAAAGAAGCAGAAAAAAGCAACAACAGCAGCCAAAAAAATGCACTCAGGGGGCCAGCCAGTGCGGGCGGGTGGAACCCAAGCAACACCAGGGTGAAGCTGGGGCTTCCTGGCCAAGAGTCTGCGGCTGCAGGAAGCAGAGGAGGCTAAGTGGGGGTGAAGAAAGGTGGGGGGTGGGAAAGCATATATCGCTGGTTACTGGTTGTTCTGTCTCCTACTGGAAGCTCCGTGAAGCTGCTTTCTTGTACCCCCTGTTCGCTGATCTCCGATAAGAGTCCAATATGGTGGATCCATGCTGTGGTAGCTGATAGGGGACCTCTGCGTGTATCTCTCTTCGCTCTTTGTTCTCGCTCAGTTTCTTATTCCATTTGGTGCTTTGCTGAGTTCTTTATCTCTTCATTATCTCTTCATTTGATGCTTAGGGTTTCAGGATTGATGTGTGACTCTGTTTTACTTAGTTTTTCTGATCTTTGCTGGGGAGGGACGGCATGGTGCTTCCAACTACAGCGCCATGTTGCCTGGAAGTCCGCTACCCAGAAATATTCTGATGTGTCTTTTACTCGTGCCAGTATCCCAGTTTTAATATTATTCCATGATTTGTTCACTTTTTCTGTTGTCTGCTTAACTTTTTTTTCCCCATGGAGATCCCTATATTTAACTAAATACCTTATTTTTCATTTGCACTTGCATTTTTGTTTATCATTTTCCATCTGTTAGCAATTGCATTTGAAAAATAAACTCATACAATTTATTGTTTTCAAAATAAACTTTCTTCTGTAACAGTAAAATCTATTTAGACTTTTACGGACATGGCATTTGAATTCCACCACAAGCCTGTTTTCAGTTTTCAAGATTATTTAGTTCATTGATCATCAATAGGACAAATGAATTGGGATGGGTGGATTGGAAGTTTATACTTTGTTCCACCACTGCTCTGCTGAGCGACCTGAGTCAGTTCAGCACCATTTGACTATGAGATAGAAATTCCTGCTGCCTTTCCCTTTAATTCCATCACACAGCAGATTTTAGCTTTAGAGGGTTCCAAAAAAACCAAACCAAATCCATTGCTTGCTGTTGAGTCCATTCCTACTCATAGCAACCCTATAGAACAGAGTAGAAGAACTGCCCCATAGAGTTTCCAAGGAGCGCCTGGTGGATTCGAACTGCTGACCTTTTGGTTAGTATCCATAGCTCCTAACCACTAAAAAAAAAAAAAAAAAAAAAAAACCATTGCCATCGACTCGATTCTGAGCAGTTAATATTGTTTTCAAGGAGTCCTAGTGGAACAGTGGTTGCTAACCAAAGGTAGACAGTTTGAGCCCACCAGCCGCTTTGAGGGAGAAAGATGTGGCAGTCTGCTTCTGTAAAGATTACAGCCTTGGATGGAAACCCTATGGGGCAGTTCTACTCTCTTCTATAGGGTGGCTTTCAGTTGGAATTGACTCGACAGCAGTGGGTTTGGTTTGGGGTAATAACTGTTTTCTTTATTCACACAGTAGCTAACGTAGAAAACAAAAGTTCAGGTAAACAAAATAATTGCTAAAAATCACATGATATATCAATTCCAAGAGACAATTAAGATTTTGTCATATATTTTAAAAGAAGATTTATTTTTATATTTGTGTTTAGGTTGTTTATATTTGTATTTATAATTTTATTATTAGATTACATATACACATATACATACACATACACACACACACACACACACACACACACACACACACATATATATATATGGGGCCCTGGTGGTGCAATGGTTAAGTGTTTGGCTACTAACCAAAAGGATGGCAGTTCAATTCCACCAGCCACTCCTTGGAAACTTTATGGGGCAGCTCTACTCTGTCCTATAGTGTTGCTGTGAGTAGGAATTGACTTGACGGCAATGGGTTTGTGTGTATATATATATATATATATATATATATACACACACACACATATATATCTATATATACATATATATACACACACACCCAAATAGGATGACACTATACAAAGTGTTTTGTGATCTGTTTATTTTGTGACCTGTTTATTTACAAAATTGTGAATGTTGGAGATGCTTAACAGGTCCTTGGTCTTAGCTATATCTGAAATAGAAATTAATAATAAATCCATATATTTGAAATATTTCAAAATTTAAAATATTTAGAAAATGACAGTGTATGGTGTCATTAAGCTTGCTGGCTCAAAATATCACACTGGAGAGATATATTCAGTTAATAAGAGTCATTTTTAATAAATTATAAATAAAAAGATAGTATGATATATATTCTGGCTGTGTAGGTTAATTTGAAACAAATCTTGTGACCCAAATTATATGGATATGCATTTGTTCATGTGGGGCAATAGACTCTATATGTAATAATATTTGTATCATTTCCTTTGAGTTCTTGTGTGTGTGTGTGTGTGTGTGTGTGTGCATGCATATATATATATGTATATAAGACTGTTGTTGTTGCTAGGTGCTGTTGAGTCGGTTCTGACTCATAGTGACCTTATAGGACAGAGTAGACAGTAGTATTCCAAATATTAACTCTATTGAATAACTGATCTAACAATTGATCTAAAATTTCTTTAGTTTCCTTCTGTGTCTAATATAATATTATGAGTTATTGAACACTTGACAAAAATAAACAACTATATTTATATTCCCGATTTTTATATATAGTTTTTTTTTTTTTTCGTGTCTCCATACCTTGTAGGTGATGCCTCTCAGAAATTTTTTTCTTCATTACCTTGTGGTGGACTTGGGGTAAGTATTAGTTCATTTATTTCTATTAAATAATCCAACTTCCAAAAAGTCTTTCTTTTATCTATACAGTTATGTTTAAGACTGTTTCTCAACACAGATTGTGCCAGACTTCATCACCAACTACATAATTTGAAGAACCCAGTGCCAACTGAAAATGAACAAAAATTAGTGTTCATCTCTTCAAAATATATTGTTCAAAAATTATGAAGAATTTCAAGATAATGACAATAAAGAATTAGACCAAGTATAAGGCCTTTCTAAGTGTAGGGTCCTGTGGGACTTCACAGGTCACACACCCGTGAAGGCAACACTGCTACATTTTCATATAACTGAAGAAAAGATAATACGAGAGGGCTTAACACAGTTTTGCAGCAGAATTCATTTTTCAGTAGAGTCACAGTAATTATGCACATATATTACATTTCTGTTGAAAATGGCATAAACTTCACAAGGTACTTTGCATTGTGGGTATTTTTTTTGTGAACCCCCTGGGGCCATTTTTGTCTTCAATAATTAACAAAGCATTTTTGACCCAAGGTATTTGTACCACATTTCAAGGAAAAATTTGCACGAATTCAGCAACATATGAAGAAAAATGTCTACCTTTTTGGGGATGATTAGAACATACCCTATACCCTGCAATCTATTTAAAGTTAACCCTTACCAGTAACAAATCACCATCCTGTGGAACTAGGTGTGAAGTCATGTTAGGACAACATAATTCTAGGTCAGGTTTCCAAGGACTAAGAATTTCAGTCGATTAGGTTATTTGGCTATTGCACGGAAAGGACAAAACTAGCTCTCTATATATCATGTTTTAGGCACTTTTTTGCTGTAACTAGATTTTATGCAGTGAAATCCCATATATTTTTATTTCCTTCGATCATTTTAATGATGCTAGATTTGGCACATAGTATCCTTTCTATTTCTTCACCTGTGATTCTGTTCTTCTGAAATAATGGCAACTACAACCAGTATCCATTTGGACTTTACTGTTTATCAACATACAGGTAGGTTTCATAACAATGCTGTAAAGTAAAATAGTCTACTGTTTCACAGTGAGAGACAGGCTTAGAGAAGTGGAGTCATTTTCCTGAAGTCACACAGTATGGGATGAAAGGCTGAGAATATGCTGTTGATGTGCAAATCTATGCAGCCGCTGGAGACACAGTGCAGCAATGTGATTAATGGAGTGTGGCCCTCTTTGTGGCAGCTCACTAGTGGACGGAGTTTACTTTTTGACTTCCAGCACAGGGCGATCAGCACCCTACATCAATCCTCGCTTATTTTTAGCAAAACTCCTGTGAAGTTGGGAGCTGGCAAAGTCATTCTAGAAAGCAGAGGATAAACTACCTTTTAAAATGAGTTTCATTGGACTTTGTTCTTATTTTGTAACATCCCAAGTGACCATTTTAAGAGATTGGCCGAGTATCTGCAAATTAGGCAAAGAAAAACAAAGCTAAGCACTAGTTAGTGAGTACAGTGATGGGAAAGAAATTAGTTTTTAAAAGAGCAATGGTCATCAAACTTCCACTCATTTACAAATGTATTTAATTCATGGCCCACAACTGAGTTGAGGACCACTCAGTAGGACACACCTCCCAAGGCTGACCTGGGTTAAGACTCTAACTTACTATACTTTAGTGTAAAGTACCTCTTCTCAACTGCTCTAAACACAGATAACAGCAACTTCTTATGCTTTATCCAGAGCTGCTGGAATAAGTTCGTAGACGTGCCCAAGGACTAGTGACTGTTGCTCTGGCCCGAAGTGTTTAACACAAAGCACAGTGGATGTCACAGAGTGTTGTCGTCGTCAGCTGCCATGGAGCTCAGTCTGACTCATGCCGACCTTATGTACAACAGAACGAAATGTTGTCCAGTCCTGTGTCATCCTTGCAATTGCCAACTTTTTTGAGTCTATCATTATGGTTATTGTCCCAATCCACCTCACCAAGGGTTCCCTCATTCTTATTGGCCCTTTACTTCACCTAGCATGATGTCCTCCTCTAGTGATTGATCCCTGCCAGTGACATATCCAAAGCAAGTGAGTCAGACAGTGTTCTGTTGTGATCCATAAGGTTTTCCTTGACTAATTTTCAGAAGTTGATCACCAAGCCTTTCTTCCTAGTCTGTCTTAGTCTGGAAGCTCTGCTGAAACCTGTCCACCGATGGGTGGCCCTGATGGTACTTGCAATTCTGGTGGTGTCGCTTTCAGCATCACAGCAACACTCAAGCCACTGCAGTACAACAAACTGACAGACGGGTGTCATAGGATAAGTCCTCAATAACACTCCCCCCCCGATAATGGATGGTGGAAGTAGTGGTGATAGGTAAGTCTAACTTGATCAGGCAGACAAAGGAGCAGGAGGACGATTGGATTAGTTAACACCATTAGTGCTGGAAAAGGTTGAAGAGAGGGACCTCTCTTTATCCAGCTGGTCTGTAGATCTTTTGGTGGTGTTTATTTAGATCCAGGTAAATGTGAGTGTGTGCATGTGTATGTGCAAGTTCACACTGGTTGATGCTCTAGAGAACTAGATACATTCAGTCTTTTTTTTTTTTGTAGAAGCCAAATTGTGTTCTTAAGGCACTCAGGAGCCATTTCATCCCCTCAGATTTTTACTTTTGATACAAGTTGTAGGAGAAACTTTGGGTCCTCTGGATTTGAGCCAATCTAAATTTTCACCTCCAGGAGAGTCCTAGACATATTAAGCATACAGAAAATACCCAGTATGGACTTGAGTGGCCTAACTTGGTAACATGGGGTGCACCCCGGAGAGCTTAGAAACCACTGAAATTGCTTTTGTCTTAAGACAGTCTTCTGGTTCAGATTATCTAAGATGGCTGGATTGGTTTAAATTCCAAAATAATCAATTCTCTCCAATATTTAAAGTAAACTCGGGTTACCTAGAATATATACCTTCCATCTGAGATGGGTTTAATATATACCTACTGAATGCTGATTAATTGGCTTTTGTGGAGACTATCTGGGTCATTATGAAATCAGAAAATCTCTACTTCTTATTCAATTTTCCCCTAAAATTGCATAAAATTGATAGTATTGGCCAAGCAGCTTTTCATGATCGATTGGCTAATGGCATTTGAGGGGCTTTAAAGTGCTCTCCAGAACTGTGTTTTGAGCCACAGTCAGAAGGTTTCCAAATTCCTTTGTGTTTGGTTATCATTTAGTTTAGTCACTACTGCATGACTCATTTCTGATTACTGTGTGATTGCACTACAAGGAAATACATCAGCTGAAAAGAGCATTTTACCAAATCCCGGGACTTGGTCATCACATAGTGAAATAGATAATTAAGGGGTTCGGGGAAACAAAAGCCAGTACAGGACCACTTTAGTTCTCACTCCTCAGTGTGCATCACTAAAAATAGTGATCATTTTCCTGTCCATCTGACCGGCTGCTGTGTGAAGAAATCTTGAAGTCATTTCTCAGCTTTATTTTTCCCTTTTCACTTGATAGGCCACAAAAAAAAAAAAAAAAAAAAAAAAAAAAACCCACAAAAGCAAGGACGAGCAGGCTTTTATGATAATGTCGTCATCAGCTCCCAGCTTCAAACGCTTGTGCGGCTTTTGAGTTGTCATTTATAACTTGGAACTGAATCGACCCATAATTCCCCTGATACACTTAGAGAAATTGATAACAGACTCTGCGCTTCTTTTATGGCTCCGCGGAGGCAACTCCAATCACATCACTATTGGCAGGCAATATTATTTTTTGACATGGTTGTAAAAGTATAAAGGGGCTTATGGCATTTGTTTAGAAGAGGAATGGGCTCTCAAGCTGTGCTGGGGTTTACGAGACCAGATTAGTGAGAAGCAAAGGGAATATGATGTTTGCAAACAGGATATGATTTTATATAAGTTTGGGTTTCATGCTCTGTTCCCTGGGGAAAGCCCTGCAGACAGCAGAGAATTCCTCTTTTATTCCACAATAGACAAGTTTCTAGTGCCAAGAGGCAGGAAAATAAACCTGGTCAACGGGCAGTGTCAGACCCTTGATTGGAAGAGTAGGAGTTGGGGAAGAGGCAGAGCAGTTCCCTGGAAGGAATGAGCAATTGCAGAGCGCGGGCAGAATCTTGGCCTGCCTAACTGGCCAGAGATGTGCCAAGAATGAGGCTCTGTGATGCTCAACCAAGTCAACTTCTCCAGCAGCAACTCAGTGAATCTGGGAGCACAAAGCCAGCTTTTTATCACAAACTTTTACTCTGTCCATATTCTATTTGATTACACCTAGATCTGACACATTATGGGGGTTAGGGATGTCATTTCTGTGAGTTTGGGAGGAAGGTTGGGGGAGGAGGATTAGGTGATTGTGGGAAGGTAATTTAAGTCTCATTTCAATTGCTCTGGGGTTTTCCGCAGGCATTTCAGCTATTTAGTAGAGCTGATATGTAAAGGAGGCAGGTTTGGGTGAAAAGCCTTGAAGTTTTTTTTTCATTCTGTCAGAATTAAAATGTAAGCCCTCCCTTCTGAAATTACATATATATATATATATATACACATATACACACACACACACACACACACACACACACGCACGTATAGTGAGAGAAAGGGAGTGAGATCCCTAGTGGTGAAGTGGTTAAGCACTCAACTGCTAACTGGAAGGACAGTGGTTAGAACCCACCAGCAGCTCGGTGTGAGGAAAGACCTGACAATCTGCTCCTGTAAGGATTGCAGCCTAGAAAACCCGATTGGCCAGTTCTACTCTGTCACATGGGGTTGCTATGAGTCAGAATTGACTCGATGGCACACAACAACAACTACACACACACACACACACACACACGCACGCACATATAGAGAGAGAGAGAAAGGGAGAGAGAGAGAAGAAAATTCTGTATGTTATTTTATACCACATTTAGACCTGCATGGTTTTTTTTCCCATTTATTGCACCACATTGGTTCCCCATATTTATTCTTCCACAAAACATTAAAACAAAGTTGCAGTGATAATCCTTTCAAAGGATTGCCCTTTTTCTTTCTGTTAGACTATAATATACAGGAATAACTTTTATTTGATGATCAAATCTATGGGCATATAGTTAAATGTAATAGGAAAACAAACAAACAGTTGCCATCAAGTTGATTCCAGCTCATGGCAACCCCATGTGTGTCAGAGTAGAACTGTGCTTCATAGAGTTTTCAATGGCTGATTTTTCAGAAGTAGATCACCAGGACTTTCTTCCAAAGAGCCTTTGGGTGGACTTGAATCCTCAACCTTTCAGATAGCTGCTGAGGTGGTTAACCATTTGCACCACTGAGGAATCAAATGTAACAGGAAGATTTGGTTAATACACTTTACTGCTGCTATTTAGGGTAACCTTCTAAATATTCTAAAGCGATACTTTTTAGAAGGTATAACGTATGCCATGGGATGAGAAGTGAGAGGCAAGAAAAATAAGATGTCTCGTTGCCTGTGATTTGACAAGGTGCAGGAATGCAAAGACTAATGAAATAGGACCCTTGTCTTAGTTGCTCGTGGCCTATCCATTGTACTGTTTTGGATAAGTGTTGTGCTATAGGAGCATAGAAGGTGGGCTTCCAAAACAGAAAAGAAAGAAACAGGGTTATGGGAGGGTTCTTGAAGCAGTCGTAAGCTAAATCTTCAAGAATAATTAGTGATGAGTGTAAATATTCACGTGAGTTTGTGTGTGTGTGTGTGTGTATGAGTGTGGTGTAGCGGGAGTTGGCCAAATATTTAGGTCATAATGACAAATCATATTTTTGACAATTGCACCAAGCTGTTGCCAATTAGTAGGGAATTAAAAAAACAAAACAAACCTAATGTTTTTCCCAAAATTTTGGATGTCCCTGAGGTGGTGATACTGACTCATGAATCCCTTCCTTTTATCATAAGTACCTATTTGCATCATGACATTCCTGAGGCTCATTTATCCTGAGCAGGCACAATGCTTTTTGTTTCCTCAGTAGAAAGAGGAAGAATGGCATCTGTTTCTCACGTACAGTAATCAAGATAATGTTGATTTCCCTCACATTAATGTTCAGTTTAAACCTGGCTTGCAATCAGTGCTTCATTTCCTCTACGGTTGCTATCAAAGATGCCTCTGATCCTCTTCCCTCTGGCACAATAAAAGTATGCACCCTGATTTGAAGTCTCTCTTTTCCGCAGCTCCCCTTCCTAATTGTACAGTGAAACCTGTGAGAGCAGAGCTTGATGGGACTCCCTTGTTTTTCCGGGTCTCTCAAGTATTCCACCTTTGATGGGGAGCAGTGTTATCTACTTTTCTGTCGCTATCTATTCGTGGAAAATATTTGACTTTTCCTTCTCTGACAGGTTCCTGACTTACATATCTTCTGGTTTTGCAGGTTTTACTGTATTTGTATTTTCATTAGTTTTAAACTTGATGCAAATGTTACTAGCAGGAACACCTCGAGGCACCTGGAATAAGTAAAACCGATAAGCCGCTTTAATGAAATTGTTTGAGAATTTTGTTTCATGCTGTGGATTTCATGTAAAGATCATGTTGCTCCAGACTTGGAACATATATTTATGCAAGCCAGGGAATTCCTTCTAAAAAACAAAGGAAGTTTTTAGTATTGCATGGAGTATGCTAATTGTGTATGTTCAGTAATATTTGTTGGGATGTAGACAACACTCCCTACAGAGATAAACATATATAAATTACTCTGTGTTTCCTACCAAATGTGAAATTGTATAGAATCATTAAGTATCTGATGTCAGTTGCAGGAAAGAGGAAGATTAGAAATGAAAACCTTAACTTCCTCCTTAATTCACTTAGCTGTAGCATCCCAACTGCAATTAACTTCTTTTGATTGCTTTGACATTATGGCCGGGCAAAGCAGGATGCATTTTGAAATAAGAATACTTCATTTTTTTAATTTAATGTAAACACAAATATAACAAAGTTATCCAAATGAGACAACAAAATGTGCTGTTGTCTTCTGTTGTCAGAATGAGATAGCTTAAAAATGCCGTCATCAAGCTTTGCATGTGTCTTTGTTACATACTTGAGGCCACAACACCTTCATATACATATATTTAACTATGTCAACCAAAGTAATATCAACAGCAGGGAAGAAAACACATACATTTCTCTATAATTTCTTGTTCTGTCATTCTCCTCTGTTCTATAATAATCTTCTCTACTTTCCTACATGCCTTGGTTATAAACATTCTGACAAGAAGAAATTGAGCCTTGGCCTCTGCAGTTGCTAAAGGTAGATGGATTTATGAACTTTAAGTTTCTGTCCAACTCAGGGAATTTACAACTATATGAAATAAAAACACTGAGAAGTATATATAATACTTGAATACATTTGAATGTGTGATCATCTACTGATTTCCGCTACTGACTATCAAGAAAACATAAGGCCTTAAAAGTAAGTGGGAGTACTTAGAAAAAAAGAATTTCACAACAGCTTCCATATTGTACAGTCGAAAATGCAGCTAAATCTAGATCCAGTTAAGCTCTTCATTTTTGATGTGAAAAAACTGCACTTTTGTTTTACTCATTTGTCATCTTTCTACTCTGGAAAGTTCCAGAAGCTCCAGATATTCATCCTTGTGACAATCTCATATCTAATATTGATGTGTCATTATTAAATATGTCTTTGTGAAATATTTTAGCAGAAAGTAAAGTATAACTTCTGCATTCTCAAACAACGTATTGTTTTTCTTTTCACACTCAGCTAAATTAGTTTACTGAATTCTTGGGCTGTACCCAGGCAGTCCACAGAAGAGTCCCTAGGATTTAAACACTCCAGATCCAGATTAGAACCCCAAACACCTGACTACTAGACCAGCAGTATTATTACTATAGTAAAATATCTTATTTTAAAGTATAAAATCATTAGTAAAATAAATAAAAAGTCCAAACAATGATTCATTTATCATAGCAACAAATCATGTATAGAATCATTTTATGAAGATTAAAATGACTAATACATTTGTGATTACATGTATCCAAAATAATTTGGTTAAATTATTCTCTTATTCTGTTACTTAGAATACTAGTTATTCTCAATAATGTGATTTATATGGACTAATTAATATTTACTGTGGATACATGTAGATCTGCTTTATAACTATCTGGAAAGACTTCGAGTGATTTTATGCCATTGTGAAATGGGGCCAAAGAAACAACAAACCAAGGCCTACAATTAGTAAAATTCTTGCATCTAAAGAAATGTTTTAGTTTATTATTATTATTATTATTATTATTAATCTATGCTTTCATTTAAAAACTTCAATATTCATTCATTCATTTATTAAAGAAAAATGTCTTGAGAACCTCCTAAGTGCTACGTACAGCACATCTAGCCTCCTGTTTTCTCTTTTTTTGTTTTTATGTTCTTTCCTTTTTAATTCCCACCCATCACTTATTATACTTATTATTTAGATTCTATGTTAATCTTCCTCTATTTCTATTCACCAACCCTGGTGGGAAAGACCCGTGAGATAATAGGAATATGGACAAAAGGTAATCAGAATATCTGGACTCCTGGTTGAACAAAATCCAAAATCATTTTCCTTCTGAAATGTTTCCACGAGGTAAGCTTCTTGTCTCCGTGTTCTTTGATGAAGGCATCAAATCCTCATTCTGAGAGATAGGAAGTGCAGTATCCAGCGTTGGTTTAAGATTCCATTAGTCGTTGCTGTTGTGTGCCTTCGAGTCAATTTGACTCATAGCGACACTATACGACGGAGTCAAACTGCCCCATAGAGTTTCCTAGGATGAAATTTTTATGGGAGCAGATTGCCAGGTCTTTTCACTCGTGGAGATGCTGTTGGGTTCGAACCCTGACCTTTTGGTTAGCAGCCAAGCACTTAACCATTACAGCATCAGGGCTCCTTCATTCCATTAATAACAGGTACTAAATGAGTAGAAAAAAGAAAAAACCAGTACAAATTGTTGCAGACTATTCTCTGTGCTTTTGAACTAACTATATGTACGGCTTCTGATGGCTACCACATCTTGGGGCAGAATTCATGCAGTTATCTGTCCATTTATTTATACTGCTTTATGACTATCTGTAAACAAATAGTTACTGAGTGCTTGTTATATGCTAGGAACAGCAGATACAGCACTGACCAAAACATAAAAAATTCTCTTCCAGTGTAATTTATATTCTAGTGGGGAACACAGATAAGCAAATACACATAAGTTTAAGTGTGTGTGTGTGTGTGTGTGTGTGTGTGATAAATGCTATGGAGAAAGAAAAGCAAGGAAGGGGATCTGGAGCGTGAGTTGGGGGACACAAGTGGTCATTGAGAAAGTGCTGGCTTTTGGAGATAAGAATTGATGAGTGAGGGATGAACTGGGAGTCTTGGCTTCTTCTGGTGACTACCTTAAACACGGATATAGGGAATAGTAAGTTCCACACTGCGGATCTAAGACAGAGTGGTGGGGAAGCAATGAGAATTTGGAGTTTGGGGACTTGCCAAGACTGCTCAGAGTTCTGGGACCCCAGCTTTGTTCCCACCCAGGAAGATATGGACAGCTTGGGACAGGGTTGTTCTAGCCAGAATACACAGAGGTCCTTGCCTCACTTTTGACTCCTGGACTGAGACATGCCCATGAAGGTCTGGAGGAGCTTTGGGTGGGGGATTGATTTATCTGGACAGTCAGAGATGTGGGACTTCATAGCAGGTCCTGGGCATTGAAACATCTGGGTGACTCCAGATCTTAGCAACAGTCATGTGCTTTGGGCTTGCCAGTCCCTCAGGATGTTATTTGGACATAATTTCCTATTTAAGTTGTGCAGCTGCAAATTAGATACAGTGCCTAGTACCTGCCCATTTTCAAGTATAATGAAAATGTCCTGACATTTGCATGAAATTTCCCAGCGCCTTTTCATGTGCCTTTTAGCAGCTTCTTGAATGACACAGTTGCACTGTGGCCTCAGTTGACTCTGGCTGGTCCCTGCTGATTTGTATCTGAGCTGTGAGATACAGAGTAACTGATTCCATTAGGTTATACACAGACCCAAAGATGGTAACTTCTCAGTTTCTGCATAGCCAGCTGTGGATTGCCTGTGTGTAGTACAAGGAACACAGACTTTGAAGTCTGAAATCCAGGGCTGCTTTCAACTATCATCTATCAGATTCCGATTCTCAGTGTCCCAATACTAAAGAGGAGTAATCAGTGTTAAAAAAAAAAAAGAAAAAAAAGTCAGCTAAATTACTTAGGACTTGCTGTAACCATCTAACTAGAATACTGGTCCTTTCACATTGACCCTAATGGTGACCAGATGATTGACTTTACTAATGGGATTATCAGTTAGGGAAAGGGACAGGTGAGATGCTCCAGAGTAGGCAGAGCCATGTTGTTGTTGTTGTTAGTTGCTGTTGAGTCCATTCCAACTCAGGGCGACCCCATCTGTGCAGAGTAGAACTGCTGCACTGGCTTTTCAAGTCTGTGACCTTTTGGAACTAGATTGCCAGGCCTATCTTCTGAGGTGCCTCTGGGTGGGTTTGAACTGCTAACCTTCTGGCTAATAGTCAAGCACTTGCTTTAAAACATACCCTATTGGTTCTCACAGAATGATCTGATTCACAGCCTCACAGCAGAGAGTAGCCATTCTCTACACACAGCTTCCCCGGATAGCCTCCCTCATCTCTTTTAATCCTTGCAGGAATCTTAAGGGTCTTATTACTAATGACATAACTGAGGCTTCCTGTTCTACAGAAAAGGAAACTGAGGCTCAGAGACTTGTTCAAGTCAGACAGTTAGTAGGTGGTGGAGTAGAGGTCAGCCTGATTCCCAAGCTCTTAACCACAATACTATACATAAACAAGTCGCCCTAATTTCAACCTAATATAATTGACAATGCACCTTTCCCAAATGAGAATAGGCCTAGCCATAAGAAAGCACAATTACTTCTTCTGTCATGAGAATTCTCTTTTTTATGGAAATTCCTACAAAGTATTAAATCCATATACTCAGGCATCATTAATTTCAGGTAAATCAAATTATGTAAATGTACACAGCATTTCAACTCTAATTAGAACACTGAAAAATCTCCACTCTTGGACCAAACCACTATGGAATGAATGAGAATTCCATCTCACACAACTTCTGAGTCAGAGTTATTCTTATTAAGCTGATCTTGGTAGGAATGGGGCTGTAACATGCACTGCCTGGTTTATGAAAGTATTAGCATACTAAGAACTCTCCTTTACACAGTATGTACATCAGATTAAATGAAGAAGCAGTAGGAAAATACTGAAATGATATTGGTTGGCTCTGCTTCTAACTCAGACTTAGTAAGACTGACCAGTAGTTCATTGCAACTGCAAATCACAACAGTAAGGATTCTCAAATTCCTTGACCAACCGCGTAGCCACAGGAATCCATATATTACTTGGCAAATCCATGAGTCCACCAGTATCTTAAGTAAGGATCCTTAGAGTCTCAGGATGTAGCACTTTTGCCAGAACAAACATGTTCCTCTACTTATTCTTGTTACTGGCAAGTAAATAGCAAAGGGTTATTTTTCGGAAGATGAAGAGTGACTAGAAATTGCACATGCAAGGTCAATAGAGCTGCCAGAAAGCAGTCAATCATACTGGGATGGGGTTTGTGGTAGAGCATTAATGCACATGACATGCCCCTTGTCTCTTTCCAGCTGCTGCATTAATAGTTCACGCCTTCTTTCCATATGGAATATTGGTCACAGTATTCATCCATCATATCCATGGTTTTACTTGGAATCTGAAGGTCCTCGCTGTAGTTGTTCTGTTTCTTTTTCATCTCACCATGACTAAAGAAGCTAAGGTGTGGGCATTATAACCTGCAAGTGATCCCAAGGGAATGGACTGTCATTCATGTCTTCCTCCCAGTGCTGAACAAAGGAGAGAAAGTATGTGAGTTCACCCACCCATTGTCATCATAAATCCATCCTAGCCCCATTTCAAAGGCCTCAGGGTTTCGGCAGAACATCTAACATGAAATGAATATGTACATTCAAAGAGTTGGCATGTTGTACTACGTGGCAGAATGGAAAACACCCATTGTTACAGGCCTTAGAGAAGACTGAAGAAGACTATAATAAAGAACACCGTTGGTCCTTGTCTCAGAATTATGACTCTCACCATTATACTACAGGAGGAAAAAACTAACCAGTCACTCTGAGTTATAGATGACTCTCAAGAGGTTTTAAAGTACTGCTATCCCAGTTACTGTGGAACTGCCTTTAAGTGGTTTTATGATTTCAGGAGATGCATTCTTCTGCCCAGCCCCAGAGTCAGAGAAACCAGTAATGCAAAGTCTCTGTTAATTATTATTTCACTTATCTATCTAAGCCTCAGTTTCTTCACCTTTAAAGTTGGGATAATCAGACCTTCTTCATGAATGGGCAAATCATTTACCATTTCTGGGCCTTAGTTCCTTTACCTATAAAGTGGAGGTGATAAATGAAACACACTGTATCCTCCTCTCTGGGGATCACGCACAGCATCATTAGATGGTAATACTTTATCCAAATTTGAAACAGCTATATATTTTTTCTTTTTAAAATTTTACTTTGCTGTAGTTGTTTAGAATAAACACAGCAAAACACACACCAATTCAACTGTTTCTACATGTACAATTTAGTGACATTAATTACATTCTTCAAGTTATGCAACCATTCTCACCCTCCTTTTCTGAGTTTTTCCTCCCTCATTAACATAAAATCACTGCCCCCTAAGGTTCTATCTAGTCTTCCTAGTTGCTGTTGTCAATTTGAGCCCATATAGATAATTCTTAGAAGAGCAGAATACTCAAGACAGACCCTTTTTTCTAATTAAGCTAAACTATTGTTTGGTTTTAAGATGACTTCAGGGGATATTTTTAGTTTAAGTTTTAAAGATTATTTCAGCGTAATAGTTTCAGGGGTTCATCCAGCCTCTGTGACTCCAGATAGTCTAGAGTCCATGAGAATTTGAAATTCTGTTGTGCTTTTTCTCCTTTTTGATCAGGATTCTTCTATGGAGTCTGTGATCAAAATGCTCAGTAATGGTAGCTGGATGCCATCCAGTTCTTCTGGTCTCATGGCAAAGGAGGCAGTTGTTCCTGGAGGCAGTTAGCCACACATTTCATATCCTCTTCCTATTCATGACTCTCCTTCTTCCTCTGTTGCTCTAGGTAAATAGAGACCAATTCTTGTGCCTTGGATAGCCACTTGTAAAGCTTTTAAGACCCCAGGCACTTTGCATCAAACTACGAGGTGAAACAGAAGCACTAAACGTGTTATTAGACCACTTTACTGCGATGTCCAATGAAACCATGACCCTAAGCCAGATCCCATGAGGTGTTCGGTTGTATATAAGCAGCCTCAGTAGCTACTCTTTTTTTTTTTTTTGTCATTGTTGTAAATATAGCTATCACATAACTTTTTCCAATTCAGTTTTTACAGGTGTAAAACTTATTGACAACAATTAAATAATCGACTGTGCAACCCTACCCTTAATTAATGCAATTTTTCCTTCACCATTAACCGCCCTTTTCCTCCTCGCTCCTGCTCGTGGTAACCACTAATAAACTTTGTTCTCTATACATTTGCCTTTTCTTGTCTTCTTATATAAGTGAGGTCCTTCTATTTCATCGGTTTATGTGTCTATTGTTATACCAATACCAGGCTGTTTTGATTACTGTAGCTGTATAGTATGTTTTAAAATCAGGAAGTTCGTAGTCCCTCTAATTTGTTCTTCTCTTTCAGTATTGTTTTAGCTATTCAAGGCCTCTTGTCATTACTTATAAAGTTGAGGATTGGTTTTCCTATCTCTGTATAGAAGGCTGAGGGAATTTTGACCAGGATTGCGTTGAATCTGTAGATCACTTTGGGTAGTGTTGACATCTTAACAAGATTAAGTCTTCCAGACCATGAATATGGAACATCTTTTCATTTATTTAAGTCTTCTTTAATTTATTTCAGCAGTATTTTATATTTTTCATTGCATAAATCCTTCATGTCCCCGGTTAGATTTATTTCTAGGTATTTTTTATTCCCTTAAATGCTTTTGTAAATGAATTGTTTCCCTAATTTCCTTTTCAGATTTCTCATTGCTGGTGTATAGAAACGCAACTGATTTTTGTTTGCTGACCTTGTACCCTACAATTTTGCTAAATTCCTCTGTTAGCTCTAGAAGTTTTCTTGTGGGCTCTTTGGGATTTGCTATATATAGGATCATATCATCCACAAATGGAGATAATTTTACTTCTTCTTTTCCAATCTGGATACCTTTTATTTCTTTTTGTTGTCTTACTGCTCTGGCTAGAACTTCTAATACAATATTGGACAGAAGTAGTGAGAGTAGACACCCTTGTCTTGTTCCCAATTTCAAGAAGAAAGCTCTAAGTTTTCTTAAGTATAATGTTGCCTGTTGCCTTTTCATATATGACCTGAATCACATTTAGGAATTTCCTTTCTATTCCAATATTCTTTAGGGTTTTCATCAAGAAGGGGTATTGGATTTTATCAAATGCTTATTCTGTATACATAGAGATGATCATGTGGTTCTTTTCCTTTGTTCTGTCGATGTAGTGTAATACGGTGATTGGTTTTCTAAAATTGAACCATCCCTGCATTCCTGGAATAAATCCCACTTGCTCATAGTGTATGGCTCATTTAATATGCTGTTGGATTCTGTTTCTTGGAATTTTGTTGAGGATTTTTCCATCTATATTCATAAGAGATATTGGTCTATAGTTTTCTTGTGGTGTCTTTGTCAGTTTGGGTATCGATATACTTTTAATTCATTTTTCTTGAGAAATCAGCTTGTAGGCTTCCATTAGCTTGTCATTGTGGATCTGGCTGACTGTGTTTTAGACAGGTAGTCTAATAATTGGACAGATAGTTACAGGACAGGGCAGTTTCTGTGGGGTCAGGAGTGATACTTGACAAACAGAGGTCCAGCGTGCTGGGGCCACCAGAAATGCTGCTGGATTCCAGGCCTGGGACAACAGTGCTGACAAGCGAGAGCTGGAAGTCTAGGCATGGTTCTAACTGCAGAAAAGCCAAGTGGCTCTTTTCTATATTGCAGGACCTGGATTATGTCTATATTTTAGGACCGGGATAGAGGAAGGATGTTTATATCACATTTTGCATTATTTTTAACCACAGTAAAACTTTGCCAAGAAATGTATCACTGTAGTATCAATTTGTTCTCATTAATTAATTCATTCACTTGACAAAAATTTATTAATCATCTATCAGATGTCAGACTCTGATGATGTAGTGCTAAAGACAGACACCTATAGTTCTGCCCTTATAGTGCTTACACTCTCATGGTATGTCATTAGGAAGAGATCTATGGAACAAATAACATAGAAAATCTTTTTTAAATTGATATCTATGTCCAGCATTGACTTTGGTTGAAAACCCAGCTCTGCGCCTCATCAACTTTGTAACTTTGGTCAAGTCACTTAACCTCTCTAAAGCTCAGTTTCCTTACTTGTAAAAGTGACTAATAATACATTTATTAGGCTGTCATGAGGAGTAAGTTAGGTAATGTTTGTAAAATGCTTAACACAGTGTCTAGCATTTAGGGGGTTCTCCACCTCATCCCCCACATCTTTCTCTGATGTTAACCAATGATATTTACTGCTTTCTTTCTTTGAGCAATAAGTTTGACTTTACTACCTCTTCCATTGAATCTACTAAAAAATTAGGCTTTTCATTTTCTGAATCTTCCGAACTGTCACCTCCTGTATCACCATTCCCAGAAACAAAATATATACTGGAGTCTTTAGACATAAGAGTGGAGGCTTGAGGGTAGAAAAACACTGCACTTCTCAACACTTCTTCTCAAAACAAGCAAATAATAAATTGACTTAAAGATGCCATTATATGCAATGTGTAAAGTTCAAAACAGAGTCAGAAAAACTAATACTAAAATGTTTCAGTAATTAAATGAAGCTAAAATTATTTCAGTGATTTAAAAAACTTAGGTAATTTCTAAGTTATTAAATCAAGATGCTTTATGCAGGAATATTTGATGTACAACAGATGATTCATTAAAAAAAAAACACTCCTCGCCTGATGCAGTGCAAAAATTAAAAATATATTTAATCTCTTTTACAGTTAAATTTTTAGACACCAGGCCTACAATGGCACAGAATCAGTAATGCGCTGAAAAACCTGTTTCTTTGTTGAGTCTGGTGTCTGTCAGTAGGTTTCTAGGGGCATCTGATCATTATTTAAGCTTAAACTCAATTATTCAGAAATGCCCGGTGGCCCTAGCAGCCGCATAACATAGCATAGCAGCAAGAGCTTACCAAACTGCTTAGTATTAGGTGAGGAGTTTTGTTTCCCAACTTTCAGGGCAAAACATTTAAGCCATCTGAGGAAGAATCGTGTACCACATTATCTATGTATAGTGCATACGAAACCTGTTTTGTTAGTGGCCACAATACTATTATTAACTCTGTGAACATTTCTGAAGGGAATCAACAAGCTGCATTTCAGTTATACAAAGGAGACGGTGCCTAAATTCCTTTTCTTCTAAGTCATTCCCTTTCCCTTTTAAATACCATCACATCCACTTTCAGGACAGGTAGCTTAATTCCTATCATGTGCAGCTTTTCAGAGCATTAGCTTTGTTTCGGGAGCCAGTGATTGAGCTACGCTGAGTGTGCTTGGAAAAGTCTGCAAAGGCCCACATTCATTCAGGAAACTCCAGTTGAACTAGATCCATATGTTGCTTAAAAAAGAAAAAAATGTAGCTTTCTGATTGGAGGGAGTTTCTGGCTTCCAGCATTATCACAGATGATTTTTGTTCTTTGATGTGCTTCAGAATACAAAGTAATGTTGGAAATAAAACTCTGGGATTTTTTTTTTTTTTTTCTTCCTTAGTTTGCAGTTACCGAGAGCTTGCTGCTTTCAGAACTAGGTTGTAGTATGTTAAGCACTTACATGAGTTGACGAATTTAATGCCAACAGTAATCCTATGAGGAAGTTGATATATTATCTATGATATTTTCTGTGGGTATTGGGGCAGTTAGCAAACTTGCCCAAGTTTGAGTAGCTTTTATGTGGTGGAAGTGCTGGTTTTCAAGGTCTCTAACTCCAAAGTCAAAATAAATAAGGTGCTATTGTACTAAACATTGATGACTTTCCTTATCAATGCCACCACCCAAAAAAATGGGATAAGATAGAGGAGACTGTTCAAAGGTTGGTTCTGTGGAATCACTGTTAAAAAGCTTGTGAGAAGGCCTAACAATTTCTGCAAGTCCTGGGGTGGTGGAAACCTCTAGGTACAAACTGTCTCGGTATACTGCTTTAGAGAAATGATTGTAGCCATTCTCTCTTGGTGCAACCTGTCTTGACAGGGCTAATTAATAAAACTCCTAACACATATTTCCAGTTTTGCCTTCTAGCTCCACCTTTTCTTTCTATCCTCCCCCTCAAACAGAGCTCTTTCTCTGTACAATTTGGAAGGGAATTTCTTTCTCTATGAATTCAGTGCTTCTCAAATTATCGTGTGGTGAAAGGCAAGGTTTTGTTTATTTGTGTTTTATTTCCAGTTTGTCACTGAGTAATACTTTTGTAGAATGCAATAAAAATAAATTACAAAAAAAGAAATAAAAAAGACATACAAAATAAAATTCCCAATTATTTATTATTAGGTTCAACAGACATGAATATACTCCACACAAATTGCTGTAAAAGTTTCTAAATGTTTACTTGTATTATCTTGTTGTGGACTGGCAACAAATACTCTGTGGACCGTCATGGTTCCATGGGCCACATGTTGCACAGCAGTAATCCGGACCGGTCATTCTTTATGTTGTTGGATTTAGACCTACCATCTTGCTGGTTTGTCTATTTGTCCCATCTGGTTTTTGCTGTTTTTCCTTTTTCTGCCTTCTTTCAGATTAAGTATTTTAAAAAAAATTTCATTTTATCTCCATTGACTTATTAATTGCACATCTTTGTTTCATTTTTTAGCAGTATCTTGGGCATGATATTCATCTTTAATTTGTAACAGTCTGCCTTCAAATACATTTCAGGTATAGTGTTAGAACCTTAAAGCAGTATACTTGTTGTTCCCCCCTCTCCTTCATTGTGTTATTGTTGTCATACCTTTGACTTTTACATTTGTTATAAACCCCGCAATACATTGTTTTAATTTTTGTTTTAGGTAGCCAATTATCTTTTTTAAGAGATTAAATATAAGAAAAAATTGTATATATTTGCCTGCATTATTACTATTTGATCATCTCCATTTCTTTGTATAGGTCCGAGTTTCTATCCAGTATCATACTGTTTTTCCTAAATAACTTTCCTTACCAAAAAAAAAAAAAAATTTTTTTTTCTAGCTTTGATCTGATGGTAATACAGTACTTTAGCTTTTATTTGTCTGTATGAAAAAAATCTTTATTTTACCTTCATTAAAAAAATATATTGCTGTTCTAGAGTTCTGTGTTAATATTTTCTCTCCCTTCAATACTCTGAATCCATTCCATTGTTTTCTAGCGTGAATAAATTCTTCTACGAAATTTTATATATTTCTTATCTTTGTTCCTTTCTATGTATGTGTCTCTTTTCTCTGGCCGCCTTCAAGATATTCTCTTTAGTTTTTAGCAGTTTTACTATGATATGTCTAGGTATGGTTTTCTTGTTTGCATGATTGATGACCATGATGTGTCTAAGTAAAGTTTTCTTGTTTGTGCGATTAATTTGTTTGTAATTATGCTTTGAGTTTTTTGGGTCTTTGTTTACATTTTTGTTTTCTTTTAATTTTCAGGTAGTAGCTCTTCAGTATTTTTTCTGCTTCATTCTTTCTGTCTCTCTCCCTTCCAAGACTCTAATTACCTTTATTAGACCATTTGATATTCACACACATTCTTAGATGCTCTTTTCTATTTTTATAACTCTTTTCTCTTTATGTTTTTGTTTACTTGATTTTTATTGATTTTCCTCTCAACTGTGTTGATTCTACTGTTGAACCTATTAAAGGAATTCTTCATCTCTGAAAGTTGTTTATTTTTAGCATTTCCATTTGATTCTTCCTTATAGAGTAAAACCTGCAAAAGCTGAAGCCTGTATAAGGTGGAAACCTGTCAAAGAAGGAAGACTCAAATATTTTCCACTAATAGAAAGCAATAAAAAAGTGGTAAGGCTACACCCTGTCAAAGGTGGAAAACTTGTGGACCTGGAAAAACAAGGCAATCCCATCAAGTTCCTGTTCTTACAGGTTTCATTGTATTTCTTATCTTTCCACTGAAATTTCCGATCTGTTCATTAATCTTGTTCAACTTTTCCATTGGTGCCTTTAACATATTAATCACAGATATTTTAAAGTCCTTGTCTGATAGTTCTAACGTGGGTTATCTCTGAGTCTTACTCTGTTGATTACTTTATCTCAATATTGTTTT
>NW_004443986.1:5236558-5245424 GCF_000243295.1 Trichechus manatus latirostris
AGGATTGTTGATTCTCTGTTTGGCTTAGTTTTTCGGATCTTTGTTGTGGAGGGACGGCGTGGTGCTTCTGCCTAGACCGCCATCTTGCCGGAGTCTCCAGTGTGTCTTTTTTTTTTGTAATGCTAGACAGCATGTGTAGAATTGTAGAGCCTGAGATAAATCACATTACTGTCTGGAAATTGGCAAGCCTCTTCCTCTTTGTAGAGGGTTCAGTCAGTCTAGTCAGGAGGTGAGCTAGATTTGAGTTTTCTTGTTGCTATTGTTACTTTTGGTACAATTGTTGTTGTTAAGTGCTCTCAAGTTGATTTAGACTCATAGTGACACAGTCTTTAAATTCCTCTAGCAGTATGCCTTGTGCTTAAGGTAGGCGCCGGGGTACTGGAGAGATTTCCTCAGTGGTCCTGCTTCCTCCTCAACTATTAGCAGCCCCTGCGTGCCGCAGGAGGTGTCTCTCTCCATGTTCTTATCACTTTCCATGTGGTAGAGTGCTTTTACTTATTGCTTATGACTAGACTTTTGGTGCGGGCAGGGAATGTTCTTTATTGTCATAGTTAAGCCTCAGCCATAGGTAGACCTGTGTGCCTGGACCTTTTCATAACATTCCAACCCTCCTTCCTGTGGCAGCCAAACCCTGCCTTATATCTGTGGTTTGAATTTCCCAATGTTAGCATACTTCTACTCGGTATCAGTTTAGGGTACTGGGTCCAAGATGACTATCTCCCCATCTTCCAGGGCTAGAGAATTTTTTTTTCAACTCTTCCTGCAGCAATGGAACTTTACCTATGTGTGAGGGGCCAAAGGTTTTCCTACCCTGTCCAAAATGGCAGAAGGGTTTTTCCTGTCTTGCTGCCCCAGAAGCGATTGATACTTGCCTGGGTCCTGAGGGCCAGAAAGTTTGCTGCTCCTCCCCTAGGGGCTGAAACCTTTTGCTTTGTAGGAGAGAAGTTTCCAGGAAGCTGGAAGGGCTCTGCGCCTCTCCTCTGGCAGCCTCTATTCTCTAGCCTTGTCTCCAGTTTTTCTCATGAGCACCCAGTGAAGGAGCGTGGGAAACAACTCGAGAGTGACTGTGAATTCCCCTATTCACAGTCAGCTATTTCAAACTGACAGGCTAACCCACATTTGACCTTTAACAATTTGTTAACATTACAGCTGATTTCTTCTTACCAGCTTATATGGAAACCATTTCTCTCTCCCATGCTCTGGTGAAGGTGGTTTGTGTGTGCCATTACTCCATGGAGAGGCATTTTTCTTTTTTAATTCAAGTTACTTGGTTGCCTGTGATCTTAGCTCCGTAATGTGCTAAAAAAAATGATGATTTAGTAGTTATCTGGCTTTTTACCTGTTATTAGGGTGAGAGTGTCATTATTTGCAGCTTTCTATGCCATAGGCAAAAGAACAAATTTAGACCAATTACTCTTAGGTTATAGCCACAAATTCTTGGGGGACCATGAAATAATTATAAGACATCCTTGAGTTCATATGTTTGCCAGGCATTGTCCACGGACTGAATAAGTATTATGTGTCACAGATATGTGGACTACATTTTCAAGTGCATGTAGGTGTTGCTGCAGTTAATGTACTCAAAATTAATTTCGAATTGCTGAATTACTTATAATTTTTCATCACTATGTACCTGGTGGCATAGTGATTAAGAGCTATAGCTGCTAACCAAAAGGTTGGCAGTTTGAATCCACCAGCCATTCCTAGGAAACCCTATGGGGCAGTTCTACTTTGTCCTATAAGGTCACTATGAGTTGGAATTGACTCAATGTCAAAAGGTTTTTTATGTATTTTCTTAAGTAACAAATTTTAATAATGTGATAAAACTCTCTGTGGGGCTCTGAATATTTTTAATATTTACTGGAAACATCATACTTCAAAACTTGAGCAACATGCTGTAATCTTATTCTCAGGCAGAGGTTGCAATCCTTTATAAACATACTCCCTGAATGTTTAGTTAGAGTAGTGACACTCTCCAAGTGCCTACCTTGAGGAATACCCTTGAGTTGAACTGTGCTGAATGCACCCAAAGAATCTACCCAGCGAGTTTCTGAGATACTTTTTTGCCCTTCCTGCTTTACAACCTTGGAATTTTGTGTAAAAAGGCCATTCTGGGCTGCAGACATTAGGCATTGGCAAGCCAGGGATGTTCAAAACATGGATAGGTTTATTTTAGCCTGGCCAAGGATTAAAAAAAAAAGTCAATATTTAAGATTGAAAATTACACATAAGAATACAGATTGTGGCTACTGATAAAACATTATTCCCTCATTTCCTTATGATAAAAATTGTCTGGAGCTGTGTAGTCATTGCCTGGTTATAGACACACCAGTCTACCAGATTTCTTGCCAGAACAGGTCCTCCATTTACCTTATCTTACATTCCATATGCATTACCAGTCCAGCTTCTAGAGTCATCCACCATGTAACCATCGTGTTCGCTCTGATCTGTATTACCTCTGTATGCCAATCTCTCCAGGCTCTTTTTTGTACTCTGTCCCTGTCCATAGACTATACTTGGTCACGGTATGTCTATCTTGGTCATCTATTCACCTTGGCAACCAGAAAAAAAAAATTCTTCACACTCTAGTTAGATTTAAATTATTCTTGCCTCTGATCTGAGGAAGAAGGGAGAACGTGGTTGTTGTTATTTTGGAAGAAGGCGGTTGTTGTTACTATTTTTTTAAACTGTAAATGACATGACAATGTATAGTATCCATTGACAGATCTGTTTATGGACCATTGGCTTCCTTGGAACCCTGGTCATTTTTTTTACACATCATTTCATGGTTTTATTTTGTTGTCTGTCTTAATGTGATCATTCTCACGGTGAATAATAGACAAAGTAAAAACTGAAGGATACTAAGTACTTACCCAGAAGGTTTGCAGAAGCACAGAGCCTTCTGAATAAGGAAGTATACTCCGGAAATGCCTTCATGTTCTTCCAAATTCTAAGTCTGTCTTGGCTTCTTATCATTTATATTCATGTTCCTAATTCACATTAGAATAAAGAAACTGTGAAAGCAATATTTTTTACAACATTGTTCTGAACTCTTGGCTGCTCAGAATTATGTTTCAAAGGAAGTGAGCATATAGAAGGATAGGCACACTCAGAAATGGTGTTTACATATTTCTAGTCAACAAAATGAGTCATGGTCGCTCAGAGGCAGCAGGCTCTCCATCTACTTCCATCCTGCCATGTGTGCAGGGACAAAACCAACACTCATGAGCAACAATTTCTCAAACACCTGACTTTTAAAAAGTAGAAATTGTCTGGATTTTTTTTTGTTTGTTTTCTTTTTGTGTAGATGCCCATAATCATATGATATCCCTTGATCTTTTAATTTTGTCACTAATATTATATAATTATTTCTTTTTTGAAATTGTGAAAAGAAATTGCAGTCCTTTTTCTTTGATGTATTAAGGAAAGGTAAGTTGAGATTGGAGCAAAAACTTGGGAAGAACTTTGAAAGGTTTTTTCTGGCTCTGTCACTAACATTTGTGAAACTTAAGAAACTTAAAAGGGCAGAACAATACTTAATAATAACTTTATAACAGAGTTGGCTCTGTTCTGTTCTCAGAATTATTTGGATAAATTCAGGAATGGAACAATGTTGATAAAAATTATTCTTGGTTGTATTCCAAAGATTTAAAAATAAAAAAGAGCAAGAGACAAAGCACAACATATTAAAAAAAAAAAGAAAATATATAACATTTTCCTTCCTATTTCCTCTCCCTCTTCTTTTTCATACTTTCTCTTTTTGTTTCTTCTTCCTTATTTATCTGTTTTTTCTTCAGCTATATTCCATGAAGAATTTAAAGCAGCTTCCAATAACAAACAAATAAACACGAACTTGGTTTCCTTTTTCTTTTTTTAACATAGAGGTAGTAATCATTCAAAAGAGAAAGTTTAGTGAGTCCAGGGATGAGATTAGTATACAAAGTGTACACTGTAGTAGCTACTGTTTTGCTAGAGGGGTACCACCAATTTGCTTTAGGATTCCTAGCAACCAATATGAAGAAGGAAACATGGTTATTTATATAGTTCTCAATAATTCTAGGGCAGAATTTCTCAATCTTGCCGTTATTGACATTTTGGACTGAACAATTCTTTCTAGAAAGAATTTTTCTTTCTAAAAGTCCTGTGCATTTTAGGATGTTTAGCAGGATCCCTGGCTTCTACCCACTGGAAGTCAGTAATACCTTTGCCTCAGTTGTAATCACCAAAAATGTTTCTAGACATTGCCAAATGTCCCCTAGGGGGAAATCATCCCATTGAGAACCACTGCTCTAAGAATAATGACAGACAAATTACAACGCTCAAGAGAAACCCAGCTATTCCAGGTTCAAACTGTAACATTTATTTAAAAAATATATTAGGAATTTTAGCATGATAGAAGTTCAGTACCTTTAAAGATAAAACATTTATGTAGGTCTTACCATTCACCTGGCTAATTGATTTAATTAGGAAAATCTCGGATTCTACAATATGATTAGAATCTTTAATTTTTTTTTAATTTACAATTTTAAAAAAAATTTATTTTTTATTTATCTTTTTAGAATTTGATTTTTTTTACTAACATAAAAATCAATATGGGTGAAGAGATCATGCTGTTTTTTTTTCTGGGTTCACATCCCAACTCCACTAATTACTAGCTGAATAAGTTCTCTGAATCTCATGTATAAAGCTATTAAATAACAGCACCTATGTCAATGTTTGTTGTAAGAATTATATGAGTTAATATAGCCAAAGAGCTTTTCACTGTGCCTGGATCTTAATAAGTACTCAAAAATTTTTCAATGATGGCTACTACAAATATTATTACCATTATAAATAATAAAGAACAGGAATTCATAAAATAGGGGAATTTATAATAAAACTGAAAACCTGAACTTTCTATATTAGTTTTCTAGTACTTGCTTTCTATATATTCTAAATTGCATTCTGCCATGACTGTGATTGTGTTTCTGCTCTTCATGTTCCCATAAGTAGTGTTTAACTTAACAATTCTTATTCTGTTTCACTACCAGTAAGAGAGATTACAACATGTTTTTCTTCTTTTGAATGTGGATAGTATTATCTAGTGGCTAAGTATTATAAATAGATGTGTAACTAGACTTTTTGGCCCTTACTCTCCCTCCTATTACAGTTTCTCCATGCCTCTGTAGAGAGAACATCTTCCTAATTATTTTAGGAGCCTCCAGATGATGACTAATATGAACAATTGCCATATGCTTCTGAATTGCAGGACTTTTTTTTTCCCCATCACTCCCTCTCTCTCTGCTCTCCCCTCTTCTTTCTTTCTCCATTTCTTTCCTACTGATGTGTCCTCCTGGCCACTACTTAACATCTGTTACTGTTGTTCTGGAGTCTTCATATTGCCATTGCTCTGGATTCTCTGAGGTCCATAGAAAAGTGGGGAATCTGCCTCTTTTCAGTTGATACCACGGTGTTACTGCTTCCTTCCCATTGTTTTATGGAATTTTAACTGCATTGCCTATTTCAGTTTTTACTGACAGCCTTTTCAATTTCTCTACCCTTTTCTACTCTACTTAATAGCCATGAGTTTTGGGAGTATGGACTGGGAGGATCTCAGTGATAGACACTCTGTTGCCTTCAGAATTGTGCCCCCTCCTCTGATCATTCAGTCTTCCTTATGGACCGAGTTTGTATGATTCTCCACCCTAAAGCACATTTCCACTCTGTCATCCCAACTTTGCTCAGTTCCTCATACGAACAGATTTTCTCTGGGCCAGCCCCCACCTAACATGTACAAGTATTTCTGAACCACAGTTTTGGACACATGTTAGGTCCAGATCCTCCTATGTATTTATAAAGTGAGTTAAACTTTTGAAAGACTATTTCAAGATTGATAGATCTTATTTCTGTCAACAAAACTAGGCTTCTGTGTACATATTATTTGGCAGACGATTAAAGCTGCCTCCATATTTTGTTTATTAGCTACATTGTCAGAAATATTTAAAAGGTAAAAGCATATTTTAAAAAATTGTTTTAGAATGTTATATAAGCAAAAGCTTGGTTAAGATTCTAGGTGAATTCTGAGCAGTTCAGTAAGTTGTATTAGTACAACATTAATTCAGAATTCAATATATCCCGCTAGCCAGGTATGCAGCATATCCTTGGGGACTTCTGCCCAGAATTGTGGCTAGATTTTTTTCCCGGCACCCAGAAGAGTAATTCCTGACCTTAAAAAGGGGACACAAAATTACCCAAGCTCACTTAGATGTGTGACGAATATGTAGTTTCTTTTTTCTCCCAGTTCCAGTGATCTACTTCACAATTAACAGTGTATCAATCTCTTCTAGTTCAAACAGCCTCCTTACAGTTTAAAAATGGTTTCTTCAAAGATCATCTTATTATTGGACTTAGTCTCTGCCTCAGTCATCTAGTGCTGCTTTAACAGAACTACAACGAGTGGATGGCTTTAGCAAAGAGAAGTTTATTCTCTCACAGTCCAGTAGGCTACAAGTCCAAATTCAGGGCGTCAGCTCCAGGGGAACGCTTTCTCCATCAGCTCTGGAGGAAGGTCTGTGTCATCAATCTTCCTTTGGTTTGGGAGCTTCTCTGCGCAAGAACCTCAGGTCCAAAGGACGCACTCTGCTCCCAGCACTGCTTTCTTGGTGGTATGAGGTTCCTATCTGTCTCTGCTCACTTCTCTCTTTTATATCTCAAAAGAGATTGCATTAAGACACTGATCTTGTCAACCTCATCAGTATAACCTCATCACAGTGATAGAATTTACAACACATGAGGAGATCACATATAATCTCATCATAGTGGTAGAGTTTACAACACATAAGGACATCACATCAGATAACACAATCATACAATACTGGGAATCATGACCTAGCCAAGTTGCTACACACATTTTTTGGGGGGCACAATTTAATCAATGACAGTGTCTTTAGGTGATTAATCTCTCAGAGTCCTCTCCCAACCCTTCCCTTTCTCTAAGAGGGCATTTGGATAGCTGAGGGAGAGGCAGAGACTTGAAGGGGCCCCTGAATATTTGGGTTGTCCTCTGGTCTCTCTGGTTTCCATGGCAACATTCGTGATCCACCTGGTTGTTCCTGGTCTCCCAACATTTGAAGCTGTGTTTGGCAGATAATTACCTCCTAATTTCTGCTTTCACTGCCAGCTGGAGCTTGGTGGGGCTCCTGAGCTTAGGCAGCCTCACTTCATCTCTCACTGGTGTTGGAGGTCTCCCTGAGCTTATGCCATGGACTCCATTAGCATCCAACCACAGTTAGTGCATTTCATAGACTCTCCCCCTAGCACACCCCTTGGAAAATTATGGAGACTTGAGTTTTGCAATCACGCCACACAAGAACCAAGAGCATCCTAGGAATGCTTCATTCTGGCCTTCCATTTACCTCTTCACAGGTTACTGTAGATGTAGACTGAAAAAAAAAAAAAAAAAAAAAAGAAAAGAAAACCTGAATGTGAATCTCAGCAAAAGACCTGTTATAGTTTTCTCAACTTCTGTAACAAATTTTCCTCTCTGTGAGCATTTGTTCACATATCACTCTTTACTGTCCCCCTTTCTGTCATACTTCCTTGGTCTGCCTTTCACCAATATATAAGGGGGCTTTTGACCTTTTCTTTCTCTGCATTATATTCTATCTGTAGCCTAGGTCGGAAACCTCATGACTGCCTGTCACAGGTAGAAAGAGTCTCCTTTCTGGATATCATTCAGAGAAGCACTGACAGCCTTCTCCTGATGCTGTCATTAGTAGAGGGCTATGATCTTAATCCTTAATATATAAAGGAATTTGGAAAAAACATTCCTCTTTCACCTATTGATTTTTATACCTATTGATGCAAAATCCTATTTTGAATGTCAACAACATTATCTTTACATTGCTTCTATAACAATCCTAATATCCCTTTTGGCTTATATACCACCGTCTCCAAACACACGCATGCACACAGACACACGCACACACACGCACACACATACACCCCAGGCACAAGGGTGAATTAGACAGATCAAGGAGAAGTTCATACGCATGGAAAGAAAAATGATGAAAGCACATTAATATTTTTATGTATGTGTGTATGTGGAGCCCTGATGGCACTGTGGTTAAGAGCTCGGCTGCTAAGCAAAAGGTCAGCAGTTCAAGTCCACCAGCCTCTCCTTGGAAGCCATATAAGGCAGTTCTACTCTATCCTATAGGGTCGCTATGAGTCAGAATCAACTCGACATCAGCGAGTTTCATTTTTTATGTATTTATTTATTGACAGTATATTCCAAAATCAAGGAAAAAGGAGTCTTGAATTATATGTGGTTTTGAGTCACTCAGTAAGTCTCTAGGAATTATTGATTTGTTTTATCTTTGCTGCTTTCCCATTAAAATTAAATCTGATTACTGTGAGCTTTTCTAGGGCTTCTGTAGTTCTGTAATGACATAACACCCGTTGCTGTCAAGTGGATTCCGACTCATAGCGACCCTGTAGAACAGAGTAGAACTGCCCCATAGGGTTTCCACGGCTGTAAATCTTTATGGAAGCAGACTGCCCCATCTTTTTCCTGCAGTGCTGCTGTGGGTTAGAATTGCCAACCTTTCAGTTAGTAGTGGAGCGCTAAAACACTGTGCCACCAGGGCTGGTTAAAAACGATACCACACAATATAAGTGTTGGTTTTAATTTTCAAGTTCAAGTAACTACTTCAGTTGGCTCAGTAAAAAATAGAACTTTTAATTTTGAGGACAAATAATCACTTGCCAGTGTGCGTTTAACTGATTGCCTCACATTTTAGCTGATAATGTTGACTATGGTGGTGACTATGACATTGGCATAAAAATTAACTGCTTGGCTGCTAACCGAAAGGTCGCGTGTGAACCC
>NW_004443986.1:5245524-5258882 GCF_000243295.1 Trichechus manatus latirostris
GGCTCTTCAGGAAAAAGACCTGGCAATCTATTTCCATAAAGATTACAGCCTAGACAGCCCTATGGGACAGTTCTAGTCTGTCACATGAGGTTGCTGTAAGTCAAAATTGACTCAACAACAATATGACAGTAGCTGAATATTTTCAGAAAGCAACCATAACTTCAAGAGTGTGGTAGAAAGACATGTGCTGTCAGGGTCAGAAGCTCTGTGTGTGACCAGCTGAACAACCTCTCTAAGCCGCACTGTCTTCATTCAAAAAACACTAGTGAGATCCCGTACTGTGTGCCAGATGTTACCAAATGGGTAGTAGCTAACTTTTGCTCGTCAGTTACTCATTTGATTTCACCAAAGTCATATGCAACCGGTACTTTTTAAAAATCCCCATTTCACAGACAATGGAACTGAGGTGTAGAGAAGTTAAATAAATTGCTCAAGGTCACTTGGTTTTAGTGGTGGAGCTACTGGTGGAGCCCAACAGTCTGACTCTACAACCTTCTCTTTTCACCACTATGCTGTTGCTGAGAAGATTTAATTTTATGTTTGTTGTTTGTTTTAGACAGGATTTAAGTTGATAAGATCTCATGAAGAAAGGCCTGTGAAAATGCTTAGGAAACACTTAGTACATTATGCATACATGTTACTGTTATTTACTGCATTTGGTGCTTTTGCTTAGGCTTCTTGCATCTAATTTATATTTTAAAAAATATCTTTGTGTTGGATTTTCCCCCCACTTAACCCATTGGGAAAGTCCTGATTATTTGCAATCACAAAATTGTTGTTGCATTTCTTAGTGCTCCAAGTAACTATGTACCCTAAAATTAGAGACTTCTAACATCTGATACCATTGTTTTTATATTATGAAATACTATGTGATTAAAGTATGCACTATATATGATAATTACAAATCACTACAATTACACTTTTCATGTCCTTGTTATATATGTAAGGATCCCTGTGGTGCAGTGGTTAAAGTGCTCAGCTGCTAACCAAAAGGTCGGCCATTAGAGTCTACCAGCTGCTCTGCAGGAAAAAGATGTGGCAGTTTGCTTCTTTAAAAATTTACAGCCTTGGAAACCCTATGGGGCAGTTTTACTCTGTCCTATAGGGTCACTTTGAGTCAGAATTGACTCAGTGGCCTTGGGTTTGTTTTTTTGTTTTGTTTTTGATTGGTTATATGTGTGCTATTACTGCATGCGTGAAGAAGAGTAAACAGCATTTTATAAAAGAAGATGTGAAAATATTGGTACATGCTTTGTTTTGATAATAATGTTCTCTAGTGTAGAAACAGGAGCCCTGGTGATCCAGTGGTTAAGTGCTACAGCTGCTAACCAAAAGGTTGGCAGTTTGAATCCACCAGCTGCTCCTTGGAAACTCTATGGGGCAGTTCTCCTCTGTTCTATAGGGTCACTATAAGTCAGAATCGACTCAATGGTGTGGATTTATTTTGTATTTAGTGTAGAAGCAACCATATATTTTACTGGCCAATCCAGTTTTGATGATGCCAGTTTGCAGTGCACTCAGCTGCCAGCCAACACTGAAAGTTAGAAATTTTAAGCTTTCACTTTGAAAATTTAATTGCTCCTTGCAATTTGATGTTAATGTTTTAAGTGAGGACCACACAGTCTGTGGATTTAGTTGGAGAACCTGAACTGTGGCTGCTACTTCCTATTCACTGACTGCTACTGCTACCTGTTTAATAATTGTCTTTGGCTCCCTGTAAACCTGCAGCCAGAAAGGTATTTGAATTTTCCCCCTCTAGCACTTGCAAATCCGATTTTTATGTATAGCTAAGTGCTCTTAGCTTTTGCTCTATCTACTGCTTGTGCCTGGTTTCTAGCAGGCCTGTAACTAAGCCAGATCCGGCCTATGTAATGCTGTTTGTAATGAGAAATCTAAACAGGGAATGGCAGTGAGGCATGGCAGGAATGTGTTTCCATTGGAGAAGTCGGTGTGGAAAAAAAGTATAAGCAAAGCCATGTCCAGAAGGCCTTTTCAGCTGGCCAAGACGGAAGACTAATGTTATTGTACATAGGCTGTTACCCTGCCAGCCCTCCCTCACAGATTTGCTTTCTCTCTCCCTTCCTCTCCCTCATGCTCCCCTCCCCCTCCCTCCTCCCTTCACCTCTTCCCTCTCTTTCTCCTCCCTCTCTCTTTCTTTGGGCTCTGGGACTGTTTGCTCAGGTGGACAGTGACACCATTTGGAATGAGCTGCACTCGTCCGGTGCTGCACGCATGGCTGTTGGCTGTGTCATCGAGCTGGCTTCCAAAGTGGCCTCAGGAGAGCTGAAGGTGAGGTCTGGGTTGCATTAAGTGTGGGAAATCCAGAGAAGAAGCTGAAACAGAGATGTTGTTGTTTGGGAATTGTGGGGAGTGTGGTGTGGTAATAAAAGGAAAGGGGTGGAGGGAAGAGGGCAGGGAGATGGCCACTAAGGTGTGATAATAGCTTGTCTGTAGGTAGGTAGTAGCTGATCCTGCTCTTTGGGCCCTCCTCTCCCCAGGAAACTCTGCGGTTAGGGTCCTCTGGTATGTTTTTAAGAGCACAGAGGTGGTGAGCAAAGCTATGGTCCAGGTTAAAAATACCAAAAAACCCTTAGTATATACATATCTGTCATGCTGTCCTGGGATTCTGTTTTGAAGCAATTTAAAAAATATGATTACTGAGTAGTATGTATAAGCTCAACATACCACCCAGAGAGAGGGGGGCGGGGGGAGAAAGGTAAATACCAGACGGGAAGGATTGGGAGGAAGAAGGAAATTGTTGATTAGGAGGGTAATGATCCAGAGTATGTTTTTCCATGAAAGAACTTCAAAAATGAACTATGCTTTATTGTTCTTTTCTTTTTATGGTCTCTTCTTTTCTACATCATGTGAAAAGAACAATGTACAAACCCCAACGTTCCCCAGTCTAAACAATTTATAAAAGCCAGAGACCTGACAGACGTTGACATTTTATTTGGTATTTTAACAGTGCTATTTAAAGGTATGCCATGTGTGGCTTGAATGCAGTTACCCCAATAAACTTTGTTGGTGCTAACATGACTTTTTAATACACTGGTTCACACACTTCATAACGCAGTCTGAGTGGTGATTGATTTGGTATTTTTAGCAGTTGTGGGGCTTAAGGGAAATATATCATGACCAATAACATATGCACTGTGAGTTTTGTTAATCTAAAATAAAATCTAATTAGGAGTATTTTTCTTTGTGTCTAATGGGTTTTTATTCAATTACACCTGACTGTTCCACTTGTGATTAAATATGCAGAGTAGGAATGTACACTTTATAATACATTGTCTGTCCCAGAAGCCTTTGCTCTAACTCTTTAATTCACTTTGTTCTTAAAGAAGTCAGAACCTACAGAAAATTTTTAATAAGGCAGGATATATTAAAGAAAAAAAAATAGATGTGCCTTATGTGCTGTTGACACGATCAGCCTCAAGACATTAATTGTTCATCTCATGGGATTAAAGGTGCTTTATTGTGTTGCTTACTATTCAGTATTTACCTTTGATAACAAGCAATTGAATGTGGAAAGGAATCAGCCTTATGGAGAGGTTTTGTCTGTCTCTCAGTAACACTTTAGGAATAACTCTTCCTGTTTGAGTGATGTTATTTGTAGTACTGGAATAAACTGACATTTTAAAAGAAGAATATTTGAGGGTCTTACTTTCAAAAGAATTCAAATGTCAGACAACAACCTACCCACAATATTATAATTTTTAAAAGATTATGCTGACACAATCCCACTTGATAATAATGAAAACTATTATGTTAGCATTGACAGTTTGATTGTTGTAAATGTAAATGACAGACAACAACCAAGCCACAATATTATAATTTTTAAAGGATTATGCTGGCACGGTCCCACTTGATAATAATAAAAACTATTACGTTAGCATTAACAATTTATCATTGTTATAAATATGTAGAAATTTAATCAATAATTCAGAAACTTTCTCAGGTACAATGCCCACGTATTACTCACACTTAGCAAAATCATCAACATTATTCTGTCACTGTGTGTAGAATTGCCAAATGCATGTATGAAGAGAATTGAACAAAAACCTAATTCTATTTTTAAGAGTTAACTATTTAGAGTAGACAACTACAAAAAAAAAAAATCAACAACATGTAGTGTGGACAAGCTGACAACCAGCTGTGCTAACGTTGGCTATTTATGAAAAGAACAAAGATTTGGACAAATCCCACCCCCAACCCCACCATGGTTTAGAATTAGCAGGAAAGGTTAGAAAAGAAAAGAATAGAGGGGAAAAAATCAAGCTTAAGAATCAAGAAACCTTAGCTCAGCCTCTTCCACTTGAATACTGTATCATTTGCAGCAAATCACTTAACTTCTCTGAGCATCAGTTTTCTGTTCTGCAAAGTGAGCAAGGTGGAATTCATGATGTTGAAGATTTCCATTGACACTGGAATTCTGAACTATTGTGCAAGTGAAAAGTGGAACTGATTCTCAATTATATATACTATGTTATCCCAAATAGTAGATATTACAAAACTAATTGCAAAGTACTTTGACAAACATTCCAGATTTTACAACTTGTTTATCTTTCTGATTATCAAGCCCAGTGTAAAAGTCCGAGACAAACACGACCATCACAGAGGCACCAGTGCTGACATGACAGGTCAAGAGACTGAACTCCTTAGTTTATAATAATTTGAACAGGCTTCCATGAATGCCATATGGGAAGGGTAACAGTCACAAATGATTCAGAGCCACAGTGAAGAACAGAGGTACAAAGCTATGTTTAGAGAAGCTTAACCTGAAACACCAAACCCACTGCCATCAAGTTGATTCCGACTCATGGCAAAAGTATGAGATGTGAAAAGAAGCAAGAAAATATGGACTATAAGCAGGAAAAAAAAAAAAAAAGAAGTCAATAGAAACTGTTCAGAGGAAGCTAAATGTTAGAATTACTAGACAAAGACTTTAAATCATATATTTTAAATATGTTCAAAGAAATAATAAAAACCATACCCAAAGAACTAAAGAAACATATGATAATGGTGTCTCAACAAATAGAGAATGTCAATAAAGAGAAAGAGATTATAAAAAGAAGTAACTAGAAATCATGAAGTTGAAGAGTACAATAACTGAAATGAAAAATTTACTAGAGGGGCTCAATAGCAGATTGGAGCAGGCAGAATAAAGAATCAGCAAGCTTGAAGATACATCAATTGAAATTAAGCAATCTGAGAAACAGAAAGGAAAGAAAATGAAAAAACATTAGCATAGCTTCAGAAACCTGTGGAACACCATTAAGTGTACCAACATATGTATAATGGGAGTCTCAGAAGCAGAAGGGAGAAAGAAAAGATGATGCCTTTGCATAGTCAGTAAAACACTGGTAAACATCCTTTTGATATTCTATGCTTTTAGCCAAGATCCACCTGACATCAGCAATGATATCCTCATTCGACATCCTCTCCTGAATCCAGCTTAAATATCTAGCAGTTCCCTGTCTGTGTACTGCTGCAATGACATTTGAATGATCTTCAGCAACATTTTACTTGTGTGTGATATTAATGATTCTGCATTCTGATGGATCACCTTTCTTTGGAATAGACACAAATATGGAACTCTTCCAGCTGGTTGGCCAAGTAGCTGTCTTCCAAATTTCTTGGCATAGGCGAGTGAGCACTTCCAGCACTACATCTCTTTGTTGAAACTTTTCAATTGGTATTCTGTCAATTCCTGGAGCCTTATTTTTCACCAGTGCCTTCAGCACAGCTTGGACTTCTTTCTTCAGTACCTTTGGTTCTTTGATCATATGCTACCTCCTGAAATGATTAAATGTCGACCAATTCTGTGTATTCTTCTAAGATACACACCTAGCTGATAATAATCAAATTGATGAAAGACAAAGAGATAATCTTGAAAGCAGTAAGAGAGAAACAACTCATGAACTAAAAGGAATCCTCCATTAGATGAACAACTGGTTTCTCCTCAGAAATCATGGACCCAGATGGCAGTGTGATGACAAATTCAAATGCTGAATGAAAGACTGTCAACAAAAAATTCTATCTCCAGCAAAACTAGTCTTTAAACATGAAAGAGAAATTAAGGCATTCCCTAATAAATAAAAAGTAAGACAATTCATGGCTGACAAACCTACCCTACAAGAAATACTAAAGGAAGTTCTTTAGGATGAAATGAAAGACAATAGACAGTAATTTCAAATCCACAGAAAGAAATAAAGAGCAACAGTAAAAGTAACTACGTTTTTTTGTGTGAATTTCTCCCTTCTGATTTAAAAGACAACTGCATAAAGCAGTGGTTATAAATCTGTTTATGAACACCCAATGTGTAAAGATATAATTTGTATAACATTAACAGCACAAGGTAGGGGATTGAAAATGGATCTATATGACAAAAGCAAAATTTTTGTATACACTGAAATTAAGTTTTTATTACTTCAAGCTAGATTGTTAGAAGGTAAGATGTTAATTGTAATCCCCAGGGCAATCACTAAGAAAATAACTCAAAAACTATATTAAAAGAAATGACAAAGAAATTAAAATTATGCACTAGAGAATATCTAACTCGAAAGAAGGCAATAATGGAGGAATAGAAGAACAAAACAAGACATAGGATATATAGAAAATAAAAACCAAAGTCATTGTTTCAATTTCAGCCCACACCAGTATCACATATGAGTTCCCAGTGCTTTTAATCCTTGCCTCTACTTGACATTGTCAGACTTTTAAGTGTTCACCAATTTAGTGGGTATAAAATGACAACTTATTATGGTGTTAATTTGTATATCCTAAACAATTAATGAGCTTGAACATTATTTTCCATTCAGATTTTTCCTAATGTGAAATGCCTTTTTGTGTTTTACCTATTTTTATATGGAATTGTTTGTTTTCTTCTTATTTTTAGGGCATTTTGATATATTCTGGATAATAAACTCTGTCAGTTATGTGTTGTAAATGTCTTCTCCCAGGTTGTGGGTTAACTTTTCATTTTTAAATCATGTAGCAATAAGATAATATCTTAATTTTCCTTCATTGTTATTCTATTTTGTATCTTGTTTAAAATATACTTGCCAATCTTGAGGAAATAAAAAAAATTCTCTTGTATTTTTGCTTTTCAAGTTTTGAAGTTTTGTTTCTACAGTTGAGTCTGAATCCATCCGGAATTGCTTTTTTTAATGTGTGCTCTGAGGTGTGGATACCATTTCTCCTGCTCCTTCTTCACCTTTTTCATCTTTTTAATATGGATGATCAATTTTCTCAGCACTGTTTTTTGGTAATGCTAGTATTTAGTCACTGATTTGTAGTGGTATGTCTGTTACATATCCACATTTTATATGAGGGTTGGTCTGTTAACGGCATCTCTGTTGTATTCCATTGACTATTTCCCTATCTCCATGCCAGTACCACACATTATTTATTACCTTAAATTTATAATAGATCTTGATTATCTGATAAGGTAAATTCTTCCACTTTCTTACACTTCTTCACTAGATCTTAACTTTTTCTTTGTATTTACATCTAGTTTAGACTAACCTTGTCATTTTGCATAAAACATCCTGTTAGAGTTTGGTTGCTATTCCATCAAATTTATAGATAAGTTTGAGAGAAATTAACATATTTAGAATACTGAGCATATTTATTTTTTTATTTTTGATATGTGTTTTGATTTATTTATATTTTTAGTAAAGTCTCTTAGTCAAGTTTTATAATTTCTTCAAAGACAATAAGTTTTATATGTAGGTAATTCTTATTTAAAAAAGAAGTTTAAGTGGTGTGATCATTAAGGTTGTGTGTCAACTTGGTTGGGCCACTATTCTCAGTGGTTTGGCAGTTATAATGTAGTTTGGCAGTCATATAATGATGTAAACACGTCTGTGATGAGATCTGATATAATCACCGCCATGATGAAATCTGCTATGAGTAACCAATCAATTGAAAGGGAGTTTACTTGGGGATGTGGCCTGCATCCAATATATGTGGAGTTTCTGGCAAAGCTTGCTGCTTTTGCTCTGCTTCGGACCCTGCGTTTGGCTTGTCAGCATCTGACCTCCAATTCTTGAGGCTTGGGCCAGCAGCCTGCCATCTTACCAGCCGATCTTGGATTCGTCAACCTTCACAGCCCTGAGCCAGCAGCCTACTGTCTGACCTGTGGATCTTGCGTTTGTGAGCGCCTGCAGCTGCATGAATCAGGAGAAGCCTCCAGCCTGGCGCCTGATGCCTGACCCAAGAACTTGGGACTTGCCAGCCTCTATAACCATGTGAGCCGTTTCCTTGAGATAGATCTTTCTCTCTCTCTCTGTCCTTGTCTCTCTCTTTCTCTCTCTCTCTGTCTCTCTCTATATATATACACTTCACTGGCTTTGCTTCTCTAGAGAAGCCAGCCTAAGACATTTGGAACTCAGAGTGGTTGTAGAGAACAAAATTGTAAAAAAGATGAGTATTCTAAATTGGTTTTCAAGTTCTGGTTAGTCTTACAGATATTGATGACTCTGCTTCAAGTAGTAAAGAGGGCACCGCTAGTCCCTGGCATGAGGTGACAATAGAAATACGCAAAATATCACCACCAATAGATCAAGTATTGTTGAGAAGCAAGGCTCTGGGTTATTGCATGTATGATACCTTTCTACAATTTTCTCATTGGGAGAAGTATAAAGAAGCTGTTTGGTTGGTTCTACTTTTGCTAGACAAAGCTGTGAAAGAAAGAGATGAGCTCAGAGCTTCAGAGTCAAAGTTCAAGTGCCACATAACTGACCTCAAAGTTGCCACTTGTGCCCTGAAAGAAAGCCTTATTTCTTGTAGTAAGAGAGCCAATACTGCAGAAAGCCAAACCCAGAGTCTTATTGTAAGGGTGACTGAATTACAATGCCAATTGAATGTCCATCCTTGAATGGTGTCTGAAGCTAAATTGAGGGCATTGATTGGGAAGAAATGGGATCCTGAAACTTTGGATGGAGACATATGGGTGGATAGTCAGGAAGCTGGGGATACGGAGCCCCTAAATTCCACTGAATCACTCCTGCCAACAAAACTGTTAGCCCCTCCACCCCCATCTGATGAGATTAACCCAGCTGTGTCTGAAGAGCTTTTTTCTGAGATATTGCCTTTGGTGGCATCTGAGTCATCCCCTGGGGAAGCGGCTGAGTCATTGCCTGGAACACTGCCTAAGGCAGATGCCTTATAAGACAATGCTGAATGTTCTCAAAACACATCCCCACTGCTTATTTTGGCTTCTAGACTTATACTATACTTAAGTTCCATCAAGCTCCAAAAGGTGAAGTACAAAGTGTGACCAGTAGGACTTCAAAAGAACTACTTGACTTTTCTAGTATGTACAAACAGAAACTTGGGGAATACGTATAGAAATGGCTATTAAGGGTGTGGGATAATAGTGCAAGGAGCATAAAGATGGATCAGTCTTAGTTTATTAATATGGGCCCACTAAGCACAGATTCTTCATTCAGTGTTTCAGCTTGAGAGGTTAGGAAAGGATGTAATAGTTTATTTGGTTGGGTCACTGAAGCATTAATGACCTGTTGGCCTATGCTAAATCAAGTTGAAGTACCAGATGTGTCTTGGTATACTGTAGAAGAAGGTATCCAAAGCCTTAGGGAAATTGGAATCTTAGAGTGGATTTATCAGGTTAGACCCACAGACCCACACATGCAGCACCCAGAGGAGACACCTTTTACCACAATGGTGAGGAACAAATTTGTGAAGGGAGCCCCCACATCCTTGAAGACTGCTGTGATTGCTATTTTATGTAAGTCAGATTTGACAGTGAGAACTGCTTTAACTGAATTAAGACACCTAACTATAGTGGGACCTCATGGTGGTAGGGGCAAAGTGGCAGTACTCAATCGACAAAGACAAGTTGGGCATGGTTACCATACTGGACAGTGAGTCAAAGCAATAATCAGAATAGACTGACTCGTATGGACTTATGGCATTGGCTACTTAGTCATGGTATCCCAAGGAGTGAAATAGATGGGAAATCTACTAAATATTTACTTCATCTGAACAAGTGGAAAAATTCTAGGTCAAGTGAACAGCAGTCTAACTTGAATTGCCAGAATAGAGAGTCACGGCACCTCAATCAGTTCCCAGATCTGAGCAAGTTTACAGACCCACAACCCCTTGAATGAAGGGGAGGCCAGGTCTCCTTGAGGAAGGACCCCACTACCCTGCCAGAAATTTATACTGTTAATCTCTCTCCCAGCCTTCCCCAAAGGGATCTATGGCCTTTTATGAGAATGACTGTTCACTGGGGAGAAGAAAATAATCAGACTTTTTGGGGATTACTAGATACTGGCTCTGAACTGGCACTAATTCCAGGAGACCTAAAATGTCACTGTGGCCCACCAGTCAGAGTGGAGGCATATAGAGGTCAAGCTATTATAATAGAGTCTTATGTCATGCCCATCTCACAGTAGGTCCAGTGGGTGCCTGAACCCATCCTGTAGTGATTTTCCCAGTTCCAGAGTGCATAATTGGAATAGATACTGGCAGAACCCCCACATTGGATCCATGACAAGTGGAATAAGGGCTATTATTGTAGGCAAAGTCAAGTGGAAGCTATTAGAACTGCTCCTACCTAGGAAAATAGTAAACCAAAAGCAATACCACATTCCTAGAGGGATTACAGAGATCACTGCCACCATCAAGGACTTGAAGGATGCAGGGGTGATGATTCCCACCACATCCCCATTCAACTCGCTTATTTGGCCTGTGCAAAAAACAGATGGATCTTGGAGAATGACAGTGGATTATCAAAAACTTAACCAGGTGGTGACTCCAATTTCAGCTGCTGTTCCAGATGTGGTTTCATTGCTTGAGCAAATTAATACATCTCCTGGTACCTGGTATGCAGCTATTGATCTGGCTAATGCCTCTTTTTCTATACGTGTTTCAAAGGACCACTAGAAGCAGTTTGCCTTCAACTGGCAAGGCCAGCAATACAACATTCAGTTGCCTACTTCAGAGCTACATCAGCTCACCAGCCCAGTGTCATAATTTAGTCCAAAGGGACCTTGATCACCTTTGCCTTCCACAAGATGTCACACTGGTCCATTACATTGATGACATTATGCTAACTGGACCTAGTAAGGAAGAAGTATCAATGACTCTAGACCTATTGGTGAAACATTTTCATGCTAGAGGATGGGAAATTAATCTGACAATCATTCCGGTGTCTTCCACCTCAGTGAAATTTCTAGGGGTCCTATGATGTGGGGCATATCCAGATATTCCTTCTAATGTAATGATAAGTTATTGTATCTGGCCCCTCCCACAACTAAAGAGGAAGCACAATGCCCAGTGAACCTCTTTGGATTTTTGAGGCAACATATCCCTCATTTCGGTGTGCTATTCCAGGCTGTTTATCAAGTGACTCAAAAAGCTGCTGGTTTTGAGTGGGGCCCAGATCAAGAGAGGGCTCTACACCAGGTTCAGACTTCTGTGCAAGTGGCTCAGTCACTTGGGCCATATGATCTGGCTGATCCAATGGTGCTTGAAGTGTCAATGGCAGATACAGATTTCTGTTTGGAGTCTTTGGCTGGCCCCTATTAGTGAATCACAATGCAGACCCTTATGATTTTGCAGCAAAGCTCTGCCATCCTCTGCAGGTAACTATTCTCCTTTTGATAAACAGCTTTTGGCTTGTTACTGGGCCTTAGTAGATATTGAATGCTTAACCATGGGCAGCCAGGTCACCACGCGGCCTGAGCTGCCCATCATGAACTGGTTGTCGTCTGACCCACAGAACCATAAAGTTGGACATGCACAGCAGCACTCCATCATTAAATGGAAGTGGTGTATACAGAATTGGGACTGAGCAGGACCTAAAGGCACAAGTAAGTTGCATTAGGAAGTGGCCCAAATGCTTGTAGTCTCCACTTCTGTCACATGACCTTCCATCTCCCAACCTGCACTTATGGCCTCATGGAGGAGTCCCTTATGATCAGTTGACTTAGGAAGAGAAAACTTATGCCTGGTTTACAGATGGTTCTGCACGATATGCAGGCACCACTCAAAAGTGGACAGTGGCAGCACTACAGACCCTTTCTGACACCTCCCCTCCCTGAAGGACAGTGAAGGGAAATCATCTCAATGGGCAGAACTTTGAGCAGTGCACCTAGTTGTTCACTTTGCTTGGAAGGAGAAGTGGCCAGATGCGCAATTTTATACAGTTTCATGGGCTGTGGTCAGTGATTTGGCTGGCTGGTCAGGGACTTTGAAGGAATACGATTGTAAAATTGGAGACAAGAAGATATGGGGAAGAGATATGTGGGTAGACCTCTCTGAATGGGCCAGAGAAGTGAAGATATTTATGTCTCATGTGAATACTCATCAAAGGTGACCTCAGCAGAAGAGAATTTTAACAATCAAGTGGATAGGATGATGCGTTCTGTGGAAATCAGTCATCCTCTTTCCATAGCCACTCCCATCATTAACCAATTGGCTCGTGAACAAAGTGACCATGGTGACAGGGATGGAGGTTATGCATGGCCTCAGCAACATGGACTTCCACTCACCAAGGCCAGCACGGCTACAGCCACTGCTGAGTGCCCAATCTGCCAACAGCAGAGCCCAACACTGAGTCCCCAGTGTAGCACCATTCCTCGACAAGACGAGCCAGAAACTTGGTGGCAGGTTGATTACATTGGAACACTTCCATCAAGGAAAGGACAGCATTTTGTTCTTACTGGAGTAGATACTCTGGATACAGATTTGGCAGTGCTTTTGCCAAACTACCATCTGTGGACTTACGGAATGCCTTATCCACCATCATGGTATCCCACACAACATCGCTTGGATCAAGGGACTCACTTCACAACAAACGATGTGTGACAGTGGGCCCATGACCATGGAATTCACTGGTCTTACCATGTTCTCCATCATCCTGAAGCACCTGGCTTGATAGAATGTTGGAATGGCCTTCTAAAGGCACAGTTATGGCATCAGCTAGGTGGCAATATCTTGCAGGTTTGAGGCAGTGTTCTCCAGGAGGCTATTTATGCTCTAAAACAGCATCCAATATATGGTGCTGTTTTTCCCATAGCCAGTATTCATGGGTCCAGGATTCAAAGGGTCGAAATGGGAGTGGCACCATTCACTATTACCCCTAGTGACCCACTCGCATATATATATATTTTTTTATATTTTATTGTACTTCAGGTGAAGGCTTACAGAACAAATTAGTTTCTCATGAAACAGTAGTACACATGTTGTTTTATGACATTGGTTACAACCCCACAACATATTAACCCTCTAAATTCTCAACCTTTTTTTTTTTTTTTTGGTGAAAATACACATAGCCAAAGATACACCGTTTCAAAAATTTCTACATGCACAGTTCAGTGACA
>NW_004443986.1:5262652-5285367 GCF_000243295.1 Trichechus manatus latirostris
TCTCGTACCCCCGTTTTCTGGTCTCCGATAGGAGTCCAAGATGGTGGATCCATGCAGCGGTAGTTGGTAGGGGACCTCTGCATGAATCTCTCCTCGCTCTCCATTCTCTGTCAGTTTTCTCACTCCATTTGGTGCTTGGATGAGTTCTTTATCTCTTCATTTGATGTTTTAGGGTTTTGAGGATTGTTGTATTCTCTGTTCGGCTTAGTTTTTCGGATCTTTGCTGTGAAAGGACGGCGTGGTGCTTCTGCCTAGAGCTCCATTTTGCCGGAACTCCCACTCACATATTTTTTGCTTCCTGTCTCTGAGAACTTATGCTCTGCGCGTCTAGAGGTCTTAGTTCTAAAGGGAGGAATGCTTCCAGCGGGAGATACATCACTGACTCCATTGTACTGGAAGTTAAGAATGCCACTTGGCTGCATTGGGCTCCTTATGCCTCTACATCATCAGGCAAAGAAAGGAGTTACTGTATTGACAGGTGTGATTGATCCTGATTACCAAGAGGAAATCAAATTGATATTATATAATGGGGGCAAAGAAGAGTATGTCTGGAATGCAGGAGATCCCTTAGGGCATCTCTTAGTACTACTGTGCCCTGTGATTAAAGGCAATGGAAAACTATAGCAACCTAATTCTCGCATGACTTCTAATGGACCCAGACCCTTTGGGTCATCCCACCAGGTAAAGAACCAGGAGCAGCTGAGGTGCTTGCGGAGGGCAAAGGGAGTACAGAATGCGTGGTGGAAGAAGGTAGTTCTAAATACCAGTTACAACCACGTGACCAGTTGCAGAAACGAGGACTGTAATTGTTATGAGTATTTCTTCCTTGTATGTGTGCATCAAATATTTTTGTTTTCTTCACTTATAAAATATAAGATGTAAACAGGGCTAGTGCTTTTTCAGGTATACGTGTGTTGTATAAAGTTAGGCACAAGTATGACTTGATAATTGTCTTTTTTTAGAGATAGTGTGTAGTTTAAGATAGTGCAGGTGTCAGGTTGACAGAGGGGAAACTGTGATCATTAAGGTTGCCTGTCAACTTGGCGGGCCATGATTCTCAGTGATTTGGCAGTTACGGTATAGTTTGGCAGTCGTATAATAATGCAATCACTACCATGATGAGATCTGATATAATGTAATCACCTCCATGATGAGATTTTTTACTAGTAGCTAGTCAGTTGAAAGGGAATTTCCTTGGGAGTGTGGCCTGTGTCCAATATTTGTGGACTTTCTGGCAAAGGTTGCTCGCTTTTGCTGTCCTCTGGATCCTGCATTTGGCTTATCAGCATCTGACCTCCATTTCTTGCAACTTGTGCCAGCAGCCTGCCGTCTTACCTGCTGATCTGGATTCATCAGCTTTTGCAGCTGTGAGCGAGCAACCTGTTGTCTTACCTGGGGATCTTGGATTCATCAGCCTTTGCAGCCATGATCTAGCAGCCTGCCGTCTGACCTGTGGATCTTGGGTTCATCAGCCCCTATAGCTACATTAGTCAGGGGAAGCCTCCAGCCTTATGCCTGACCCAAGGACTTGGGGCTTGCTGGCCTCTACAACTGCATGAGCCATTTCCTTGAGATACAGCTCTCTCTCTCTCTATATATATATATATAACATATATATATATAATGACAGTTTAATTTTTTGTTTTTCATTAATTATGCCATTGTAAATTTTAAATTACTTAATTACATGTGCCAAAACCTCTAGTGTAATGCTGAAGACAATTAATGGTAGTGAATATTCATGTATTTTTTAGACTGTTTCACAAATATTATGTTTAGTAAAGGTTATTACAGATATTTTTTATAATGTAAAGGAAATTCCCTTCCATTCCTAGTGTTCTAAGAATTTGCTAAGAATTCATTCTAGGAATGAATGTATATTACATTGTATAAAATAATTTAATCTGCAGTTATTGATATTGCTTCATGATTTGTAGTTAATTTAGTAGTATGAAAAATTACATTGAATAATTTTTTTCAATATTAAAATAACTTTGAATTCTTCAGTTTTAAACCCACTTTGTTTATGATTTACCATCATTTCATGCATTTCCACATTTGGTTTACTAATGTTTTGTTTAGGACTTTTCATATATATCCTTCACTATATTTTGTCTGTAATTCTCGTAAACATATAAGTTTTTGGCATCAAGACTTCATAAAACGCACAGACACATAGTTCAATGGAAGAGAATCAAGAACCCTAAAATAAATCCATCCACCTGTGGTCAGTTGATCTTTGACAAAGGTCCAAAGTCCATTAAATGGAGAAAAGACAGTCTTTTTTTAACAAATAGAGCTGGCAAAACTGGATTTCCATTTGTAAAAAAAAGAAACAGGACTCATACCTCACACCATACACAAAAAAAACTCAGAATGGATCAAAGACCTAAATGTAAAGCCTAAAATGACAAAGATTATGAAAGAAAAAATAGGGACTACACTTAGGGCTCTAACACATAGCATAAATAGAATACAAACCATAACTAACAATGCACAAACTCCAGAAGATAAACTAGATAACTGGGATCTTCTAAAAATGAAACACTTATGCTCATCAAAAGACTTCAAGAAAAGAGTAAAAAGAGAAACTACAGACTGGGAAATAATTTTTGGCTATGACATATCTGACAAGGGTCTAATCTCTAAAATCTATAGAATACTTCAACACCTCAATGACAAAAAGACAAATAAATTAAAAAACAGGTGAAAGATATGAACAGACGCTTCACCAAAAAAGACATTCAGGCAGCTAACAGACACATGAGGAAATGCTCTTGATCATTAGTCATTAGAGAAATGCAAATCAAAACTACAATGACAGTACGGGCACTAATCAAAAAAACAGAAAATAACAGATGTTAGAGAGGTTGTGGGGACAGTGGAACTTGTACGCACTGCTGGTGGGAATGAAAAATGGTATGACCACTATGGAAAATGATATGGCACCACCTTAAAAAGCTAGAAATGGAAATACCAAAAGATCCAGCAGTCCCACTCCTAGGAATGTATCCTAGAGAGATAAGAACCATCACACAAATAGACATATACACACCCATGTTCATTACAGCACTGTTCACAATAGCAAAAAGATGGTAACAACCTAAGTGCCCATCAACAGACGAATGGTACATACACACAATGGAATACGATAAAGAATGATGAATCTGCGAAACATCTCACAACATGGATAAATCTGGAGGGCATTATGCTGAGTGAAATACATCAATCACAAAAGGACAAATATTGTATAAGACCACTATTATAAAAATCCAAGAAAATGTTTACATATAGAAAAAAAAAATCTTAGATGGTTACGAGGGAGGGGAGGGGTAGGGGGGGTAATCACTAACTAGATAGCAGACAAGTGTTAACTTTGATTAAGGGAAAGACAACACACAATATTGGGGATGTCAGTACAACATGACGAAGGCAAAGCCATAGAAGCTTCCTAGATAAATTCAGACACCTTCAGGGACCGAGTTTCTGACGCTGAGGTCTAGAGACCATGGTTTTGAGGGACATCTAGGTCGTTTGGCATAAGATAGTTCATAAAGAAAATGTTCTACATCCTAGATGGGTGAGTAGCATCTGACAGCTTAAAAGATTGCGAGTGGCCATCTAAAGTACATCTGTTGGTCCCATTACATCTGGAGGAAAGGAAAATGAAGAAAGCCGAAGACACAAGGAAAATGTTAGTCCAAAGGACTAGTGGACGATATGAACCACAGCCTCCACCAGTCTGAGCCCAGAAGAACTAGATGGTGCTTGGCTACCACCACTGACTGCAATAGAGGATTCCAGACAGATCGGGAGAAAAATATAGAACAAAACTCAGATTCACAAAAGAATACCAGACTTACTGGTCTGACAGAGACTGGAGGAACCCCCTAGACTATGGTCCCCAGACACCCTGCTAACTCAGAACTGAAGCCCCTCCCAAAGTATGCCTTTCAGCCAAAGATTAGACAGTCCTATAAAACAAACAATAACACACATGAGGAATGTGTTTCTTAGTTCAATCAAATATATGAGACCAAATGGGCAACAGCTGCCCAAAAGCAAAGATGAGAAGGCAGAAAGGGACAGGAAACTGGACGAATGGGCACGGGGAACCCGTGGTGGAAAGGGAAAGATGGGGGAGTGCGACTCATTGTGGGGATTGCAACCAATGTCACAAAACAATTTGTGTATAAATTTTTGAATGAGAAACTAATTTGCACTGTAAACTTTCACCTAAAACACAATAAAATTAAAAAAAACAAAAAGACTTGATAAAATGAGTTTGGATTTTTCTCTGTTTTCATAAACTTTGGACACTGGGCTATTCCTTGAATGTCTGATAGAATTTGACTTTAAAACCCTACAGGCTTGATGTTTGGGAAGACTTTTAACCATTGATTCCATTTCTTTCATGATTATGAGACAATTCGTAATTTTTATTTATTTTTGAGTCAACTATGAAAGTTATATTTCTTCTAGATGTTTATCTTGGAGCTAAGTTTTTGAAAATACTTACATAATTTTATTCATAATATCATTTTTTAATCTTTTAATGTTTGCAGGAGCAATAATGATATATTATTTTCATTCTCATATTATCTTTTTTTTTCTTTTTTCGTGATAGAACAAACTTCAGGCATTTGCATATTTATTTTATTAGCTTTTTTGTTATCATTTTCTTTTTTCTATTTTTGGGGGGACTTCTTACATTATTTTTCTTTTAATAATTTCTTTTTATCTACTTCATTATTTTTCGATCTATCTCCTTTTTAATGTATTCATACAGCTATATATTTTCCTCTAGTTACTATTTTAATTATATCCATATACTTTATGTAACAGAATTTTCAATAAAATTTAGTTCAAAAAGGTCATCTTTATTATCTCTTTTTGACCCAGTAGTACATATGAATGTGTTTTGAAATTTCCAGGTATATGTATACTTTAATTACGTTTTTGTTATTGATTTATAACTTAATTACATTGCTTTTAGAGAGTTTGGTCTATATGATACAGATTTTTGGAAGTTTGTGAAACTTACTGTATTGCCCAGTGTTCATATTTGTAAAATATTTCTCGTATGCTTGAATATAATCTGTACCCCCCTATTGTTGAGTGTAAAGTTCTTATGTGTCAATTACACAAGCTTATTGTTTTGTTCAAATATTCTGCATTTTGCTGTATGATCTTTGCAGGATTCTATAATGTCTGCTTGAAGGAATTGTATTAAAGTTTCCAACTATCATGATAATGTTGTTGGTCGCTGTTGAGTCGATTCCAACTCATGGTGACTCCAAGCGTGCAGAGTAGAACTGTTCGACAGGATTTTCAAGGCCATGACTTTTCAGAAGCAGATTGCCAGGCCTGTCTTTCGAGGCACCCCTGAGTGGATTCAAACCACCAATTTTTCAGCTAGAATCCAAGCACTTAACCATTTGTGCCATCATATCTCCTTATACAACCATCAATTTTTGCTTTAAATATTTTGAATGTCTGTTATTAGGCATAGACAAATTAGGATTGTTATATACTTTTTGAACCTTTTAGTAACACTTAGTAATTATCTCAAGTAAAGCTTTTGGCCCTCAAATATAGTTACATGACATTAATATTACAATACCAGTTTTTTAAATCTTTTTAGTATCTGCTTGTTTTATCCTTTTACCATCCTTTTACTTTCAAACTTTTTATTATGTATTAGATGTATGTCTTATAAATACCATGCAGTGGAATTTTGTTTTCTAATCTATGTATTTTAACTGGGGAGTTCAATTTATTTATATTTACTGTGATGGCTCATATACATATAAATATTTTTCCCATCTTATTTTGTGTTTTCTCATTGTCCCCTGTCCTTCATCCCTCCCCCTTGCCTTGTTTTGAATTCTTTTTCTCATTCTATATTTCATCTAGATTTTTTTAAGATACACACATTATTTCCGTTGTTTTAATAGTTTTCTTTTAAATTTTAACCAAACTAATCAATCCTAAATTTAATATATATCTTTACCCTTTCTCCTAACAATACAAATACAAAGTGTTAAAAGTAATCCCCTTGTCCTAACTTATATGCTATTATGGCTCAATACTTTAGCTGTATCTTTTTTTTCTTTTTTTAATACCACTAATGGGACACGATTATACTATTTTAAACCATCAATGTTCCTTTATACTTGCCCACATATTTACCATTTTTCTTATTCACAGTTTATTGTTGTATGTGAAACCTCCCTTCTTGGATTGTTTTCTTTCTTCCAGTACATTTTTTAGAAGTTTTTTTAGTGATAGTTTCTGAGTTTTTGTTTATGAGACTGTCTTCTTGCTCTCATTCTAGAAAGATAGTTCTGCTAAGTACACAATTCAAGGCTGGTAGTTTCTCTCAGAACTTTGAAGATCCTTTACTCTTTTCTGGCTTCTAATTTTAATGTGGAGAAACAGTTTCCAGACTAATTATCATATCTTTGTATATACTCTGTCTTTTCTCTCTGATTGCTTTTAATGTCTTCTTTTTGGCTTTGACATTCTGTGTTTTGTTTACCAGGTGTCTAATAGTGGGTAATACTAAGTCAAAATTGTTTAAGACATGTATTAACAAAACCATAATTTAATGGAGCCTGTGATGTTGCTGTAACTTGATTTCAGTGATTAATTATTCATGTATAACACAACTACATATCAAGCACCTGTTATGTGCCTGGTACTGCTATGAAAACCAAACATGTCCTGGCAACCAAGACAGGCAAATTAGATGCCCTCATGGAGAGCAATAATAAGCAGATAAACAAATGCACGTGTGACTGCCCCCATGGAACGAGGGACAGCATTTGGAGGCCTGCCTTGACCCGTTAAAGAACCAGGAGATCTCAGAACTATACTGCTTATTGAGGCTTTGTCCTCATTCTTCTTCCCACTGTAGAACTGGAGGGTTTCTAAGCTGTATATATAAAGGAAGAAGAGCAAGAAAAGTAAAAGTATAAATCATAGGCAGCCTTTTTTCCCCAGCACATAAAGATAGGCACAGCACATTTACCCCCTGCTGGTTTTTTAATTAGACTGAACTGGACTTTTCAATATCTAAAAGTGAAACTGTTCCTGTAGCTTAAAGTGACCTGAAAAGCTGTGGAATATATCAGAAAATGATTACAGAAATGTTAGTGCTAGGAGAAAAATAATGCCAATTCCTTTTTTATATCATTCCCAATCAGTCCATTCAGTATGCCAGTGTATTTGTTTTCTACCTCTGCTGTAACAATCTATCACAAATTTAGTAGGTTAAAGCAACATAAATTTATTTTACAGTTCTGTAGGTCAGAAATACTGTGCAGATCTCACTGAGCTAAAATCAAGGTACCAGCAAGACTACGTTCCTTTCTGGAGGCTCTAGGGGAGAATCTGTTTTCTTGCTGTTTCGAGCGTTGACAGCAGAATCCATTTCCATGTGGTTGTAGGGCTCCAATCACTATTTTCTTGCTGGCTCTCAGCTGGAGTCTGCCCTTAGCTCCTAGAGGCCTCTCTATCGTCCTTACACCTAGCCCCATACATCACAGAGCCAGCAAGAGGGCGCCGAATCTTTCTCACATGGCCATGTTTCTGACTGTCTTCTGATATTGTATCTCTCTGATCACAGGAGGGAAAGGTTCTCTGCTTTTGAGAACTCATTTGATTTAGTTGGACCCACCTGGGTATTCTACAGTAATCTTCCCATCTCAAGGTTTTTAATCTTAAAGTGGCTTTTGCCATGTAAGGTTCTGAGGAATAGGGCTTGGACATCTTTAAACCAGTTGCCATCCAGTCGATTCCTACTCACAGAGACCCTATAGTACAGAGTAGAACCGCCCCATAGGGTTTCCAAAGAGTGGCTGGTGGATTCAAACTGCTGACCTTTTTGGTTAGTTAAGCTCTTAACCACTGCGCCACCAGGGCTACCTGGACATCTCAGGTGGCCATTATTCTGCTTATCACAATCAGTTACCTGAAATTCATTCCTTCTTTAACATTCTCATTACATATGGCTCTAAGCAGTTTAGTAATCTGAGGTTTTTCGGGAAAAAAAAGAAAAGAATCTTTTTAATTTAAGGTATAATTTACATTGAATAAAATGTACAGATTTTCAAAACGACTGTCTTTTTATATATATGTATTTATTGTACTTTAGATGAAGGTTTACAGAACAAATATTTTCTCATTAAACAGTCAGTACACACATTAGTTAACAACCCCACGACATGCCAACACTCTCCTGTCTCGACCTTGGAGGACCTTTTTTTTTTTTTTGGTGAAAATATACATAGCCAAAGTTACACCATTTCAAAGGCTTCTACATTTACAATTCAGTGACAGCGATTATATTCTTCCAGTTGTGCTGCTATTCTCACTATCCTTTTCCAAATTATTCCATCACCATTATTTCCAACTCACTGCCCCTACGCTTCCCATCAAAACTTTTGAGTTGCTATTGTCAACTTGATCTCACATAGATAATTTTTTTTTCTACCTTAGATGAAGGTTTGCAGAACAAATAGTTTCTCATTAAGCAGTTAGTACACATATTGCCCTATGACAATGGTTAACAACCCCACGACATGTCAACACTGTCCCTTCTCAACCTTGGGTTCCCTGTCACCAGCTTTCCTGTCCCCTCCTGCCTTCTGGTCCTTGTCCCTGGACTGCTGTGCCTCATTAGTCCTGTTTTGTTTTATGAGGGTGTCCAATTCCCACCTGAATGGTGAACTTCGGGAGTGACTTCAGCACTGAGCTAAAAGGGTGCCCAGGGGCCATGCTCTCGGGGTTTCTTCAGTCTGTTAGGCCAGTAAATCTGATCTTTTTTTTGTGAGTTAGAGTTTTGTTCTACATCCTTTTCCAGCTCTGTCTAGGACCCTCTATTGTGATCCCAGTCAGAGCAGTCAGGGGTAGCAGCGGGACACCATCTAGCTGTACTGGACTCAGTCTGGTGGAGGCCTTGGTAGCTGTGGTCCGTTAGTCCTTTGGACTGATCTTTTCCTTGTATCCTGTTCTCTTCATTCTCCCTTGCTCCCGAAAGGATGACACAAGTGGAGTATCTTAGATGGCTGCTCATAGGCTTTTAAGACCCCAGACGTTACTCACCAAGGTAGAATCTAGAACATTGTCTTTATAAACTGTGTTATGCGAATTGAGCTAGATGTTCTCTGAGACCATAGTCCCTACAGCCCTCTGCCCAGCAATTCATTCCCTCAGGGAGTTTAGATGTAAGATGACCATGTCTTTTGACAAGTGTGTATATCTGGGTAACCACCACCCCTCATGCTCCTTGGCAGTCAACTCCTCTCAACCCCCGCCCTGACCAGCAAACATGGATCTGATTTCTCTCATCCTAATTGATTTTTCCTGTTATAGAACTTCATATATATAGAAATACAGAACTTCATATATATAGAAATACAGAACTTCATATATATAGAAATACACAGTAGGTAGTCTTTTGTGTCTGGTGATTTTCACTTGACAGTGTTTCTGAGATACATCCATGCTACTCCATATATGGGCAGTTTGTTAACCTTTATTGCTTCTTGTTGTTGTTGTTGTGTGCCGTCGAGTCAATTCCGACTCATAGCGACTCTATAGGACAGAGTAGAACTGCCCCATAGGTTTTCCAAGGAGCGGGTGGTGGATTCGAACTGCTAACCTTTTAGTTAGCAGCCTGAGCTCTTAACTACTTTGCCACCTGGGCTCCAAAACAAACCCGTTGCCGTCGAGTTGATTCCAATTCATAGCGACCCTATATTGCTTAGTCTTATCCTATTGTGTGAATACTACCTGATTTGTTTATTCATTCCAGTTTTGTACTATTATGAATAAAGCTGTTATGAGTGTTATTTTCCAAGTCTATTTTTGGACCTATGTTTTTATTTCACATAAGTAAATAAATGCTTAAGAGAAGAATAGTGGTATTACAGGTTAAGTGTATGGTGTACCTTTATAAGAAAATGCCAAACTATTTTTCAAAGTGATTACCATTGAATCTGTAGCCCTAATACCTCTCTCATTCCTGGTAATTTGTGTCTTTTTTCTTTTCTCCTCATCAGTCTGGCTATAGGTCTATCAATTTTGATCTTCTCAAAGAACCCATCTTTGGTTTCATTAATTTTCTTTATTGTTTTTCTGTTTTGTATTTCACTGATTTCTGCTTTGATCTTTATTATTTTCTTTCTTATGCATACATTGGGTTTCATTTAATATTCTTTTTTTAATTTCTTAAGGTGCAAACTGAGGACATAGATTTGAGACTTTTCTCTTTCTTAAAGTAGACGTTTAATGCTATAAATTTCCTTCTGCTTTAGATGCTTCCTATAAATTTTGGTATGTTGTGTTTTCATTTTTATTACGTTCAGAATACTTTATAATATTCCTTTGACTTCTTCTTTGACATGTCAGTTATTTATAAGCGTGTTATTTAGTTTCTGACTACTTGAAGATGTTCCAGATATTATTTCTGTAATTGATATGTAATTTAATTCCACTGGGGTTAGAAAAATTCTTTCCATGACTTGAATCCTTTCACATTTATTGAAAATTATAACATATAATTCTATTTTCTATTATTTTATCATACATTTTACTTTTACATATATTATAGATCCCCAGAAGAAATTATCATTTTTTTTTTACTTTAAAGAGTTAAAAGTTTTAAAACAAGTTTAAAGCGTGTGTGTTTGTGTGTGTGTATCAGAAAGAGAGAGGAAGACGGAGAGAAAATGTGTTTGTATACAATAATATAAAGATAATTTGTTAAATGATTTTTATATTTGCCCACATATTTACTATTTCTGGTCCTCTTTATTCCTATGGGTAGATTTGGGCTTCCGTCTGGTATCATTTCCTGTCAGCCTGAAGAATTTCCTTTAACATTCCTTGTATTTCAAGTTTACTGGCAACAAATTCTTTTAACTTTTGTTCATAAGAAACTATATTTATTTTCCTTTCATATTTGAATGGTATTATCCTTGGTATAAAATTCTATGTTGACAGTTATTCCACATTTTGAAGATATCTTTCCAATATTGTGCTGTTTCATTTCGTTTGTTTGTTTCTTTTTTTTTAAATGATGAAAACTCAGCTATCATTGTTACCACTGATCTCTTTATTTAATGATTTAATGCATCTTTTTTCTCTGGCTGTTTTTAAGATTCTCTATCTTAGGTTTTTTAGCAGTTTAATGATTAAGTATACTTTTTTCTCTATTTATTCCACTTGGAATTTACAGAGTTTTTTGTGTCAGTGGCTTGCTGATTTTGATAACAATTTAAGAATTTTTAGCTAATATTTCTTCAGAACTTTTTTCTGCCCAATTCTCTATATCCTTTGTTTCTCGGAGTCCAATTGTATGTTTAGCTGATCACTTTATAGTCTCCCTCAGGATATTGAGGCTTTGTTTATTTTCTTCTCTGTGAATCTGTTTGGATATTTTCTCTTGATCTGTCTTCAAGTTCATTGTTCCTGTCTTCTGTTGTGTCCAATCTGCTGCTAATCACATGTAAATGATTTTTTATTTCACACGTTGTACTCTTTACTTCTAAGATTCTCGTTTATTATTTTCTTTGCAGCTTCCAAATCTCTTTTGAAAGTCCTCTTTCTCTCCGCTTGTTAAATCCATCTCTTCCCATAGATTCTTTAATATATCTATCATAACTAATGTCTTTACCTGATAAGACTAGTATCATAATCACTTATAGATTTCTTTCTATTTTCCTACTTTTCACTTGATTATGAGTTTCGTTTTCTGCTTCTTGTGCTGTGTAATATTTGATTGTATGCTAGGCATTGTATTTAATAAACACAGGCTAGAAAGGGTTTGGTCTTCTGGAGCTTAATTCTGTTTTTTCTTCTTTGAGCCCATAGTTCTTCAATTATTTAAAGAAAAGTATGCCTTTTATTTGTTAGTTTATTCAGTGATTTATTGTTGTTTTGGCAGGACTGAAGGTTTTTCACATACTTCTTCATCCTCACCAGGTGTGGATCTCCAAAATAAATTCATTTTTTGAGAGCATTTTGAAATCTTTCCTGTTTCAAATTTTATCTGTCACACACATAAGGGACAAATGCCAGTGATTAGAACTGGGCCAAAATGACTTATTTCTCTGTTTAATTCATCAACTTAAATGAAGAAAAAGGTAAATACGTTATCAATGTACTCTTTACACATCCATTATTAAATGACTATCTAAACATTTGAGAAAAGGAGAAACCTTGGCAGCATATGTTTGCTGTTCTTGGCCTTCTTGCCTCCTACAATACAAGGTGCTCCAACTTTCCCTGAAAACTCCTAAGTTAGTCAGCTCATAAACTGATTTACATCTCTGAAAAATGACAAACACTTAAAAACTCTTGAGTGAAGTAAAAAAAAGTGAGCCTACCTATTGCTCAGATTCTTTTCTCATTAACAAAGACTTATCGCCTAGGTCGCCTGCCTATAGTGTCCTCACTGCAGTTGGCTTGCTTCCAGGTTCTATTTGGCCAGTCTGCTTTTCTGATGGCTGATATTTTAATTTTTAGTTTGTATTTTTAACTGCCTGCTCCATGGTTACTGGATCTACCTATTTCCAGCCTCTCTACCTAGATCTTGGCTTTGGGCTGTCCAGATTTCATTACTTGTATGTGGTTTAGCTCCTACTGATCAAAAAAATTGCTGCATCTTACTTCAGACTATATCTATATCCCTCTCCCTTCTAAACCTTGCTGAGATTTTTTTTTAGTCCATGACACCTAGTTTACACTTATTGTTAAAGTTTTGATGATATTTTAAAAATAACTTACATGGGAAAGAATGCTTCCTGAAATAAATTTGCTTCAAATTTAGCATTTATTTACAAGGCTTTCTACTGATATATTTTCACAAATAATAAAAAATAGAAAAAATCTTCTGTGTAATTTATGCTTTTTTGAAAAATCTTTGATAGTATTAAATTTGATCTGCTGGTTTATGGGTAATGCAGATTTTTTTTGCTTTTTAGTTTCAAACTCTGCAGAAGACATTGTTTTGCTTTTTGATACCAATGCCCAATTTCACATATCATACACATTTGGAGAATGTAAGCATTTTACACCTTTGTAATTTTATATGGCAGTAAAATACACACACACACATGAACACACCTACACGCGTGCTCTGGTTGTAAAATGAAAAGTCTGGTGAATTGATTTCGTGCTATTTTAACATGATATTATCATGTACATAAAGCTCCATAATTTGATTTTTTTGTTAAAATTTTTATTTAATTGGCTAGTTCTTACTGAATTGGTTGGTTTACTTGTTGGTGGCTATTATTGCTATATGGTTATGAAGAATTAGAATTTAATGCAAGAAGAAAATTTACAATTTAAGAGAAAGAACAGTATAGCCAGAGTTAAAATGATCTACCTGAATAGCCTAGATATTTTGATATAGTTATAAAATGCACATTGCTGAGTTACTCTTGATATTTTTGAAGTTTTATCAGTCTAATTGAATAAATGTATGTACATACTAAGACACCAAAATGTTAGAACCACTGTTGATGTCAATCTACTGTGGTAAGATATGAGTATAATGACAAAGAAATCTTACCATGGAACATTTGTTAATATTACCTTTTTTTCACCAGTATCATCTTTGCTCAGGTCTTGGTCATTACTATTATTTTGCGCTATTATATTCATAGAAGTCTATAATCATCTATCTTAAAAAATTACTATTTGGTTCTTCAAACAAACAAAAAACCTCTTTGCCATAATTTCTTTTTCTGATTTCTTTTTATACTGAGGCTCTATTTACATGATGAAAAAATACCTGATATTTTGTCCAAAAACCGATTATGTTTCAAAAAGATCAGCCAATTGAATTGTTGGGACTTGTGTCAACTGAAACCACTGATTGATAAACTAAACAAATTGCTTTCATTGGGTTATTATTGCCTTACCAAGACTCACATCCTGATGATTTTCCCTTTCACAAGAAGAATTTCTTCATAGTGGAGCCACTGTTATTATTTTCATACAGGACTCAAGTTAAATTATATGTAATATAAGCAGCATCAAATATCCTCTCTCCTTTCTGCCATGAGCCTGGGTTTTCATCAATGTGTTCAGTCTCATAACCACAGTTCTGCCAGGCTCAGGACTGTAGGCATTAGCGCCACAGATGCCAGGCTTCCTAAGAACTGTTTTCCAGTGCTGTCATCGAGCTTCTTCCTTCTGGATTCTTCAGGGAGCAGGGCTGGCAGCTGTGCATAGGCTTTGGGGTCCACCATTCAGTTAAACTGCTATTGCTGGGCTCCTGTTTTCCTGGCTCCCTTGAGCTCACTCAAAAAAACAAAATGGTGTTCCCATATGTCCCTTATTGTTTTCTTGGCAAATGTCCCTACCTCCCTTAATTGCCCAGATTTTAGTATGTGAGAGACAAACTTTCTCTGTGAAACATCCTTTCCTTAGAAGCTGTAAATTAATAGCGTTGCTTCTAAAGCAAACTGTCTTTATAGAAGGTCCTTTTTAAGGCTGAAGTAAACTGTTTTGGGGGGGAACATATTAGCATATCCCAAAATATCACCTATATGTTGAACAGTGGTTAAAGGCAACACAAAAGACTGACCTTGATTTACTAGTGTGAACGTCAAATTTTGCAAATAGTTCTAATCTTCATTAGGAGACGCCTATTCCCATTGACTTAGTATTCAAATATTCTGCCATCTAGTTTTCAATCTTTATATTCCTTTTCAACTCTTTCCTTGAAGGAAGAATCACAAAACTACATTCCAGATTATTTAATATGAAATTAACAATAAAGTGCTATAAAGTATTTCTTAAAGACTGATGACGTTGAGTAAAAGTGAATAAATCTGGCATTTGTCAGTGGTAGGTCTCTAATATGATTTAATTTGATCCCTTCATTCTTTCTCACAGACTGACATGGTAGAGCAAGCCAACTGTCTACCAACTTCAGCAGACATAGTGCATTTCTTTTTACTTCTAAACATGATTTAATTCCAACAAATTAAAGCTGGGAAAGGAAATATTCTACTCTTACAATCATGTAAAACTATTTTTTCAGCACAGAGATTAGTGGAGCTGAGGAAGAAGACAAGGGCCTAAAGTTACTATTGAATAGGAACTTTGCATGGGAGTTGCTATAAGATGTGTTGAATAAGTGACAAGCTGCATCACATTCATAATGGCTAGTTCAAGACTGCAGGTTATTGACTAGCTCATTCACAACACTGCTATGCCTGAGCCTTTCCTAGAAAGTGGAATTGAACCAATTGTTACACAAGCTCTTATACGGTAAGCAGAAGTGGAAGGAGGCAAGGTAGGAGGAGAGACTACCTGTTTTGTTTTTGTTTGTTTGTTTTTTCTGCTCCTGATAGCTAACTCCTTAAATCCATTACCAGAGAATCATAACAGGGGAAAGAAATAATCATCCAACTTTCCAGTATGATCTTACCCGGCAATTTTAACATTCAGTGATATCAGCAAAGACACTGTGAACGATGTCCACTGAGCAGTTTTTGGTTTCTTTTGCAAAAAGAATACAATCTCATTGCACTGTACTAAGTTTCATCAACACCATTTTGGATGGGGTAGCAGAATCAAGTTAAGTTTAGTTGACCTCTCATAGCTGTTCTGCAAGGCCCTAGAGAATTTTGATTGACTTTTTTGTCTTCATTCAACTTTACCTGAATGAAAGGAGAAACAATACCAGTACTTATAAATGAAATGCTTAATGTAACAAGATGAGCAGTGTTACTTATATTTTAAAACCTGTTACAATAAGTATCATTACCCACCAAAAACGAAAAACAACAAAAACAAAAAGCACTCACTGAAGATTTCCAAAATCCAAAAGACAACACAATTACTTCATGCAGTGACTTTTAAAAACAAAATGTTAGTATCACAGGAGAACATTAACAATCGTCTATCCAATTAAATCTTTCAAGAGCATTGTAGCTTCACTATGTTTTTGACCTCTGTGCAACTTAATAGAAAGGACCAGAAGTTTATTTCCATAAATTATTTTTTAAAATGTGTTAAACCAGCTAATGCATGCTTTATTTTTATTACTCTTGTGATCCACTACTAAGTAAAACACTGAAACCCGTGGCAATTAGTTTATTGCAAAGCCTACGTCTTATGAGCAAACAGACTTCTTGGGAGAAAAAATGTGTTATTGTAGCATAGTCATGTAAATTGCAGGTTCTGGCTGCTTTCAACACTTCTTTCTACCAGAGCCACATAGCCTCTGCAGGCATATTTGATAAATATACTTATCAGTGAATAATAAAGTAGGTTAAAAGATCCCCAACTAACCTTCTTTAAAATAATCTGTGTAATGTTTTTAAAGACATTTACAAAATTGATAATGTATCAGTATGAATCTTTTTGGGTAGCTGTGATTTTTTTTTATTTCTACATGAATATTTCAAGCACATAAAACATTGTCTATGAATTTTCAATTCAGCAAATGTATTGAAAGTAATAATTCAACCATCACATCTAAATTTGAAACGATATGCTGGAGAGCTTTTCCTTGCTGTGCCTGGTTTTAATACATGTTATTTCACTGAGGATTGATACTCTAGTACATTTAGAAATACTTTAGGGGTAATACTTAAGTATTGGGAGGTAATTGCTGAGCTCTAAATTCGCAAGGCACTAAAAAAGATATTTTAAATACAGAATCCTAATCAGCTAGTCTGACATGCTCAATTAATCTTTGGATAGTAGGTAGTCATATTATACATAGAACATTTTCTCAGAAGATAGAATTCTTTGATTTTTTTCTTGTAACTTTCCAAAGTAGAGTTACAGTTTTAAAAATTAAGAAAAATCTTATACTTGATCAACTTCTTCTAACAAGGAAATACAACCATCTCTTCTTGTTGTCAGTTTAAATATAACAAATTTTCTATTCTTTGCACTGCAAATATACTGCCATTCAGAATAAATAGATCAAAATAAGTAAGTGCTAAACGGGACTACTGAATATTATAGGTAGTATTAGTTTAAGCTCTAGTTCATTGCTTAACATTTTCGAAAGTCTGTATAAATTAGCTTTGCTTTTCTGCTTTGGGTTCTGTATCTATTGACCTTTTCTGGTATGCAGTTTCTTTTTGTCTTTATACATCACTCTCATCAATTGTGATTAGGCTGTTTTTCCCCATAGTTCCATAATTTCTGAAACCAGGGATGGTTTCCCTGAGGAAGTGATGCTGGAGCTGAAATGTGAAGATGAAGAGGTGATATCCAGACAAAAGGAGGGAGGTGGGCAAGCGGAAAATATTCTACAAAGAACTAGGAGCATGTGCCAAGGTCTGCCGCTAGAGGAAGCAAGGCGCTGTAGGAACCAAAGGAGGCCAGTGTGGCCGGAGTGGAGAAAGCAAGGTAGAAGGTGGGATAAGATGAAACTGAAGAGGTGGGCTGAGGTCAGGTACTCCAGTATGGGTAGTCTTAAATGCTTGTTCTTAGTTTCCAGGCTATCTGAGATGGAATCCCAGCGCTGCCACTTACTAGGATGAAGTTTAGGCAAGTTCTTTAAACATTCTGTGCCTCAGTTTTCTCATTTGTGAAATGGAGATAATGATATTATGTGCCTCATAGATGTTATTAGAATTAAAAATGTTAGATTTTATTTGCCGTATTTTATTTGCATTATATTATATTACATATAACATGAATTCAATATTATATTATATTATTACATGTAATTCTAAATTATATTATTATTATCTATTTTAAATTATTTCTACTTTCTAAGTGAAATAAGCAAGGTCACCAGCAAAGAGTAAAGCATGAACAGGGGTTATTGGAGATTTGAAGAGAGAAAAGAAGGTAGAAATACTCATCTAAACAACTTGGAAAATGAATTGATTAAGAAATATGGTAATGCTGGGCATCACAAGAACCATTTGAGATTTGTAAGTCATGTGGTCATTGTGGCTTTTACATATGATTGGATACAGGAACAGAGCAAGTGGGAATTTTGTTTCCTCAGGGTTGTAATTTTACCAGGGAAGTGTGCTGGAGGGAGAAAGGAGCAAGGTGACTGAAAATATTTGCAAGGAAGGAGCTATGATAATGGACCCTGGACTCTAAACCAGTTAAGAAGGGAAGTGAAAGCATGGTGGCTGGGGGTGAATTATGGAAAGCAAGAATTAGGTAATGTCAATGCATTGGAAACCCCAGTTGAGGAATTAGCTGAAAAGATAGGATGATGGGAGAGTATCGTGTTTGACATTGAAATTATGGAGGGGCTGTTATTGGTAATGAGAAGTCTAGGGCATGACCATAAACAGAAGACACACATATTGATAATGAGGAGTCAGAGAACCGAGAAATCAGGCTATTTAATAGATTGTCTGTGGATATTAAAATCACTAAGAATAGTTATGGGAAGAGTGATGGAGAGAAAGAAAGAAAGTCTAAAGGTAAAATACTTTAAGAATGAATATAGAGATAAATAGATTTGAATGCTATTTAGAAACAAAATTAACAGGAATTGATCATTAATTAAAGTGAAATGCAGGAAGTATGGAGAGGGAGCCATTAAGAACTACTCTTTGGTCCCTGAGCTGAGTTGCTGGATGAATCACATTATCACTGCTAAATTAGAGAAGGTTAGGAGAAGATCAGGAGTTTGATCTTGGACATACTGAATTTGAAGTGACTGCGATATTCAAGTGAAGATATTGAATAGGTAGATTGATATTTTTGTCTGATGCTCAGAGAAGAGTTCATCCTGGACATAAAAATTTATAAATTATCTGATGATGGGTGGTAATTGAGTGCGTGAGAGTGGGTGACATCGCTTAGGAAGTAAGTGTGGAATGAGGAAAGGAGAAGCTTAAGACTGGGCCTTAAGTAACTTCAGAATTTAATGATCGGGCTGAGAAGTATGAGCCTTCATGCCAGACTGAGTAGAAAGTGGAAAAAGAGCTAATAAGAAAACCAGGAGAGTATGAAGTCACAGAAACCAAGGGAAGACAATGTTTTAAAAAGGAAGATGTAGCCAATAGTGTGAAAAGCTAATGAGGGTCCAAGTAGGCTGATAACATAAAAATGCCATTGGATTTAGTAACATAGATGCCATTGGTGACCTTAGTAAGAGCTTCTTCAGTGGACTAATGGAGGTGGAAGATAAATTAGAGAAAGTTGATGACTGAGGCAAAGGGGAAGAAAAATAGAAAGCAGGATTGACCAAATTTTCAAGAATTTTGGCTGTTAAGGAGGTAAGAAAAGAAGTGTGGCAACTGGAAGGATGGAGGGATAATAGATGGTATTGAAAGCATATAAATATAAATGTACATGTACATGTGCATCTATCTATTTGTCTGTCTGTCTGTCTATATATTTGTTGTTGTTAGGTACCATTGAGTTGGCTTCAACTTATAGTGACCCTGTGTATAACAGAACAAAATATTGCCCAGTCCTAGGCCATCCTCACAATCATTTAAGCCCATTGTTGAAGCCAGTGTGTCAATCCATCTCATTGAGGGTTTTCCTCTTTTTGACTGACCCTCTACTTTACCAAAGAGATATCCTTCTTCAGGGACTGGTCCCTCCTGATAACATGTCCAAAGACAAAAAGAGTCTCACCATCCTCATTTCTAAGGACCATTCTAGGTATACTTCTTCCAAGACAAATTTATTCGTTCTTCTGGCAGTCCATGGTATATTCAGTATTCTTCACCAACACCGTAATTGAAATGCATCATTCTTCTTCCGTCTTCCTTATTCATTGTCCAGCTTTTCCATGCATATGAGGCGATTGAAAATACCGTGGCTTGGGTAAGCTGCACATGACATCTTTGCTCTTCAACACTTTAAAGAGGTCTTTTGTAGCAGATTTACCCAATGCAATAGGTCATTTGACTTTTTGATTGCTGCTTCCATGGGCGTTGATTGTGGATCCAAGTAAAATGAAATCCTTGACAACTTCAGTCTTTTCTCCATTTATCATAATGTTGCTTATTGGTCCAGTTGTGAGAATTTTTGTTTTCTCTATGTTGAGGTATAATCCATATATACATATATATAGAAAATGGCAGAGACTTGAGCCTATTTAATCTCAATGAAAAGTATACAATTGGGAGGGAAATTTTAATATGAATTTAATGTTATTATTTTAATATGTTAGTGATAACAGGTAAGTGATAGTGGAAAAACAGGAGTGGATGGCATCCAACCCGCAGGTGGTGAGATAGATTTTAGGAAGTTTGAAGGAGCCCTGGTGGCGTAGTAGTTGAAACAATCTACTGCTGACACAAAGGTCCATGGTTCGAAACCATGGCAGCTCCTTGGGAGAGAGATGTGGCAGTCTGCTTCCATAAAGATTTATAGCCTTGGAAACCCTATGGGGTCACTTCACTGTGAGTCAGAATCAACTCAAAGGCAGCGTTCTTTTTTTTTTTTTTTTTTGGTAACACCTCGTCTACTGAAACAAGTTGAATACGGAGCCAGACTTCCTCAGGAGTCAGTCTCAGACATCTTATTTTTTTCTATCTTTTCTCTCTCTGGGTGATCTAATCCTTTTTTACAAGAGAGTGTTTCAGGGGGTGGGTGCAGAGGGATTTGTGCTCTCCAGACAGCAGTGAGAAACAAGGAGCACACCAACTCCATCTTCTGATGCTGGCAGGTTTGTGAGGTGTGAGAGAGGAAACAGCTACTACTTGAGTGGAGTGTGGGAGAAGCAAGCTTGCCAGGTTTGGCTATGGGAAGGGGGGCACTCAGAAAAGAAATGGGAAGTGTAGGAGAGTTTGAGGTCCCTGAGGGCACAGTGGAAGGCTTGGGTGAATTGTTATGACTGAGAAAAGATTTGTTGACATAGTCAAGAAGATAATTTTCAACCTTAGATCATGCAGCTTCAGTATTTAGCTGAATGGTGGAGGTGAATAGATATTGCAGATTATAAAGTGAAAGGAAGATTCTTTGAGGAATTTGGTTATTAAAGAAAAGAAGATAGAATTCCGATTCCATTTGGCTTTCTTTGTCCTGTACATTCTAGCTTTTTACCTGTGTAATGTCATTTCCGCTTTGTTCCTTAACATGAACTCAAGTCAGACTGACTTCTGTAAAATACTCCATTTTTAAAATCCTTTCTTCTGAGCCATTGTTCATGCTGTTTCTCCAGCCCAGCCTAAAAACCAAACCTGTTACCATCCATTTGATACTGATTCACAGGGATCCTACAGGACAGAGTAGAACTTCCCCATAGGGTTTCCCAGGAGAAGGTGATGGATTTGAACTGCTGACCTTTTGGTTAACAGCCAAGCTAGAGCTCTTAGCCACTGTGCCACCAGGACGCCCTATCTTTAAATCTTATTTCTACCTATATAAATACAACTCTTCATGTAAGACCCAATTAACATCTACTCTCAACTTTCTCTTTCCTTTACAATATTTTTCTCACTGTAAAATAATTCATGTTTGTTGTAAAACCATCTAGAAAATATAGGAAATTATAAATTCAAAATAAAATAACTCACAATACGTCACACAAATATATAATAATGTGTATATTATTTTCAACACTAATACTTTTAAAATTAATATTATAAATCTTTTCCGTCACTAATATTCATAACAAAATTTTAATGACTGAATAATAGTCTATGATATAGATGTACTACAATTTATTTCCCCATTCTCCTAATATTAACTAATTTGGATAGTTCCTATTTTTTCCTATTGTATGTAAAACAGGTTACCTTTTACATAAATTCTTGTCTACATAACAAATAACACATTTAGACCCAAAAGCCTTTAAGTTGAATTAGGAATTTAAAGGATGTGAATGTTAAAGGATCTGGATATATAGAGGCAGACTAATGCATCTTGATTGTACGTTTGATCAATTTCAGACTGCAGGAATTGGTATAAAGCTTTAATTACTTCATCTTTGACACTCATGATTGTTGCATAAATTTGGATAATAGTCGTATTAACTGGTCTTCTTTGTAGGTGTATGGATATTATCCTACTGCCACTGACTGTTATACTTCAGGATCGATCCTGAAATGTTCTTTTTAATGATGAATATGACGCCATTCCTCTTCATTAATATCACACTCAAGTAAAATTTTGCTGAAGATAATTCAAAAGCAAGTACAGCAGTACATCTACAGATAACTGCCAGAAATTCAAACCATATTCAGAAGAGGATGTGGAACAAGAAATATCATAGCTGAGGTCAGATGGATCTTGGCTGAAAGCAGAGTATACCAGGAAGATATTTACCTGTGTTCTACTGACTGTGCAAAGGCATTAAACTGTGTGGATCATAAATTATGGATAACATTTCTAAGAATGGGAATTCCAGAACATTTAATTGTGCTCATGAGGAACCTGTACATAGAACAAGAGGAAGTTGTTTGAATAGAACAAGGGGGTACTGTGTGGTTTAAAATCAGGTAAGGTGTGCATCAGTGTTGTATCTTTTCATCATACTTATTCAAGCTGTATGCTGAGCAAATAATACAAGAAGCTGGACTATATTAAGAAGAATGTGGCATCAGAATTGGAGGAAGACTCATTAACAACCTGCGTTATCTGTGTTATGCAGATGATACAATCTTACTTGCTGAAAGTGAAGAGGACTTGAAGCACTTACTGTTGAAGATAAAAGACCACAGCCTTCAGTATGGATTACACCTCAACATAAAGAAAACAAAAATCCTCACAACTGGACCAATAAACATCATGATAAA
>NW_004443986.1:5285467-5325622 GCF_000243295.1 Trichechus manatus latirostris
TGAAGATAAAAGACCACAGCCTTCAGTATGGATTACACCTCAACATAAAGAAAACAAAAATCCTCACAACTGGACCAATAAACATCATGATAAACACAGAAAAGAGTGAAGTTGTCAAGGATTTCATTTTACTTGGTTGGCTCCACAATCAACGCCCATGGAAGCAGCAGTCAAGAAATCAAATGACATATGTCATGGGGCAAATCTACTGCAAAAGACCTCTTTAAAAGTGATAAAGAGCAAAGACGTCACTTTAAGGACTAAGGTGCACCTGACCCAAGCTATGTTATTTTCAGTCGCCTCATATGCATGGAAAAGCTGGACAATAAATAAGGAAGACTGAAGAAGAATTGATGGATTTCAATTACTGTGTTGCTGAAGAATATGGAATATACCATAGACTGACAGAAGAATGAACAAATTTGTCTTGGAAGGATAGCCAGAATGCTCCTTAGAAGTGAGGGTAGTGAGACTCTGTTTAACTTTGGACATGTTATCAGGAGGGACCAGTCCCTGGAGGAGGATATCATGCTTTGTAAGGTAGAAGGTCAGTGAAGGAGAAGGAGACCCTCAATGAGATAGATTGGCACAGTGGCTACCAACTCTTGTGAGGACGGCACAGGACTGGGCAGTGTTTCATTCTGTTGTACATACGGTTGATGTGAGCCAGAACTGACTCTACAGCACCTAACAACAACAAAACATTACTTCATTATCAACATAGAATATTTTAAAAAATTACAGTTTTCCTGAGAAATGGCTTCTCATCGGGGTTTTTAATCTGCATTTATTTGACTACTAATTAAGTTGGATTTTTTTTAATAGTTATTGGTTCGTGAATTTATTTCTTTGTGTTGTTTAGTCATGACTTTTACTCAAAAAAATACTAATTTTTATGTGACATATGAAAGTTTAGTATTTTTAATCTAATAATAAAGTTTTTTATGTGTTAATTATATTGTCCCTTGGTATATTTGTTGTTATTTTCACTCTAAATATTGTTTTCCCAATGAAATATTTTGTACCTAGAATAAGCTTTACGGATCTCTCCATTCTCAGAAATCTTACAGCATTTATGGTCTTACTCCATAATCTTAATATTTCAGTCCCTGTTACACTGTGTTGTTCATTAATAGTTTCTTTCATATGAATCATTGATCTCCAGAGATAGTATCTTACCAACAGGAACAAGAGAATATGTTTATCACCATTCGTAGACGTGTAATTGATACTGCATTATTTAGCTTCTAATTTGCTTCTGAGATTGTCTCTATGCGTATGCCCATCAAAATATATAGCAAATTAACTCATCTTGTGCTAATTACCATAATATACTGGAAAAATGTATGTGCATTTAAAGCCTTAAGGAATATTTTTCTTGATATTATCTTTATACTTGCAGTGAACTATTTGAAAAAAAAAAATTCCTAGAGCATACTAAAATTATTTCAGAGGTTTTAAGATTGTGTACTAAAGAAGAATTCTCTTTTGAGCATATTGCTTGAATCATAGTTAAGTGAAAGGTGGTTACCATCTGATAACCTCCTTTGGTGTGAACCATCTGATAAATGATTAATTTCATGTCAAGCAATCCTACTATTCTGAGCGTGATGCCTTTGTGAGGATTTATAGTTCCCTGCCTTCATGCTGGAGTTACTTCAGCTTTCTGTGATGCATTCCAACTAATCTAGAGGTTAAGACATTCCTTGATCATGGATAGATATGATTGCTACTCAGCCCTGGAATTCTTTATAAAATTCCAGAGCATGGCCTAGAAATTGACTTAGGGAATCCAATAAAGTTGCAAGCCTTGGCAGTCATCCAAGCTAAATTTATAGACTGGAAGAAATATGGGCTTTCCATTGTTCTCTTTTTCACCTTTCTGGGATTTCTTTTGTGTGTATGTGAGTGTGTGAGTGTAAATTTATCATTTTGCTGACATTGGAGTGGAAATAACCATTGAGGGGATCCAGCTAAAGAATTTTTACCTTGGATCTTCTCTGGTCTCTCCGCACTTTGACCCAAACCTGCACCAAGAGTGAATTTCTTCTCCCTCTGTAGGATGTTGATGTCATAAAATAAGAGGTTGTTCTTGAAAATGAATCATGCTAGTACAACAGCTGAATGTGTGTTTGCCAGCTAGGTACAACTCCCAAACCCTGTTCTTCCCCTGGCTTTGTGGGAGCCTTCTTTTTGAGACAGGATCTGAGAAAATGTAATCATATATGTTGTTTCTGTTCATTGTATGAAGTAGTAATGAGGGCAAGAAAACAGGCTCAGCCGCCTCTAATGGGCTTCGGTGTATTTTGTGTGTGCCTGCTGCTCTGTAGCACATGGAGATCCACGCACTGCCCCCATATCTGATCACTGAAAACCTATCTTGTTCTTACAGAATGGATTTGCTGTTGTGAGGCCCCCAGGCCATCACGCGGAAGAATCCACAGCCATGTAAGTACCAGGGACTGTTGCCCATCTCTAAGCGCCACGGTTCCTGGCAGTCACCTGCCCCGTGCATGTCTCTGAAGCCTCTAATTGTTAGCAGATGGACTGAAAAATCTTGCGAGGTACTCCCAGAAGCAGATTTATGGCTTCAGAGATCATATAGCATTTTAAAAAAATGCTCTGAACATTATTTATAATGGTTTTCCTGGCTGATTTGCTTTCTTATTTCTCTGTTCTTCTCTATTCCGCAGGGGGTTCTGCTTTTTTAATTCAGTTGCAATTACCGCCAAATACTTGAGAGACCAACTAAATATAAGCAAGATATTGATTGTAGATCTGGTATGTATTCCTGGCCAGAGCTGCATTTTCAGTGACTCTGGATAAAAGGAGTAAATTTGTATTTCTCTGTCTGGCTGTCTTGCTTTTAGCACTTGCAAACAACTGAAGGGTGCGTTTCCTTTGAATGTGGAAACTCATTAAATTCAGGATTGCAGTTCTGAAACCATAAACATTCACGTTTTGCTTTCATGGTGTTAACTGCAATTTAATGAGAAGAAGGCGCAGATCAGGGCAACTTTTATGATCCTTAAATGAATTGATACTTCCACAGTTAAAATAACCCAACAGAACCTGAATTTACTTTTCCCTGCAGAATATGGACTTTAAATAGTCAGATGTGCTGGAAAGAATGCTGTTGCTTTGGTTACCAAATTGGCCACTTCCCCTGGTTAGCAATCATGTTGCTTGTTGTGCAACAGTGGTATTATTAAAACAAGTCAGCATGTCATTCTTTCTGAAAAGATCTCAGATCCTGGATGCCAGTTTGAGATGACTCCCTGCAGGAACCCTGAGTGATTAACAGCCAGAGGCATTAGATTAGTATTGCATTTTAACATGATGCATTCTTACACAATAGTTATAATTTGTTTAACAAATGTTTATTTAAATGCAGATGACACTTGGCATGTTGTCTATAGTATATTCATGAATAATGAGCTGGAGATTTGCCCCATACAAAAAGGACCAACCCAAGAAAGGGCGAAAGAGAAGTGAATGGTGATTTATGAGCCCCGCTTTCGGTTTGCCTCCAGTTCACGAGGAGGTGTAATAGGTTGTCTGACAAAGCATAGACAGGAAATGAACCCTGGCATCCAAACCGAACCTGCTACATCTGCACTTAATTAATTTTTGCAGGTGATAAAAGATTTAAAGGCAAAATATGTTAAAGGTTTTTTTTTTTTTTTTTTTTGAAGTGCAAGGCGTAATAGTCTAAATCTTGTTCGTATCTGCACTCATAATTAAATCTTATTGGGAAGTTGTGGCCTCACCATCCAGCCCTCTGATTCCGTTAAGCGCGCACACCAAAGGGTTGAGAGCACAAACAGATCCATCTGAGGAAATACTTGGTTGAGTTAAAATGACGACAAAAGGAATGAAAAACTGATAACCATTTCTAGTGCTTGCTTGGAATGAGTGTTATTCACACCCTGTATTAGAGCTTTCCTGTAAGCAGTTTGGTGTGGACGCTATTGAAGCCCTTTTTTCCGTGTATATTTCCCAAACATGCTTAAGTTTCACGTGCAGGTCGTAGTTCACCATTAAAGAAAAGTGTTGAAGGCTAGATGTACTACAGGAGCAAGGTCTTAAAATTTTACAAAAATGAGGACATCAGTACCTATTTTCCCATGTACATACAAAATGGCATTTTAAATAAATCATAATTACTGTTTTGGATGATTTATAAGATATTGAATTATTTTGAAAATGTGATTTGATTAACCCTCTTAGTATGTTCCTAATACTGTTAGTTCTGTAATAGAAAGACAAGCCAAAAATTTGAAGAAAGGATAACAGATGAAGATCAGAATTACGGGAAAATTTTTTTTCTAAGTTACTAATTTTGTCAGAATTATGTGGGAAGAGGATTGATAAATGGTGTGCATCCTATCCTTAAAAATCTTTTAGTATTTACTTTTTGAGGAAGCTCTTCTAACTACCAGTTTATGATTCTGTGAAGATAATAACAGTTAAGAGTCCGCTTTGAAAGCACATTTGTGAGATCCAAATGCAAAATTAGTAAATTGTAGAAAAGACTTGAAAGCTAAAATGCCTATCTTGTGGTACATGGACACTTTGTACCTCAGAGGATTTGTGTTTAAAGTTTTGTTTTTGTACATTAATATAAGGAATAATAGACTGCTGGAGGTAATTTGGTCAGATTTATAAAATAAATTAGTTGGTAGTCCTGAGGAGGTTCCTGCAAGCTTACTGGCCTTTGATTATGAATTTATTCCATTATCCAATCATAAAGGATACTTATTTCCCAGCAGGCTGTAGCAGACAAGAAGTTTTAGTTTCAAATTCTCTAAATATATGAAGTTCTATCCAAAGGGTTGCCTCTAAGATCACCACCAGCTCACATATACTTACTTACAAGTCTTCCAAATTCTGCAGCTGCAGCGCTACTTTGAGGAAATTCCCCTGTTTCTTCCAGCTGCTGAGAAGGAAGTTTTAAAGTGCCACGTGGCGCTGAGACATCCGTTCTCCCCGGCTGACAGGTCTGTTCTGTAAGTTAGCAAAGGAGACGAGGTGAAGGTTCTTCAATGGCTGACGAAATTTATTCCTTTATATCTGATGTCATTAATGTTAGCTAGTGAGTGTGAACTAGCTCCACAAATTCTTGGGCTGACAGAGAGCAAATCTACTCCATTGTCCGGCAGCTCGTTTCAGTATTTTTAATATGCCTGGTAAGTAGAGAAGGTCCTTGGGTGGTGCAAACCATTTGCACTGAACTGCTAATCGAAAAATTAACCGTTCAAACCCACCCAGCAGTGCCACGGAAGAAAGGCCTGGTGATCTACTTCTGTGAAGATTACAGCCAAGAAAACCCTAGGGAGCTTAGTTGTTCTGTAACACATGGGATCACCACGAGTCAGAATTGACTCCATGGCAACAGCTTTTAGGTTAGTTAGTAAGTAGGGGAACGGAGTTCTGATTCACCTTTTAGGTTAGTTAGTAAGTAGGGGAACAGAGTTCTGATTCACCTCCTACTCGGGGCAACAGCCAAATGGCAAGGAGTTGAGTATTTTCAGCAGGAATGATTCTGTTTGATCTGTGAAGGTCATCCATTCCAGTTTTCCTTCTGGGGAAATTCCAAAGACATTCAGAGTGGTGAGGAGAGGGAGCAGGCACAGCAGCTTGCTTCTCAACTGATAGGAGACTAGCCATTGTATTTAGGGCATTACCCTGTCTTAGAAGTAGGATTTGCCTCTATGACTCAGGTAGCTTTTATGGAATATGATTTTTTTGTTTGAAAACAATACCTTTTTAGGCTTTTCATAGAAAAGAAAAGTTACTTCAAATGCCCTTAGATTTTTAACAATTTCATTTTTGGTCGGGTACATTTAGAACTTTGTCACAAATTCCTTTCCCAAATATTTCTGAGTGATGACCTTAACCAGTAGAGTGTATGGCTTATTCAAAGATATTTTAATATAATAAGGAATAATATATTGGTTCTAAACCCTTGTATAAAATCTATTTTTGCAGAATTGTTTTAAGTAGTAAAATACTGAAATAATTCTTCCGCATTTCCCAGCATCTTAGATACAGGGTCTATTTGGGGGGTTTCAGTGATTCAGTTTATTTAATTTCTATAGTAATTTCTCACAATCTTTTTCTTGTGTTAGTCTGGTATAATTTCTCACGGATGCTAGTGTTTTATTGCTGTGGAGAAACAATACTCAGAGCATTCCTGAGCAGGCAGTACTTAGTATGAATATTTTATAGCAAAGAAAGCTGAAATAAAAAATTCTCAAGGTTGTTGCCCAAAATGAAAAGCATACTAGGACTTACCTTTATCTCTAAATATTTCATGAATGTAAGTACAGGATCAAGGATTGCCCAATATTAGAATAGATTTTTAGATTTTAATAAATAATGTTGGTTGGAAACCTTGCTATGCTATGGACAAGAGTGTATTTCTTATTCAGAAATTTATGCACTCATGATTTTATATATAAGATAAATTAGCATCTTTTATTTAACATTCTTAAATAATTTTTACCAAGTCGCAAAAGAAACAAAAGCAATCAGGGCAGTGTTGCTCTGCTTTGCAAAGTGTGGATACATTTATGCCCGGAGCACAATTTTTCTTACAATCCTGACTAAAAATTCTATTGTGGAGCCGAAAGGCAAACATCTTTTCCCTGTTGCTTTTCCAAGTATTTTGTTGTCTTTGTTGTACATCCTCTAGGTATCCAGTGGCAACCTCAGAAGACATTGTGGCTTAAATCGTTTCAGTTTAGTTCACGTAAAGGAAAATCATTTTGCTGTATCATCCTTTGTTTCCTTTGAACATTCAGAATTATGGGATTAGGTAGTTTCAGTTAGCTATTTTTTTGTGATGTGTATGCCTTTATCTGGAACAGGTTTATGGGATAATGCATATCTGTCCAACATTTTATGATTCCCTGATTAATTTTGGATATGTGTACTATGTATAAAACGGGGAGGGGATCAGTATATGTCTATACTGTGGATAGCAAGCTTAATGCAGACTTTCAGAACCCACCAAAAGGAGGCTTGGCAGTGTCTAGTGAAAGAATTCTGGGCTGGAGGTTGGAGACAAGCTGAATAAACCTCAACAAGGAACAAAAATGATTCATAATCTCACCTCACAAATCTGCTAAGAGGATGACAGAGATAATGAATTTAAGTGTAAGTTAACATTGTAATGGTTAAGAGTTTGGCCTTTGGAGTAAGAAGTGGATTCAAGACCCAGTCTTGCAACTTACTCACGGCAGAGTCTTAGTAAGTTACCTAAACTCTCTGAGTGTCAGTTTACTTATCTATTAAGTTAGAAGTAATAACACATCCCCAATATGATTATTAAATAATCCACACAAGGTGTTTAATATCGTGCCTGACTTATACATGGGAGGAATTTTTGTTGAAATTAGTGTGACTCTTACTGAAATAAAATAATGAAAATACAACATAAACATAGAGTTACAAGTTACCAACTTTTTTTTTTTAATAACAGAACCAGAAACTACATATAAGCTGAAGATGTAACAGTAGTATTCTATAGGTTATTCACTTTAAAGAGTGGTCCATTTTACTTTTGTTCCAAATATAGGAAGTATATTAATTTATATTCTTAACACTTGAGGTCTTTCAGTGAAGACATTTTTAAAAATGCTGTTTTCTTTTTCACATCATACATAGGCTTCTCCATTTCTCATGTGAATTCCTACATATGTCTATTTCATAAAAAATAAGAAAAAAAGGACTGTGAAGTTATGAATCATCAATCATTATCACATATAAATGTCCCAAAAGTTTTTTACTTTTGTCCATCTATTTTAATGGCACAGGCTTTATTTATTTATTTATTTATTTTGAGTGGGAGGGAGGAGTGGTGTGAATAAAGAAGAAAGGACAGGAAAGAGGCTGGGAAGAGAGCCATGATATAATATTAAAATGAGGCAGATTGGACAAGATTGCGTAAAGCCCCATGCCATCTTTCTTTGGCCCGACTGATTTAATAGCTAATGAGCTCATGCTCCCGTGTCTTCGACTCTTGCCGTCATGATTTTACCAAAATGAAATATGAAGTCCTTTTTGCATCTGGCATTCTCTTTTGAAGTGATTCTAACTGCTGAGGGATTGCTACCTGAACTGAATGCCTCAAGAAAGCCAATTTACTCAGCTGGTTGCAAAGCCTTTGACCTCAATGGTGGGACTTGGCAAATCAATGCATACACGTTTGTTTAGTGTTCTGTCAAGAATTGCGAAAATGCTCTCTAAGCCATAGATCCTTCTGCAAAATACTAGTTTGTAGTTTAAACATTAGTCTTTCTTCAGAGGCCAATGAGGCTAGTTAATTAAGCCTGAGGGGTTATGAACTGTTGGCAGTTAATAAGTCATAAAATTCCTCCATAAAACAGGATGCGAGATTCCATCACTGAAGCAAAGAGTACAAAGAGCCGGTGTATAAATATCTAATTGTACCAAAGGACTGGGCTTTCTCAATGACTGCTCATCTGGAGTCTCCAGGGGATGCTCGCTGTGGTTTCCTGATTTTTTAGAAGCCAGTTTAAAAAATGAGTGCATTAAAGGGTAATTTGCCTGAAAGTTCAGGAAGTAAAGGGGTGATATAGAAGAAGGCAGAAAGGGAGAAAGAAAAAGAGGGACATAGTGAGAAGACAAATTGAGAAGGAGGGTGGGGTAGAAAGACAGGGAACTAGGAATCAGAAAGTTTGTCTCCACATGGACTTAGACATGACTGTATTTGTCATCTGTTTTCTTTTCCCTGTAGGATGTTCACCATGGAAACGGTACACAGCAAGCCTTTTATGCTGACCCCAGCATCCTGTATATTTCACTCCATCGCTATGATGAAGGGAACTTTTTCCCTGGCAGTGGAGCCCCAAATGAGGTTCGGTTTATTTCTTTAGAGCCCCACTTTTATTTGCATCTTTCAGGTAATTGCATTGCATGATTACCCCTAATTTTCTTGTCCTTTGCTGGTGTTTTAAATTACACAAGATTACTGAACTGTCCCCCGGGACCAAGAACCAGTGCAGAACAAGTGCATAACCCAGAGCACTGGTTGTCAGGCAAGGCTGGGCTGATTTGCAAGTTGTTTGATGTTTGTTTCAAGAGCTCACATGTGTTTGTTTATCCTCTCTTCTTGCTTTCTTCCCTTTGCCCGCTTCTCTACCCATGGTGGTGTGTTTTCCTCTTCCCAGGTTGGAACTGGCCTTGGAGAAGGATACAATATAAATATTGCCTGGACAGGTGGCCTTGATCCCCCCATGGGAGATATTGAGTACCTCGAAGCATTCAGGTTGGTAGTTCTCTTTCTCTCTCAAAGTGGCAAATTGAAAAACATGTCCACTGAAGCCACATCAAATCTAAAAGTGAAAGACAAATTTCTCACTAAGGTAAAGTAGCAAAAAAGAGCTGGTATATCAAAGCTTCAAACAAATGTTTGATTTTGGTGAATATTGCTGCATACACACATAAGAAATATGTGTAAGAAGAAAAAAAAGGTCTATCAAGACCTAGTTTTAATTACTCGGACATATTGACGAATGACCCACACATACTCTGTGCCTTCCTCCCTGGAAAGATTTTATTATTAAATAGCTTTGGAAAATCCTGCCTGTGTAACATATCACATGATTTACAGTGTACATCAGCCTATTAAATGCTCTGAGAAGTCCTTCACTACCTATTTAACTGTGTCGAATGGGCATTTCACAAACATTATTGGAGCACAGAATTCTTTTTGCACATAGCAGTTCTTAGCATTCTTACCTCTGAGGAGTTAGCTCACTTTAAGGAACATTGGCCCAGGTAATCTCATTTGATAGTAGAGTAAATGACTTTTGTATATTTTTCCTCTCTCACTAAACATCAGCTAATTAATTGGGTGTTTAAAGTTCCTCTACAAAATGTAGGCTATAAACGCAATGTATATTTTTATATACACACTGCATTCTGCTGTGTTTTCCTAAGCAAAGAACATTCAAAATTAATTTAAGCAAGAAATACAACAAATTCAAAGCTTTCTTTTTTGGAGATGGAGTTTTTTGTTTTAAAGGACATTCCTTCTTGGAATTAAAGAAAAAAAAATTAGTACTTAGAAAGGCCTCTGTTTTAAAGGGAAATATCTGATTGTGTCAATATGTGTCTCACTTGCAAGATTTTAGACGGAGAATTTAATGTATTGCAAATGCATCATTTTTTGAATATTTTGCTTAATTGAAAGAAAAAGCAAATAACTACATGATAAGAAATTTTAGAAATATTCCTAGCTTTAAAATTTATCGTTTATACATTCCCAAGGGAAAAAATCCTGTTGCTAATGTGTTGTGCACAGTTGATTCTTATTAGAGTGTCATTGTCATTTCTCCTTGGAGACCAGGCCCTGGACAACTGATAAAAAAATACTTTTATTTAAAAAAAATACATTTAGAAGAAATATATTTGGCTTGGAATTCCTAGATACAAAAGACAATTCTACTCATATTCCAGATTTGTACTTCGAAAAAAAAAATACATGTATCTACAAGATTTATAGAAAAACAATAGCTGAAATAAATTTATTTACGTAAGACTTGGGTTGTCTGTGAAGATATTTTGGAAGAATTAGCAATAAAACTTAAACTAAAAAATTATATTAAGAAACCATAAGGGTTTCAGTTTTATGAATTTGGTTTGCGTATATTTGAAAATTGATAGTCACTATTACTTGCTTAAACTCTAATGGGATAGAAGACGTTAACATTATGTCAGGTATAAAATTTTGTGCTTTCCAAGTTAACCTGGTAACTTGTATAACACACATTAACCTCCTGACCCTACTATAGCAAAATGTTGTATCTGTTGATCTTCAATAAAGAATTCTTGGATTTTTTTTTTAAATGCTTGTAATACTATGTGTAGTACTATAGCTTTACATTAAAATGGATCATGTAGGCACAGCAGGGAAGCACAAATATTTTTTTAAAAAGAAGCCCCTTTTTTAAAAGAAACTTTTTTTTTTTTAGAAGAAACCCTTTTTCACAACCATTTTCATTAAATAATGTAGAAACATACTGAGTGCACCTACAGGTCATTATTTTGTGATTGAAATGGTAAATGAATCAAGTGTTCATGAAAGTGGCTGAATGTCCTCAAAAACTGCACCTTCTCCTTGCCTTAAATGTGGACTCTTTACTTTAGCAAACTTTTCTAAACTTCCTAGTGCATTCACCATACCATACCTACCATGTTTAGAAGAGAAGCACCATTATTTAGCTAGGCTGCAGAAATTCAGATTGCGGCTTTAGCATTCATAGTTGTATAAACACCAGATTTAAACAATAATAATTCTGTTAATTCTGAACTATACCAAGTTTGCTATTCAACATGTATGGCTAGAAGTACTCATGAATTTGTTATGAATACACAAAGGAAGTAAGTCATTCATTCAAAAAACATTTATTGAGCACATATTATATGCCAGGCACCATGGTAAGCACTTGGAATTCAAAGCCGTCTTTGCTCTCCGGGGTCATAATAGAAGTAATGATTAACGTTCTAGAGAAAAAATGTGCTTTGAGAGAGAGGGTAAAATGTTTAACTCTTCCTGTAGAGATCAAGAAAGGCTTCACCAAGTGCTGTTCTACCTGTGCTTTCAAGGATAAGCAGTAATTTTCAAGGGGAAAAGAAATTGAAGTAGGAGAAAATTCATTCTAGGCAGAGAGAATAGCCTGAGAAAAGCATGGAGTCATGAAATGATCTTGCTCTGTTGGCACAAGGGCATAAGGGTAGGATAGGGTGGCAAGAATGTGAATCATACTTCACAAAAGTTTTTGAAAGCAAATAACTGCCCATGTAAACATAGAAGTGCCTCTGTATATAGGGGCTTTAATGAGATAGACTTCCAAATAATTTCTGATATAGTAATATTTTATAAGAATGTCTTTCTTAGTATAGCCCTTGTTTTCCAGTGTTGACATGAATGGATCTTTTTGGCATCTGTATGTGGGTGTAGGAAATGGAGTGGGGAAAAAAGTAAAAGCTGTTTTCTCTTTTTTTTCCTTAAGTTTTCAATGTTTCTGGACTGTAGTAAATAGTTTTGAAGGGAAAGTCTCCCTCTGAAGCTATATCTATAGTGGCATATAAGCATGGCTACTTATTTTCCCAGTCAAAATTTGTCCTACATGTTGCCTTTCTGGTTTTCATTAGGCACTTTTTTCCTATGTCAAAAAGAAAACCATTGGCAATCAAAACATTTTTAAGTTTGCTCTAAGTTTTACATATAACTTTGAAAATAGAATGTTGTTGTTCTTAGTGCCGTCAAGTCGGTTCCAACTCATAGCAACCCTACGTACAACAGCAACACAGCCTGCTCCTGTACCATCCTCGCAACTGTTGTTATGCTTGAGCCCATTGTTGTGGCCACTGTGTCAATCCATCTCATAGAGGGTCTTCCTCTTTTTTGCTGACCTTCTACTTTATCAAGCATGATGTCTTTCTCCAGGGACTGGTCCCTCCTGACAGCATGTCCAAAGTATGTGAGATGAAGTCTTGCCACCCTTGCTTCTAAGGAGCATTCTGGCTGTACTTCTCCCAAGACATATTTATTAGTTCTTCTGGCAGTCCATGGATATTCAGTATTCTTCACCAACACCGTAATTCAAAGGCATAAATTCTTCTTTGGTCTTCTTTATTCATTGTACAGCTTTTGCATGCATACGAGGCTATTGAAAACACCATGGCTTAGGTCAGGCACACCATTGTCCTTAAAGTGTCATCTTTGCTTTTTAACATTTTAAAGAGATCTTTTGCAGCAGATTTGCCCAATGCAATGTGTCTTTTGATTTCTTGATTGCTACTTCCATGGGCGTTGATTGCAGATCTAAGTGACATCTTCAGTCTATTTTGTCTTTTATCATGAGGTTGCTTATTGGTCCAGTTGTGAGGATTTTTGTTGAGGTGTAATCCATACTGAAGTCTGTGGTCTTTTATCTTCAACAGTAAGTGCTTCAAGTCCTCTTCACTTTCAGCAAGTAAGATTGTATTTAAAGCACGCAGTATCGCCTTGTTCTATTCAAACGACTGCCTCTTGGTCTAGGTACAGGTTCCTCATGAGCACAGTTAAGTGTTCTGGAATTCCCATTCTTTGCAATCTTATCCATAATTTGTTATGATCCACACAGTCAGATGTTTTTCCATATTCAATAAAACACAGGTAAACATCTTTCTGGTATTCTCTGCTTCAGCTAGGATCCATCTGACATCAGCAATGATATCCCTTGTTCCATGTCCTCTTCTGCATCTGACTTGAATTTCTCGCAGTTCCTTGTTGATGTAGTGCTGCAACCACTTTTGAGTGATATTCAGCAAAATGTTACTTGTGTGTGATATTAATGATATTGTTAGATAATTTCCACGTTCTTTTGGATCACCTTTCTTTAGAATGGGCACAAATATATTTTAGATGACTGGTTGTTTTTCCACACAGTTATCATTTATCCCTGAAATAATAGGAGGATATACTTTAGATTTTTCACCAGAGTTTTTCTTATATTCCATAATATCAAATATCTTTTATGTTCACCTAAAATATATTTCCAAGGTTATCATTTTATAAAATAATTATAGCTATTTTTATTAAGCTCTTGTGTGCCAGGTCCTAGGTTAGTAACTCGACAGGCATTACATTAATTCTTAGGTAGATTGTATAAGCTGCAGAATTACTAATGGAAGGGCCTTGATTTGAACTCAGTTCGTGGCTCCTAAATCAATGCTGTTCTGTCATACCACACTAACAGTGTAGTCTACTGCTTATAATTTTAAGACTAAGGTGTGATAGGGCACAGTGAACATTTACTGAAATGTAAGACCTTCACCCTCTGACCTAACTTTCAAATGCTTATTGCACAGTATGACAAAAAAGAACTATTCAATAATATTTGCTGAATGAGTGAATCAATGAATGGGAGAAGAGAGAGGAAATGATGTCAACTAGAAGAGGAGCATTGAAAGTCCCTTGTATTAAGTGGGCAAAAGTCTGAGGGAGTTACATGAAACCTATCACTTGGCCCCTCCAGGAGTATGTTTTATAATGAACTCTGGATACCCATTCACTTGGTTATAAGAATGTTAGACATCTTCTCTTCATTAAACAAACGTTTTGCAGAATGCTGCCACTCAGTCTTACTTCTAATCATTTTAAAAGATTGTTCCCATTGATTCTATGTTCTCCATGGTCTCTAGATGAGCACTGGACACATTATATTTTTGTAAAGACTACTTTTTGAAAAGAGTCCTGCAAATGCTAAAGATAATAATTTATATAAGACCATTAAATGGTTGTTTATGTTGAACAAGAGATAATATGAATCTCATGCTTCTAATTAAATCTAATAATGAAAATATCTCTGAGTGTTTAAAATGAATGAGTATCAGTTTCCAGCGTAGGAGTAGGATATTAGTAGCCCCTGAAATTATGCCTATTTGACTGACTGAATGAATGAGTGAATGAATGACAATCTCTGTGTGACCTTTTAATTCCAAAAAAGAAGTACAAGCCCCTTAAATTCGGAAGGTTTTGATGAAGTAATAAATGACCCATTTGGCATATACCAAGGACTAGCTAAAAGAGTGGCATTGAATTTTTGATCTGGATTCCTTAGATGCAAATAGTACTACTGCTGCTGCCAGTTGCCACTGAGTGAACTCTGACTCATAGCAACCCCATGTGTGTCAGAGTGGAATTGTGCTCCATTGGGTTTTCAATGGCTTATTTTTCAGAAGTAAATCACCAGACCTTTATTCTGAGGTTCCTCTGGATGGACTTAAACCGCCAACCTTTCAGTTAGCAGCCAAGCACATTAACCGTTTGCACCACCCAGGGTTCTGATTTAAAAAATTACAACTCACCAAGCCAGTCTTTAACTACCTTAATAAATATTTGTTACTGATGAAGTTTTCCAAAGTATACAAGATCCATAAATATCAGCTCATTGTGGATGTTCATCTTAGGGGAATACTCTGAGCAAGGATGATTTATTTATGAAGTTGTCAGTGTGCCATCAAATAAAGGAATTTGAATGAGTTGCTTGATCTAGGATATAAATATTTAAACAAATTTTTTTGGTAAGCTACCAATTTTTTTTCTTTTCCTTTGCTTATGAACTGTCTCTTTAATCAAAATGATTTGTCTTTTAAAATGTATCCTTTGCTAAAATACTTTGGTCATATAACCAACTAGAAATTTTTTTTACTTAGTGTTTTTGCTACATAGTCAAAGTAGTTGAACTAGTTGAGCACATAAAAAAAGCCTGTATCTCTTTTTCCTGTCTTTGGTTCATACCTATTTGTTTTAATGGTGTAAGCAAATTTCAATTCCATTAATACCAAACTATAATTTGGAAATCTAACCAAATATCATATATAGTCTCAGTGAATGAGTCCTGTCAACTTCATCCCTGATGCAGAGTCTTTAAAATGGGAATCATAGATTTCTATGATTTCAACACTGCTATGACAAAAACAAAAATATATATTCAGTTTGAATGCATAACAGTAGAGTCTTTCATTGTCATATTCGTAGAACAAACATTTTTTCAGACAAATAGCCAATAACATCAGCTTAGAGTGTTCTTATAGTGGTTGAGTTTACTACGGAATGATGATAGAGCATTTGGGGCAGGGAGCACATAAATAAGTACAATATTTTATTGTTACTTTATCAAGTATGCCATCATTATTCTAATAAATGTTAGAGGACAGTCTTCTAAATATTCTTGTTATATATATAGACCGAAAAATAAGTTGCTAATTTCTATCTAAGAAATGAGTTGCAACTATAGTGACTTTCTCTCATTTTATTGGTAGAGATAACTAAGTAAATGTTTTTATGGTTATTGTGTTTTTTTATCATATTTTAATATAATATCATGCTACGATAATGGAAAATAATACCTTTGTAAAACAAAATATAATGATCATAGTAATATAGTCATATAAAACATTCACTGGAGACTTACTTTTTTGCTTGGTGCTCATTTCTTTTCATCTTTACAACACGTTCTTGAGTTAAGTGCTCCCATTTTCCAGATGAGGGTACCAAGCATTCTGAGTTTTAGCAAGTTGCCTGATGTCACAGAGTTGGTAATTGGTGAGCAGGGACTCTGTGACATCAAGTGGAAACAGAGCTCCTTTGGCCCCAAATCATAAACTATAGTTCCTTTGTCAAGTGTAGGGGATGACAAAACAATAACATAGTAAGAACGTCTTTGAAAAGACATTTCAGACTATTCAACATTTAGTTGGGACATCTAAATTTGTAACACTATTTTAAAATTGAAAAATAGCCCCTAGATTTTCACTACCCTTGGGTTATATAATAGAGGCCCTGGGTGGTGCAACGGTTTATCACTTGACTACTAACCAAAAGGTTGGTGGTTTGAGCCTGCCCAGAGGCACCTAAGAAGAAAAGCCTGGTAATCTGATCCCAAAAAGTGACAGCCATGAAAACTCTATAGAGCTCAGTTCTACTGTGCAACACATGGAGTCTCCACAAGCCAGAATTAACTCGAAGGCAACTGGCTTGGTTTTGGTACCATATAATATCTCCAAGCCCCTTCTCCTTGTGCCTTCCTGTCATCTGACGTACTAAGAGAACCAATCATTTTAAACTCCTTTAATTTTTCTTTCTTTTGATAAACACACTATTTACAATAAGAAATATATTTTTTGTTTCTTTGTAAAAAGATGTATTTTCTTCTTATGTATACATTTAGATTTTTTGAAGGAATATGAAATTGAATTTGAGTAATCCCAAATTAAATTTTAATAGAACGTGTGGTGATAAATGAACTTTTAGATCCAATTTTGAAATAAATAATGATTTGTTGTCATCTAAAAATCATACCTAATTCTGTAAAATGATTTTGGGTATTATTATGTCTATAAGAACTGTGGTTGATGCTTCCCAGTCTTGAAATGGTTTCACAAATGTTAGTGACAGCCAGTATAGTATGGTCATGATATTATGTATTTTCCCAAGGAGGTCCAAGACATTTTGGGGAAGAGGGTAGAATTTCTTGAAACAATTTGCCAATATGAAATACTGTACATATCAAATTGGTCCTACTACCATCTTTCCCAGACCATTTATCATAGCTCACAAATCAAGCCCACATTTTCTCTTTCTGAAAGAGGTGGCTAATAAAGAAGAGGTGGGCTTCAAATACAAACTTGTCAATCAGTCTTGGGAACAAAGCAGTAATGATTTTCATCCATTAATATTTTATTTCAGTGAAGAACACTACATATGAATTTAATGCTGGTTGATCTACAATTTTATTCATTGTTCAGATTCTATTCTCTCTACTTCATTCAGCATGTTAAGATGTTTCAAGGAGTTTTATCAGAACAGGTCACAAGAAAAAGATCCGTAAGAATAAATTTTAGAAAGCTGTCAACCCTATCTGCTCTTTAGTGTCAGGAATAAGCATAGTTTAAGAACTTTTTTCTCTCTCTCTCTCATCTGTGGAACATATTGTACCAATTTTCGTCAAAAAAATTACAATTTCTATAGGTGTGTGTCTCTAGATACCCTTAGAATTTCTGCTCTTTGACCCTGGGAGTAAATTGATCTTATGCACACCTGTCTTCCTCGGGAAACTTGCAAACTTCATTTTTGAGCTGAGCATCAAAGAGATATGATATTATTAGACAGTATAGAGCTCAGGTAAAAGGCCAGGAAATATTTTGAAGAACTTGAAGTTTGAAAAGCGAATGATACTATCTGCAACGAAGAATAATCAGCTATTTAAAATAGATCAAATGCTACAACATGTTTTTTTTATTATTATTTTAAAACATCAGATCAACTATAAAAAAAATTTAAGGCAACATTTTTTCTTCATGCCTTAGAACAGTTCTGAGGCCAAAAATCTCCAAGAATTTACTGTAGCAGTTATACAGTTCTCCGAATAATATGAGTGGCTATGTTTAATTAGCTCTTTTCCCTAGCAGTTCTCCAAGGAAGAAGGTAATTTGTATGCCTAGAAAGGATTTGTTTTTATTTTCTAGATGAAATACTGGATTATAAAATCCTTGCCTTATACAAAATCTTCCCAACGTATGTGTAATACTCAAAGATATCAGGATATGAAATCTTTCCACGAAATACTATTGTGAAGCTTTCAAGGCCACAGATAGCAAATCTTTCAGAATGTCAAGCAGCTCAGATCAGTTCATCTGCTTAAATCATCTCATTTCATCTAATAATGGTGGAATTGTTGTAAAGTTAATTATTATAGCCAGAATCGGAGATAAATGTAATGAAAAAGTTATGGAGCCACACTTCTTTCACAGTATTAGTGAATATTTTAAATTATCCTTAATTTTCTGGCAAGATAGAACACTGATCAAAATAAAAGTCACTTCCACTCTACTTCATTAAACCCTCTCAGCTATTTATTAACCAAATGTCAATGCCTTTGAGTATTAGAGTGGCTATGTTTTTTTGAAACTAAATAACTCCTCTCCCTTTCTATGACTTTATACCAAAACTTTATTATAACTAGATTTATTGAGATGACAATGTGAAAAAAAGAGATAGAATTTTTGTTTTAATATACCATAAAAATAAACTTGTAGTCCCTTTTTTGAGAAGTAGGTAAGTGTAATGGTTTCCTAATAGGAATTTGTTTATTGACTTTCCCAAGTGGAAGAATTGTCCTTTTGGAAGTTCTTTTTAACAGAAAGTCTGCTCAGCTGTTACTTCTGAGGTGGAGGACTGGAGTTCACAGTATTTTCTGGTGGACAAGACTTTCAGAAAGATGTTCAAGTCTTTGCATGACATCAAACATCTGGATGATAGACTCAATTTTCCATTTTTCATCCAAATGTTTTGATGTCATGTAGATGAAACTTGTAAATCAACATCTGTTCTCATTTATGGAGACATTTAAACTCCTCTGGCACTCTTCTAGAAGGGTGAGTACTTGTCCTTGTATCTGTTACACATCTGCCCATCTTTCTTGTGGGCACCGCAGTACGGGGTATTGATTGGCTACACATCTTCTCTTCCAAAGAGTAGCATTGCTGCTGTAAACCTTATGGAGGGCAGCGAGCTTATAAACTTTGTACAGATGCTTCTTATGGAAAAGGCTTAGAAAATAACATTCTTGCCATTACAGTTCATGTTTTGCAATTTAAAAAGTGGGTGGGAGAAGAGGAGAGATAAATGATTCAGTCAGCTTTCAAGTTCTGCAGAATTTTAAATCTATCTTCATCTCAATGTGAGGATATTTAGCATTCTAAAACAACTGTATCAAAGGCCATCAAGAAAATACCACCTACATATTGTTGATCGTTCTTGTTAGAGATACATATTGTTGTACTTGAGAACAAAATGTAGGTCCATCTAGGATACATATTTTTGTTGGCTTATAACTTCCTGAAATTAAAACAATGTTGGAATTACTGAAATGGACTGAATATCAAAAACAAATGAGCATTTTTACTGTAACAGCAGACAAAAAACCCATTGCCTTCGAGTTGATTCCAACTCATAGTGACACTATAGGGCTGAGTAGAACTGCCTTCATAGGCTTTCCAAGAAGTGGCTGGTGGATTCAAACTGCTGACCTTCTGGTTAGCAGCTGTAGCTCTTAACCACTGTGCCAGCGGGGCTCCTAACTGTAGACAAGAGGCAAGGAAATAAGGAGGAGTTTATTTGGAACTCAAGGCAAGAATGGAGCAGATTTGCAATTTCAAAGTTTTGTAGCTTAAAGAGGCCTTGGCCTCTCAACTCCTCTTGGCCTTTAGTTTCAGAAAAAGTCTCTTAGACATGAGAGCTACTACACTACACCAGGCCTCTGACTTGGCTTTAAGTACCCAAGTCCTCTACCTTGCACAGGTTGCTGACACTATTAAGTCCCTTTTATGTTCCAGAATTTCCAAACTGCAAATACCATTGCAGAAATTATTCAGTGATACATGACTGTTCAATAAATAGAATTACACTAAGTGTCACAGCCCGTGGAAAAGGCAGGGACAGAAATAATAAAATGTGGTGTGTGGCGTATTTTACTAATTCAGTTTAAATTATCTGATTAAGTCATAAACTATTCAGAAAACTGAAATCTGCCAAAAGTTTGTTAATATTTTGAGAATGTGACAATTGATAAAAAAAAATCAAATGATTACATGTAGAATCCAAATGAAAAATATTGACTTAATTAAAGAAGGATCACTTACCTGCTAGCTTACTAGTGCCAATATTTTTTTAAAGTTAATGAGTTAGCATTTCCTCTATCTGTCCTCTAAAATAGCAATGATATATACTATATTTGATATAATTCTCTAAGCATGCCTTTGAAGAAATAAGAATGTAAAGAAAGCATCTCCTTGTCAGAACCTAGCATAAAATCCTGCTCCAAGCCTGAAGGGCTTATATGACCCGATTTAAAATTTCATCGCTTTATAATAACTTTGGAGACTGTATTGTTCCCTGTAAAATACACACATGTTCTCCTTTGGAAAGGCTCCAGACTGTAACTGAACCACGAGGTTGCCCCCTGGTGCTTTATGTATTATTTAATTGTTTGCCTTTGGTGGATGTTTTTATTAAAAGCCTATTATTTAGGATATGACCAATGTGTCATTTTAAGAGCAACAGAAGCAGGGCTGTTCAATCCCATAGCTCTTTTTCATAGGTGTGTTAGCGAACACTGGATGCAGCTAATGAGACTGCAGACATTTTTCCTTGCAATACTTCAAAAAGAACAACAACAACAACACAAAACCCCAGGTTTTTATTTTCCTCCAATAAAACATAACTGGATTGGCTAGAAGTGCTGTGTGAGTCTGCGTGGACAAGCCTGGGCATGTGGGAAGAGAGGTATCTGTGTGTGTCCATAGGCTCTGTCCGTGTTTTGGTATAGGAAGTTTGTCTGGAGTTACATGCACTTTAGTACACATAACCATGTCAAGCCTGACAGCATGGGAGGCAGGGAAGTCCATGTGTTAGAAGGATAGTGGTGGGCTTTCTGGAGTGGTTACCGAGCTTGTGTATTCTTTAGTATATATCAGACTACAAAGAAAGTTCTTAATGCCCCCACCCCCACCCCCTTTCACAGTCCAGTTGCAAGAGGATTGCAAGCTCAGATCATGTTGAATATAAGTTAGTTTTGGGAAAAGTTTTTAATTCAGTTATTTTCATTCTACAAATTTTTCTCCTTCCTGAATATTTTCTTGTTTTCTGAACTGACATTGTATCACTCACTGCACTCTCAGAAGTTGGCTCTGGAAAGAATTCACAGTGTTCACTAGCAGGTCCTTGCCACAAAGAACAACCAAGAGTTGGATCAGTTGTCTTCTCAAACTAGCCTTTGCAACTGTGACCCACCCTCAGGCAAAAAACGTAAAGGCAATGTACCTTGATACAATTTCTAGGACTTAAATGATCTCATTAAACTCCCCACTCTAGATATCATGTTGACATTTGAGGAAATATGATTATTGACAAAATGTAAGCCTGTTGTTATACACTATATCACTTCAAAAGGAGAAAGGCCATTAGGACATAATTACATCAGAAACAGTATACACATTTCGCTGGTTTATAAACTGTCACTTTCAGAAGTATGAAGACATATAAAAGTTTCCAAAGGTTCCATTATGACCCTATTTCCAACAGTATTCTCTGACAAACTAAATAAATTACTGCATGTATTGGACCTTTGAGGCTTGGGGCAAAGAATGGAAAAATTATTTACAAAAGCTTGAAAATATTTAATCACTAGAGGCAGGGGGGCAACGGTGTTTTAATTAGCAGGTCCTCGGGCCATTGGCTGACTGGAGGCTTTCTCAAACAACCACACAAATGCACTGAATAGCTGTTTGCCAGCCTTAGGGTCAGGCCTGAGATGAAACAGATAAGATAATTAGCTCTAATGAAATCCAGAAGGCCTTGGCTTTCTTGTTTGAGCTTGGATTTGAAAAGTGCGTGTGGAAGTGAGGCTTAATTCAAACCAGAACTGAGCTAGGGCCCATTTCTCAGTGACTTTGATATTGTTTGAAGTTCTAAAAGTGTTCGCCACACCACTGGCCTGCTGGGCTGGGCCTCCCTGGTACCCTTAATTACTAAGCTTTATTGCTGACTTTACTACACAGGAAAGGGGCCATTATATGTTCCATCAACATCAGCTCTTCTCAGATTGGAGGAAAGGGCAGGGTTAAAGGCCAGTGTAGGAAGGCAAAAACTTCACTTTGAGGTAGTCAGATCATTTACCAGTGTTGAATTTCACCGTTACGCGCATACATTCCTTACAACACAGAAGCCCAATTTCCATTTTTTAAACAAGTGATTACTTTTCAAAACATTTTTGTTTGTGCCTTTTTTTTTTTTTGCAAAGAGAACATTTACTTTCAGGGGCTGCAATGATTGCACATGATATATTGAAGGAAAAAAAAAAAAACCCTCTCAACTGATATCACACCAGAAAGGTCTGGTTGGATTCTGTAATAAGGTGGATTATTATTAATGTCCCTTTGACGTGGAAATAAGTGAGGAACCCTGCTGTGGTGTGAGAGTTGTCCTAACACCCTGAGGAATAAAGACCCCTCTGGAGACTCTACAAAATTAAATCCCAGCTTCTAGAGTCTCTTACAAAAAGGTTACACAAAAGTGGCTTCAATCCAGTGCTAAGCCAAGAAGCAAAAATGAGGAAGTTTCACTCTTAGGGGTCGGTCATGGTGTCACCAAAGATTCTGTCTTCCGCGAGCTCACTGCTGCTCCTCTCTTGGTCCAATTGGTCAAGATGGATTATGCTTCTGAGTGAATTCATAATTATTCAACCATTAGCCTTCTCAGACAAGGAGGTATGGTCATGCTATGAAGGCCAAGGAATATGAAGTCCAGGCCTATTTCCTGCCCTTTTTCACCTTTTGGGTAGAAAAGTCATGAGTGAATCCATGAGACTTGGCTCATTATGGAAAAAAAAAAAAGTCGATCATTTTTGCATTTAAGTAAATTGACGTTAATGTGTTTCAATTTCATGCATGATCCTGGTGACCCCTCATTTGGTATTCCTTTTTGAAGATTCTTATGCACAGATTTGACTGGCCACTAGCGCTCCACCAGGATGATGTGTTTTGGGCCTAAGGAACCATATCGAGAGCCCAGAGAACTCAGTATTGGGAAGACAACTGAACTTCCACCCTTTGCCCTCCTGTAAGAGAAATAATGAGGCCCTTGACAGATTTTTGGAATCCCTGGGTACCACAAATGGTTAAGCGCTCAGTTCGAATCCGCCCAAAGGCACCTCAGAAGTAAGGCCTGGCAGTCTGATTCTGAAAGGTCATAGCCATTGAAAACCCTATGCAGCACTTCTGCTCTGAAACACATAACTGACTCAACAGCAACTGGTTTCGTTTATTTTTATTTTTTTTGGTTTTGACAGATTTTTGCCAGTGAGGAACATGATGTCACTTCAGACTAGAAGAAAGAAGCATAGAATACTCAGTTCATTCAAAATATATTTATTTTCATTAAGCACAAAAAAGTTCTTGGGAGACCAAACAACCCAATAATGGTTCTAAATTTGAGGTACCAAAAAAAAAAAAGTATTTGCCAAACTACATTTTGCTAAATGCTAGATACAGGAGATATTAATAACTATTTCTCAATAAGAAAACATATTCTGTGGTGAAAATCTCTTGAAGATATATGATTTGCAAAAGTTATTAAAGACTTTAAGAAATCCAGCAGTAAGGAAATCTATTTTATATTATTTAACTCATTTCCGAAAACTATTTGAACATGGAACTCTCCCTCTCACTCGGCTTTTTTCTCCCAAAATATATATTAGTACCATGGGAAATGAGCATTTCACAGAACACAGTTTGAAAAATCCTGATATATAGATAGAAAACTTGGTGGGCATTTTAAACCATTCACCATTAGTTCAACAAACATTAATCGAATACCTGCTGGATAGTGATGATACAATGGTAAATGAAACACATCTGTCCTTAAGATTCTCACAGTCAAGCTAAGCAAAATGAAATAAATGCAATGTATATTATACATTGTGATCATATACTATCACATAAACTGAACACTTCAGTGAACTCTGTTCTACAGATTCTTTTTCATTCCTCACTGTTTGGATCTGGGTAGCTCTTAGATAACACACCATCATAAAGACAAAGGAAGAAGGGAGGGGAAACAGAATCAACAAGAGACGAGGAAAAGGGAAAAGAGGGTCAGTTTCCTTTGATATCTCTTTTAAATAACTTTTAAAAAAATTTTCTGAGGGTAAAGTTACTGCCATTCAAAATTATTACAAATTAGTGATATTTTACATTACTGCATGTCTTTTGTTTCAGCTTAATATGTGCACATCTCTCAAACTTACTGTAGATCAGATATGATACATTAAAAACATGGATTTTTTATAACTCTTATAATTAGCAGCTAATTGTAGTGTGAACATATAATTGGTTTTATGATTAAATGCATTTGTGGAATTAGAAAGTTTAAGACCTCATTTGTTATTCATGGCTATGTGTTGTTGAGGGAAAAAAAGGAGAGAATTGATTTAGTTTATGTCAACAAGGGAGAGTTTCAGTAACATGAGTGCCCTTTGAGATGAGAGAGCACCCTCTGAAATAAGATAGTATGCATAAAAATGTATTACTTTTGCTGGTTCAAAAAAAAAGTAGCTTTGGAAGTATACCCTGTAGGTATCATGGTATAGCAATGTCATTTTTTATTTCAAAAAATAATGGTTCTAGGTGTACAGATGTTCTGAACTTTACTGAACCATAGCCTGTGGTTATCACGTATTTATTCTAAAGATATCACAGCTATCAAAGCAATAAGTCAGCATATGTCCTTAAAATGCTCTTTAATTTTACTGTATATATACTGGTACTCAACCAACTTGTAGGGTCACTATGAGTCAGAATCTACTGGACAGCAGTAGGTTTGGTCTTGTTTTGGACTCAACCAGTGTCTTTAGGATGCCCATTTAGGCCGAAATATATAAATCATGAAAAAGAAAGAAAAAGCCTAAGTAAAAACACACAAATAAACAGATAAACAAAGTATTATTTGCATCAAAACATTCAGAAGTCATAAAATAGTATTAAGATATGTGGGCCTGTGTCACATAGTATAGGTTCGAACAAATGGTTTTCTTTAATAACACAAAAGAATGCAGCCTTCCTTGGTTAAACTGTTTTTCCAATATGCTGAGTAGGGGTGTGCTTAGAAAATCGTAGCGTGAATCAATGGCATGATGCTCCATGTTGTACTCCTTGTTCTGGGAGATGTAGACAGGTGATGACTATCTCTTCCCAAAATGAGAATTGAGGAAACAATCCCTCCCTGGATTAAACCTATAGAGCACATCCTTCCATGAACCACCAGTAGAATTATCCTGGGCCCAACAATGTAATGAAGCGTTATTCTTCCAAAATCTCAAAAGCTCTGTATGCATTATAATATTTTATTAGTCCCCAAACCTCCTTATGAACTGGACAAGGTGCTTACCAACATCACACAAGAAATTAGTGGCAGGGCTAGAGGAAAAGCTTGTATATTCCCTCCCTATTAATTCAAAATAGGAAACTGAGTGCATTCCTAAGACAAACGTGAGTGGATTTAGAAATATACTGAGAAGTAATGTATTCTTGTGGTTACACAACTTCAGTTTTTCCAGCAGCAGTCCCTCTTCTCTTACCAGATCCCTACCAGAAGCATCTGGGCAGCAGTATCCGCCTGCCCTGTTTTTTTTTTTTCTGGTGCTTTGCTTTATTATTGTCTCTAAGTAATTATCAACCTTTACTTGCCTTCCCATGAAGCTGCATTTTTAATTTTCAAAGGATGAATGTGAAAGGTTAAGATCTGGATTTATGTGATGTAATTTTTCTGAAATGTTAGTTGGTATATTAATTTATATTACATCATCCAATCAGCTTTTTTAAAACTCCATTTACATCAAATGCCTATAATTAGGCTGTCTTTTAAAATATTTTTATGAAAGCACAGCATTTTTCATTTTCTTTCTTTTGTGGAAACATCAGCTCAAAGTTGGTTTCCTGAATGCTTAGATTCATTAAACTTTCTTAACCTTTTTTAATACAGAACCAGCCACGTAGCAATGTCTCCTTCCCTTCTGGCAGGCAGGTACATGCCTGTGGGGAAATATCATAGAACATGAGGTTGATTGGAAACTTTTCTTCCAAAATGAACTCTCCTGACCTGGTTGCTGAGGGGTGCAGAAATGGCACAGCCCAGTTCTGGCTGCCTGATCAGTGTCTGAACTTAGTCTTTGGCGCTTTGAGGCATCCTTCTTTCATGAGCGTGGATGCAAATAAAGCTGCCTTACAAGTAACTGACCTCCTACTGTGTGCTCAACTCTGAGCTAGCTGCTGTGAAAGAGGATGCAGGAGTCCATAGTGGTCTCTCTAGAGGAAATTACAGGCCTGATTGGCAGTGAAAATAACTATGAGATAATTAGAGAATGAAAAAAAAAAAAGCCAAGAGTAGAACCACCCCATAGAGTTTCCAAGGCTGTAAATCTTTAGAGAAGCATATCTTTCTCCCTTGGAGGGCTGGTGGGTTTGAACCACTGACCTTTTGGCAGCAGTAGAGCACTTTACCACTGAGCCACAACAAAGCATGAAATATGGACCATGCAGTGGGAGAACATAGGTAAGGGAAAGGGACACCAATCGAAGCTTTATAGCAGCCCGCATCTTCTGCAGGCACTTACAGGAGCCTGGGGATGATTAGTCAGGGAAGAATGATTTCACACAGTACAGGCATGCTATCTTTCCTGTTTGGGGCAGACCCCAGTTTGTGGGCCTTAATCTTGTAAAATTTAGGGGACTCCCTTTAAGAGAAAAAATACAAAGGTAAAAATTCAAAAATAGGTGCAGGGCCTCAGAGAAAAATCCATGATAGTGAGGGACTATGAAAATTAGGCTCCATTAGTGTTATGATAGATATACCTTGGATCGTACATACCTCATGCCCTGTATTGCCATTAATTGGTATGCAGCATCTTATACAGCACACTCTGTAAGGAGCCTTGGTAAAGTTAACGGCTATGCTGGGCCAGGACAGGAAGCAAAAAAATTCTGCAGGGTGGGGGAGTTTCTGAGACAAACTGCACTGACAGGGAAGAGACTTGACATAAAAATTTAACTGGAATACACTTTTCATCTTAGGGCACATGCCAAGGAGATCAAAGTAAAGGATTTTTTTTTTCTCTCTTTCCAGTGTATATTAAGGTAGACTTTTTTGCTTTTTTTTTAAAAAAGACAAACAGAAGCCATCAAGGAAAAATAATGATGTCAATTCAAACAAAACAAAACAAATCAAAAGTAGAAGTGGGGAAAGCAACTCATGTTTAGATGGGGAGCATACACACTTTTCTGTTGGTTTTGCTCTGAGAAGTCTGCACCTGTTTGTGAACATGTTCAAAATTTGGACTGAGGCGAATCCTGGAGCTGGCCTAGCTGCGACTTTCCTCCTAAGGAGTAGAGTGGCTTTAATGCGGTTCACGTGTAGGGTGTTTCATCTTAACCAGAGTGACGTATGTTAATGAAATGAAATAGAGAAAATACCCTTGACATCCTAGTCTCCTTTAAAAAATATTAAATAAATATGTCCAGGACTTTTGTATGGTTATATTTATTAAAACAAATGGAAGACTTCAGTACATACCGGAATAAATTTGTAGGTGACCCTGGGTAGGGTTAAGTCCATTAGGGGAAAAAAAAATGAATGTTGAGGTTTCTTAGCAATCCTCAAAGTTCTAAACAGTCATTAAGACCATTAATAGAAGATTCAGACATTAAGCATAAATTCTGAGGTAACTTATATTTTAATGTAGAATGCCCTTTTTTCTGTCTTCTGAAATTTGATTTTCAAATCATGACTTATAAAATATATTAAGCATCTTTATAAATTGAACACTAGACCAGTTTATTACCGTAAGCATGTATCATCTTTTCTTTTAAGGATATCTCTTTGAAAGTGTTGTGGTTTAGGAACTATGGTTTAGATTCTAGTTTTTAATTGTCATTACCATCTTACTGATAGAGAACTAGTCATTTTAATAGAAATTACAAGCAGCATCAAGATTTTTCAACACTTAGATTCCATTAGCTTGCGTTTATCTATCTATCCCTACACAACATCATTGTGCAATTAAATTCCACAGAAATTAAATTAGTTAAAGGAATAGAGTTTTTAAAAACTAATTCATTGGCATTTTCCCCATAAGTTATAATTCACATGTCTGGTTATCTTAACTGTTGATTGACTTGTAATTTTTCCAGCTGATTGTGACATTTAGAAAAACCGTAATTTGCCAAGGGAAAAGTAATTTACTTGCTAGGGATATATTGACATGGTCTTATTTTTTTTAGTCTGAGTAAATAGTAATCAAGAGCCCTGGTGGTGCAGTGGTTAAGCGCTCGGCTGCTAACCGAAAGGTTGGTAGTTCAAACCCACCAGCTAGCTGCTCCATGGGAGAAAGCTGTAGCAGTCTGCTTCCCTAAAGATTTACAACCTTGGAAATCCTGTGAGGCAGTACTATTCTGTCTTATAGGGTTGCTATGAGTTGAAATCTACTCAATGACATTGAGCTTGGTTTTTTGGTTAAATAGTAATCTATTTTTGGAAAACTTTTAAAGTCAAGATTAAGAACTAAAACTGAATAAACTATGTGTTTTTTAATCTTTTTGTCCATTGCTGTTTCTGTTCTGATTTGATATGTACCAAAAATTTGCCTGATCTGATCTAATTAGGGGTATTAGTCAAGCTTGTCAGTTGGCAGCTACCTGCTGATATGCAGGACCAAAAAATAAAATTAAAAAGAAACTTTTTCAACACATTTCTGAGAAATGTTTAGCTGTCTACCTGTTGGTATACCATTACACTGTCACGCATTATCAACTGAAAAATTATATTGTTACTTTTACTTTTAGGATCTTGGATACAGATATAAGTAAGTGATATTCTCTAATCTCAGGGGGTCATGGCAGAGATATTGATTCCAGTGATGTTGATGATAGTGATTTAATGAGTACCGAGGCTGTCAATGTATCTTATAGCACAGAATATAAATCTAGGCTATGTCAAGAGCATTAAGAATTAGACAGGAAAGGGAAGCAAAAGAAGGGTCAGTAGGAGGGGAAAGATAGTATAGATATGACTAAGGAATATAAGAAGTAAAGGGACGTGAGGGCAGAATAAAGACTTGAGTATGTAATGCTAAAAGAAAAAAAACTATAGTAAAAGATAAAAAGCTTAATAAAAGAGCAAATAATGAAATCAGGGATAAGTTTTTTTAAAAAGAGGTGGGAATAAGGAGCCACTGAAGCAAGGAAAAAAAAAAAAAAAGCAAAAATAGGAAATGCCATTATTTTCAGTTACTGCTGTGATTTATAAAAATGAGATTTTATCATGGTCATTGACATTATAGCTTTTATGGTCTATTTATTTTGCCAGTGTACTTCCACGCCCAAGAAAGGCAACATAATCAGCATCTGTACAGATTGGTCAGGCCTTGTGTTCGGACTATTAAATGTTTTCATGTGCTTTTGTAACATAATGGGAAAAATGATGCAAATGGTTGCTAAGTGATTGGCTTCAGATTTCAGAGGCAGAAGAAATTAGGTAGAAGGAATCTTTTAATCCCACTCCCTTCTACTCTACAAAGGCAGAATCTGAAACAAGAGAAGTAAGAAGACCTGCCTTCATCACACAGCTAGTGAATGGCAGGGCCTGGTTACAAACCCAGATTGTCTGACTTCAAGCTTGACTTCTTATTTCAACTAGATTACATACAGCAAACTTTTCTAAATCTACATCCCGGATCTATCTTTCTTGCCCTTGCATTGTGTTATTGTGAAAGAAGGGAGTTTGAAAGTGTGACTAATTGATTAGTAGCTGTTGTGTGTGAACCTGATATAAGTGCACATTTTCTCTATTTAGAAAAAACAGTTGCAATTATTATTATTTTTTTTACCTGGCCCATTTTCAACAGCTCTCTTCTCCTCATTCCTATTACTGCCAAAGATCATTGTGTGTTAAGTATTCACCATGAGCTCTCCTTTCCTGCTTGTCCTCTGTGGAAACTGTTCACAGTTCGTTCTCACTGTGTTCAGAAATGGTGGCCATGCTGAACTTGAGCACTGCTTTTCAGCTGCCTGTGGTTTCATCACTTCTTAATATGTTAAATTTAATTAGGCTGTGGTTGCTAGCCCCTTAAACTTTTCTGCTTGCCATTCAGTCAGTTAATGTTTCCCTTGCATTGGTCAGAAGGGAGAGAGAGAGACGAGAAGAGGGGGAAGGGAGTCTTAGCCAAATCCAGGTCAAGCTATCTATACAAACGGTAGCTGATTCTACTACTGATTCAGTCTCTGTTTCCCAGCCTCTATGGTACCAAGAGACCACTGCAGTAATGGAAACATTCCTCCTTTTACTCCCGTCGTCTTCCTTGACTTCATGCAGAGAAACATGAGGGGCAAAATAATTGTAAGCATTACAGCCTTTCACTCTAATGACCTTGACTCTGCACTGGGATAAATGTCTAATTATGAAGAATTCAGCACAGACCACATTAGCAGAGCTGATGTTTGCTTTGCACACAGACTTAACATCTGTTGTATCTTTGGAGCTGGGCTGTTGGTTATGGGATCTGAATCCCGCTGTTCTCTTAAAATGCATGTTTTGAAAAGAAGGTGCTTTTGTAATATTTAGTCCTAAGAGATATTGCATCATAGGTAGAGGCTTGAAGCCCCAAGAAACTATGACTAACTGGTTAGATTTTGAATTGTTGATTCACTCTCTCCCAAATTAGAACACATCTTTCTGTTTTCGTCATTGCGATAAACAGAGTTGACCATACACCCAACTACCCACAACCCAGGACTATTCCATAGAAATGGCCCCCAAAGGGTGTCAATATGATTGATTTTAGAAACAACCTCATTTTTTTTTTACATGGAATCTCCTTTGGAAATATCAAAGTGATGTAATCAGTTGTTTTCTATTGATGTTTTTATGGTAAATGTTAATACAGGCAGGTTAATAGATTCAGGTGCAGTCTACTTCTATTCGGGACACCTACTGTCTGGTTTGCCACATGTTATAAAACAGGTTGTCTAATTACCTAAACTAAGTACACTGGAACCAGACCACCTGGCTTCAAATTTCAGCTACTGTCTTGTGGGATTTTTTTTTTTTTTTAAATAAGTAAAGAAATACTCAAGTTTATCATGCATACACTCATTTAGTTTATTGCAAGGTAGTCATGGCAAGGTGTACAGGTGAGACCACAAGAAATTCAATTAGGACCAGAGAATCAGGACATATTAAGATTAGTCCAGTGGTTAGAATCCAAACCTTTAGACATCAGAAGTTTCCAACTTCACATGACTTCAAGTGACTTGATAGCTTGTGGCTTGAGAGCATTTCAACTCCTGTACTGTGGTCTTTGAGCAAGTCACTTAACCCAACTCTGCCACAATTTTCCTTATCTGCAAAATGGGAAAAATTAATAGGAAATAGTTCTTAGGATTCTGTGTGGAATAGATGAGTGTGTTAAGTAAAAACTTAGAATTGGGCCTGATATATTGTAAATGCCATATGCTATTATTGTTACTCTTTCAAAATAGACTTCCTAAAGTGGTAAGAGCCTTGGTGGTGCAGTGGTTAAGCTTTTGGCTGCCAACCAAAAGGCCAGCAGTTGGAATCCACCAGCCGCTCCTTGGAAACTATGGGGCAATTCTACTCTGTCTTATAAGGTTGCTATGAGTTGGAATCAACTCGACAGCAGTGGGTTAAAGTGGTAGGGCCACTTTAATCACAATAAACACCCAGAGAAAAATTTAGATTTACTCCACATGGTATGTACTCTACATTTAAATCACTTCTATTATTCCATAGTAAATATCAATATATATTTAACAATCTAATGGACAAAGTGATTCACTTCCACGTAAGATTTGAGGATTCCTTTTTTTTTTCACAGCACTAGTGAAATACAGATTTTCTGCTGTCTTCTACAATCCCTCTGTATACTATAGATCTATGTACCCACTGACTTCAAATTTTGGGGATGTTTTGTTCCTAGGAAAGGTTCTAAAGGAATTTTATTTCCCCATTAAATAATGTGCTAATTGACTTAAGGACTTGATCTTAATTACAGAAGTAATGCTTGTTCATTATAGAAAATACGGAAAATAAGGAAAAGTATAAATAATAAAATAAAAAAAAATCCTGCACTCTAGGTATAATCTTTAATCATTTTGCATATTTTCTTTATCTTTCACATGTATTTTAACACCTGCAGTTTTTTACTTAAGATGAGCATTTCCTCATGTCATGAATTATTTTTTAAAATATAACCAAGCTAAAATTATGAATATGAAACCTTTTATTATTTAGATTGAATTAAGCCATAATTTCTAATAGTCACATACTGTATTTTAATTAGGCCCCTATGGTTGAACATTTAGGCTATTTTCAAATTCTCATTATTTTAAAACATTGTGCAGTCTTAAGTTCTTTTCCTTTTAAATCTGTTTATTTCTTTAAGGAAATAATTCTAGAAGTTGAATTTTCAGTCAACAGGTGTGATTTTTTTAAGGTTCTGGATACAAATTGCCTAACTGATTTCCGTAACGGTCATGAAAATTTATAATCCCATCACTAACATATATGAGCACCACATTCAATTTATCTTTACCAATACAGAGAATTAGTACTTAAAAAAAAACTTTGCCAATTGATAAGTGGAAAATGGCCTATGACTTTTTCATTAATTTTCATTCCTCCAATTATTAATAAAATAAGGTAGATACCTCTCAAATATTAAATGATCATTTATGTTAACTCATTGCATGCCCATTTAAATAATGATTTTAAAGAACTTTTTGGATTTTTAAGAATGTTCAGTTGAATACATGAATCCTTAAAAATGGTTGATTTAAATTTTGGAAATGGGAACAATTTTATTTTGTATTTTATCTTCACCTTTCTATTTTGGACTAATTCTACTAGGACTGTGTGCTATAATGCCAGTTATCCCAACTCAAATCCTTTCTCTGTAGGAATATCTCTTGAAATTGCTCCATTATCCATTCTACTTTCACTGCCTTGGTTGAAGCCTTTATTGTCTTCCCTGTGACCTTGCATTCCAGGCCATTCTCCACGTTACTATCTTCCCACAAAGCACAGGGAGCATGCTATGTCCCACCTTAATGATCTCTGTCGGATCACTATTGTCAAGCTATAAAGCTTATGTACCCCTTAGTAGGGAAAGTAAGGCTTCACATTCTGGTCCTAGGTTCTTCTACCCCATCGCCTTAGCATTTCTTCTCTGTTTTCGATTCCTCCTATCCAGTTTTCAGCACTTAATCCCCATCCCTGTCATGTTTTGACTCTCGCATGCCATTTTCTCCACATGGCGAGGCTTCGGTAATTCCGTGACTTGCAGATGCTGTTCCCTTTGTCTGAAACTATTTTCGTCAGATGGCTTATTGCTGCTCTTCCTTTATACTAGTATTTTTCAAACTGTGAGTTACAGCTCATTAAGAGGTTATGAAATCAATTTAGTGGATCAAGAACAACATTTTTGAACGGAATGGAATATAATAGAAAAGTACAGAGTATTATTTCACAGAACTTCTGTTTTAGTTGTGTGCATGTGTGTTGGTTTAGGAGGTGAAATGTATTTTTTCTTTTTTCTTTTTTTGCTGTATGTTGTGAATTGAAAAGTTTGAAAGTCGCTGTTTGATCAGCCAACTTACCTATCGTCCTATCTACAATGCATTCCTCTTTCCCCAAGGCACAACTAATAGCTCTCTTTTCTGGGTCCATACAACATTGCTATGTCTTTAGAGTACTCATCACACTGAAGAGGGCAAAAATCTATATCTCTATTAAATAACTTACCACTTTGAACTGGAAATTTGTATACAGATCTATTTCATGCATACCATATCAGCTCCTTAAGTACAGGAACCTGTCATAATAATATGATACCAAGCACTTGGCACCATGGCATCAAGATTTAGTGTAGATACTCAGTGAATGCTGGGTGGGTAAATGAACACAAGAACAACAACAAAAAGAAAACTATGAATGAAACAACTTTGTCAAAGTCAGTGCTTCAGCTACTTTGTTTTCCAAATGGGAATGTGGTATATACAAACCAATATAAGAATATTTATCAAATATCTGATATTTGGAAAGGTTTTTAAAAAGAACTTTTATCTTTGTAATATAAAGGTGTAGTACTGCTGTACTGATGACTGTAGAGGATTTTATACATGGTGGTGGGACAAATACGCATGCACAGAATAAGATTTATCTTCAAGCTCTTTATCTTTTGGAATCTTGGGTTCTGCCAAGTGGTTAGCAGCTTATTTGGCATGTCACTGGATCACTACAGCAGCATACATATGCCACCATAACATTCAATTTTTTAAAAAAATGAAAATAATCACTCAGATAGCCAGCTATTTGTGTATATGGAGCCAGACATCTGGATATTTATAAAAATGCATGGTCGGCTTATATTTTCACTTCTTATCTGGAAAATTTGATATTTGCAGACATTGTGTTCATGCTAATATAACTGACAATCCATAGTCTAACTAACTAGTTGATGCTATGACATATTTTTGTCATCGCTAATAAAACAGTAAGTGTCAATTAGTCTATCATGCCAACATGGAAAGTCCATGTGGTTAGAATTGTGCCTGGAAATAAGTTACTGTTGAATGACTGTTCACAGTCATTGTCTCATTTCTACCATGTCCTGTAAAGTGGGGAGTAATACACCTGTTTCCTCCCTAACTTGCTGAAACATCAAAAGCATTAGTAGTTAGATATATATGTTGTTGTTGTTAGGTGCCGTTGAGTCGGTTCCGACTCATAGCAACCCTATACTACAGAGTAGAGCTGCCCCACAGGGTTTCCAAGGAGCGGCTGGTGGATTTCAACTGTCAGCCTTTGGGTTAGTAGCCAAGCTCTTAACCATGACACTACCAGGGCTCCAAAAGAGTAGAACTGTCCCGTAGGGTTTCTGAGGAGCGGCTGGTGGATTCGAACTGCCAGCCTTTTGGTTAGCAGCCGAATGCTTAACCACTGGTGCCACCAAATCACTCAATGAAGCATTTAGAAATATTAATTTTTCATCCAATAATGCAGTTAAAAGGCAGTGAAATTATCAAGTTTCAGAGAACATGGTCTTCAGACTCAGACAGATCAGAGTTTGAATCCCAGTTCAGCCAAATACTTGCTGAGTCAACTTAGCCAAGTTATTTAACCTCATTTAGTCTCAGTTTTATTATTTATAAAGTGGGGAATCAAAATACATAATTTTGTGTACGTCGTAGGCATTGCAACATTGGAGGTAATATATAAAGTGCCTAACTCAATTCGTGGCACGTGGTACATTGTCAAAATGGTTGATAATTTTATGGTTTGAAGAAAAGCGTTCACTTGCACACAACATAAATGAACTATTTCTTTAACTCTGGGATTAATTATACTTTCCTGTCATTTTTAGATGTGAATACAATTCAATCTCCTTGATCTTGGGCTGATCTCCTAATTTAGGAGGTTGATCGACTTTACACTTCAGAGCTCCATTAGAGTCCACAAGTTCTTTCTTCTCAGTCTCTTTCTGGCTATGCCTCAGGCAGCTAGAGGGATTTAAGTTACTAAATGAGCTTGTGTTTTGTTCATCTCACATTGTTATGCAATTAAAGGAAAAAAAAAATCTTGATGATGCTGCCTCCTTCAGAAAGGCCACATCAAAAGTTAGAGTTCACCAAAAATAATACACACTTTTTCCGAAGACACAAACAGTTCCTTGAAAAGGATGTCATGCTGTAATTTGTTTTGTGAATTCTATAAACCACAGAACATTTACTTACAGTCAAGTTTGACCTTTATTTTCCTTCTTTTTATGCCTACAAAGCTCAGTGTTCTCTTCTTTTGAGAAGAAATATAAAAAGCTAACATTCTCTTTAAAGAATATATATATATGTATATGTATTCTAGATTGGATTTTATTGGAATACTGAGTTTTATTTTTAGCCAGGGTCTTTTGGCTTTATGCAATAATATTTTATGGAACGCAATCACTTGTGCAAAGACCAAAGAGAGGCTCGTTGAAACTTTACAAAAAGAATATTCTGTGCTGCTCATAGGATGATGGGAAATGCAATATGTGTACTAAGCTCCACATTGCACCCCATTGAAAGGAGAAATTCCTACGACTAATTTGATGGTAGTCAAACCTCTTTAAGGATTTTTTTTTGGATAAAGAATGTAATAACAAGAAATGGGCATATAATTAAGTTTCCAAATTGCATGTGTCATAAGCATCTTATTGCCCCTCTGGAGGCGACATTTACTGTTGACTTAGGTAGGCATTTTTTCTGCTATGAGTGCCATTATTCTCTGCTGTTTGAGTTATAAGAACTTTTTGCTGTCATTTGTGTTCTATTTTCCACTCATTAAGGCACTGTTTTATAACCACAGGTTACTATAGGAATGGAAGTAAACAAAGAATTGGAAAGATACTTCTTGCAAGGTCTTGTTTTGCCTTCTTGTGAATCATGTGGGTGATGTTCTTTGTTGAATATACTTTCTTGTTCAGTAATCCAATTTGTCTTCACCTACGGAAATGAAGTTGAAAAGTTTGTGGTCTGCTTTGTGTGAAATTTTTTCCATAGTCTTTCTTCATTCTTTTCATGTCCTTTAAGAATAATTTGGTCTAAAAAAAGAGCAAAAAATAGAAAAATTAAAGAAGGAAGGAAGGGAGAAATGGAGGAAGGAGAAATATAAGGTAGATGTAAGAAAAGTCTGCTTTGGAACTAGCATCATTTTGTAATGTGGAAGTGGGCTCTCAAGCCTTTCTGTAGGCACCCAAAGTAACCTTAAGGAACATGCTACCTGCTTGTGTAGCAACAGGCAATCTGAAGACTTTAAAGAAACAATCAGTGGTTCCAGTGCATTAGTTTGGAGAAGATCCCTGTGCTCCCCTCTGTGGCTCACCATTGGTTCCCTAGGGCTGGGTCCTTTGTTAACTGAATTGGAGCAGAGGGAGGGATGGAGGGCTGTTCCTTTCCAGACTTAGCTTTTACAAATTTGGGAGAACCAATTTAGTAATGCTTATGAAACTAAAGACTTAAGACCATCTGTAAGTTACTGGAGCCACATTTGGAATCATAATAAAATATTTCTTGAAAACCACTGTTGCAAAATTATTGCCACATTTTTGGCATATTAAAATACATTATATACTTTCATAAAGTAATGACTGGAAAGGGACATATATAAACATATATACATTTCATTCCATATTTCTCAGTGAAAGAATGTTCATTTCAATAAAATTTTAATATTAACTCTTAAATGACTTCTAGAAGCTCCAAATGAAGCAAATTTCAGAATTTCCTAATTCAGATTTGTTAAATTTTCTAGACCAAATTTCAGTGTAGAGTTCAACAATAGAAAAACTTGTTAATTCTATAGTTACTCTATTTACATGTAGTCATTAGATAAGAATCATTTTATTTATTTTGATAGACTAACAATTTTATGATTTTACACAGAATTGCTATGTGTGAGTTTGGGATTTTGTCTAGAAAGCCAGACTCATACCATATTCGGAGGAACACCAAGTATAAAATCGGATACTCACTGACAGTGTCCCAAGGCCAAGAAGAGACACTGTTGAAGAAGATTTGTCTCCTGAGGCGGCGCCAAGATGGCGGAGTAGTCATATGCTTCCAGGGGACCTTCTTACGACAAAGACCAGAAAAAACAAGTGATTCAATTATATATGATAATATGGGCACCCTGAACATTAAAAGCAAAGTTGAGGAACCGGACTGAGTGGCAGGAGGAGGAAGAGACGGTTCAGAAGCAGCGAGGAGGTGCCAGACCTGACCCCGTGAGAGCCTGAGCCCTTCAGTTTGGGGGTGAGCGGTGAGGCAGGCAAGCAACCATGTTCAGGAGGTATGTTTTCCGCACTGGGAGAGATCCAGCACCAGAGAGTCTACTTGGCCACCCAGAACCAGTGAAAAGCATCCCTAGAGTGCCAAAAGATAAGTATTTGTGATCAGCCCACCACACAGATCAAAAACACCCCCCTTAGGGAAAAACCTCTCTCCCATTTACCTCCTCACTCCCTGCACTGCACTGGGTCCCAGACCAGCTTCACCAATTGCCGAGTACCCTGGGCCGGAAGTAGGATCCTTCACACACCTGGAGCCATTCTCCTGGCCTTGTAGAGTGAACACATTAACAAACAGGGGTAAAAAATAAACTGCCAGCTCCCCTAAGCCAGGAACTCAGGGTAGGCACAGCTCCTTTACCTAGACACAGGCATAAGGGATCCACGGACTTTGAGTGCCTTTCTGCCTGCAGAGACTTGAGTGGGCCCATTTCAACAGCATAGGCCCTCATTACCGCAGTACAACAGGGTATATACCTGAAGTCTAACTTCAGCTGTTTTAGCTGTGAAGTGGCAAGTTCGTGACATTTGACTCCACTCTGCCCATTAAGCAGGGTCTTCACCTACCCTTATCAGGGGCCTGAGGACTGGTGGCTCCACCCATGCAACCTAGCCACTTGCTACAAGGGCCCAAGAATAAGAGGTGCCCCCCAGTCCTTACAGTCAACAGCATTGGGTGCTCATAGTCTGGCTGCAAAACCCACCCACCTACACGCTCTAGGGAACAGGGACATGCCTTCCTCCTGGACACTCGGGGGGAGCGGTCAGCCCCCTGCCTTGCTCAGAGTGTGTCCCCCTGCTGCAGCCAGATGCCTGTGACTACATCAATCACCCACGCCTGTCTAGGACTGTAGGTGAGAGCCTACACCACACACTTGGTGGCTATCTACCTGGGCAGCTAAGCTGAATCCATACAGGAGGAGTGGGTGGACTCCTGAGTTCACACACCTAGTAACAGATTGAACCACTTGGTGACAGGACATTAGAGCTTCAAAGGTGCCAATAATCAAACTGGCTCATATGAGCAGCCTATGTGGTCATATCAGAAGAAAACAAGAAGGTAGGACACAGTAAGCAAACATAAAATAAATAAATATAATAACTTAATTATGGCTCAGAGACAACAGTCAATATCAAATCACATAAAGAGGCCATCCATGATGGCTTCAGCAAGCTCCCAAAATAAAGAATTTAGAAATTTTCCAGAGGAGGAAAATTTCTTGGAATTCCCGGAGGCAGAATGAAAAGATACAAAAGATTAATATACAGAACTAGAAATTAGGAAGGAAATTAAGCAAAATGAGGAACATGCAATAGAGGAAATTAAAAAGATTAGAGAAGAGCATAATGACAAATTTAACAGGCTGCTAGAATCCATAGAGAGAGAGCAATCAGAAATCCAGAAGATTAACAATAAAATTTCAGAATTAGACAAATCAATAGAAAGTTGCTGGAGCAGAATTGAGGCAATGGAAGTCAGAATTAGTGAGATTGAAGACAAACCACTTGACACCAACTTACCTGAGGAAAAATCAGATAAAAGGATTTAAAAAAATGAAGAAACTCTAAGAATTATGTGGGACTATATCAAGAGGAATAACCTATGAGTAATTGGAGTACCAGAACCAGGGGAGGGGGTGATGATAACAGAAGATGCAGAGAGAATTGTTGAAGATTTGTTGGCAGAAAACTTCCTGATATTGTGAAAGATGACAAGGTATCTATCCAAGATGCTCATTGAACCCCACATAAGATAGATCCCAAAAGGAAGTCACCAAGACATATTATAATCAAACTTGCCAAAACCAAAGATAAAGAGAGAAGTTTAGGAGTGACTAGGGATAAATGAAAAGTCATCTACAAAGGTGAGTTAATAAGAATAAGCTCGGACTACTGAGCAGAAACCACGTAGACAAGAAGGCAATGGGATGACATATATAAAGCCTTGAAGGAAAAAACTGCCAGCCAAGAATTATATATCCAGCAAAACTGTCTCTCAGATATGATGGCGAAATTAGGGCATTTCCAGATAAACAGAAGATTAGGGAATTTGCAAAAACCAAACCAAAATTACAAGAAATACTAAAGGGAGTCCTCTGGTTAGAAAATCAGTAACATCAGATAA
>NW_004443986.1:5339009-5394548 GCF_000243295.1 Trichechus manatus latirostris
CTCTGTTCTCTTTCAGTATTCTTACTCCGTTTGGTGTTCGGCTGAGTTCTTTATCTCTTCATTTGATGTTCTAGGGTTTCAGGATTGTTGATTCTCTGGCTTAGTTTTTCGGATCTTTGTTGTGGAGGGACGGCGTGGTGCTTCTGCCTAGAGCACCATCTTGCCGCTATCCACATTGCAGAATTTGACTCCCTTTTTGAAAGTTTCTGGAGAAACTACACTTTGTTCCCTCTCCCCTTTCTTTTATTCAATGCAAGATGGTTAAAGAATAATGTCCTCTGCACTGGTAGATATCATATTATAATGCTTAATTTGTACAAATCCAAAAGAACTGAGAATATGTCTAACTCAACAAAAATAAAGCAAGATAAGAGAAAATTTGAATTGAGAGAATTACAGAGATAGAAAAAGAAAAGCTAGGTAGACATAGGAGAGGAAAATAGAGAAGAACAATATGGTAAAGAAATAGAAGGAACATCACATATTTGAGAAATAGCAAGGAGCAGTGTGAGTATAGTCCTTCGGGAATGGGGCAAGAAATGGACTCAGAGAGGTGATGAGCAGCCGCACCATGCAGAGACTTGTGAGACATTTTAAAAATCTTTATTTTTAACACCAGAGAAATGGGGTCAAATGGAGATCAACCTGGCTGCTTTGTTGAGAATAGAGTGTAGAGTGATAAAAGAAGAAGTAGTGATCCTAGGTGAGAGATCATCATGACCAGGGTGTTAGAGTGGAGGTGTTGACACATGGTAAGTTTCTGAATATATTTTGATAGTGGAAGCAATAGGATTTCCTGATGGATTTGATATGGGCTTGTCTTAGTTATCTAGTGCTGCTGTAACAGAAATACCACACGTGCATGGCTTTCACAACCAAAAGTTTAGTTTCTCACAGTTTAGGAGGCTAGAAGTCTGAATTCAGCTCTAAGGGAAGGCTTTCTCTTTCTGTCAGCTCTGGTGAAAGGTCCTTGTCATCAATCTTCCCCTAATCTAGGAGCTTCTTAGCACAGGGACCCCAGGTCCAAAGGACAGAATCTGCTCCTGGCGTTTCTTTCTTGGTGGCGTGAGGTCCCCCTCCACTCTGCTTGATTGTCTCTTTTATATCTCAACAGAGATTGGCTCAAAATACAGCCTAATCCTGTAGATTGAGCCTTGCCTCGTTAACATAACTGCCTCTCATCTTGCCTCATTAACATCATAGAGGTTAGGACTTACAACACATAGGAAAATCACATCAGATGGCAAAATGGTGGACAATCACACAATACTGGGAACCATGGCCTAGGCAAGTTGATACACATTTTTGGGGGACACAATTCAGTCCATAACAGGCTGTAAGAGAACTCAAGGAGCAAAAGATGGAAAATCAAGGCAATAAAGAAGAAAGGGGTAGGGAAAGAGAAAAAGAATTGTGTGTGTGTGTGCATGTTTTGGAGTGTGTGAGAAGATGGAGGATGAAAAATAAGGGAAGAAGAGCAAGACTTACTAGGGTAGAGGCTGCTGAAGCTAGTGGAGAATGCCAGGTATAACTGGTGAGAGTAGAACTGCTGGCAATTAGCCTCTTCCACGAATGCGCATGATAGCCTTTCTTGTGTGCTTCTCACAAGGACCCCACTGGGCAAATGGTGAGTGAGGTGCTCCAGAAGGTCCTGAAGCACCAGCAACCACAACAACTGTCTGGAATCTGCTTAGTAGCCACTCTCTGATGTGCTGCCTTCCACACGTGTCCAAGCATGAACTGTCATGAAGAGTTTTCCCTGGGCACATCTTCCCTTGTACTTCATGCGCAAATATATGCAGATGAATGAAAGAATGTGCAGATTGAAATGTGCACTTTTGTTTTTGTAAGAAAAACCTAAAAGAACAGAAGTCCTTGTACCATTTTAAAGTGTATAATTTAATCATCTGGTGCTTTTTAGTGCTGACCTACAATTAAACTATAAAGAAAAATGTAGGCTTGGATTTTCACCTCTAATTCGTATTCGCATAATTATAATATGCCATTATAAATTATACAGGGCATCAGGATCTGCTGTCTCAGAGGTCAAAAAGACCTCATAATTCTAAAGGACACTTAAATACTTACCCCAATTGATAAAGACAGATATGACATAAATCAGATCATATTGCAGCCCTACTCAAAAACTTTTGGTTTCCCTTCTTGTTCTGAATGAAATCCAAAGTTCTTACAATGACCTACAATGGCTTACATAAACTGGCTGTATGCCTCGTTTCTGATCCTATTGCCAGCCACCTTTCCTCTCATTCATTTTGCAGTGGGCATAATGACCTCTTCATGATGTCTTGAATACACCAAAGGCCCTCCCACTTCAGGACTCTTTGCACTTGGTATCCCCTCAGCTGAGTGCTCTTCCTCATAATTCCACTCGATCTACCTCCTCACTGTGGATAATTCTCTGTTCCATTGTCACCACCTCAGAGTGGCCTTCTCTGTCCACCCATATCTATATTTGCACCCCCTATGATTTTCTATTTACTCTGTTTTATCTTTCACCTTAGTCTTTGCTGCATGCTTGCTTGTTTTTTTATATACTGCCTTTGTCTCCTATTAGAATGTAAACTCCATGAAGGCAAGACTTTGCTTCTCATGAAGGACTTTGGTTGCTGCTAACCCCTCACTACACCAGTATTGGGCATATAGCAGGTACTTGGAAAGATTTGTTGAGTGAAAAAATTGAATGAATTTGACTTTGTGATGCATTGACACGATAGTCCACCTTCGAGTTTTTAAAACACTCCACCACCTTGGCTTCTTCAACATTGACACTTTACTGATTCTGTTCTAGACACTTAAGGTTTGGGATTGGCATGCCTTCATAGCCTCTTCTGCAGTTGCTACCTGATATATACCATGTGCTGCAGTCATATGAAACTAATTGCCACAATCCGACATGCCCTTCCAAATTCCTATGCCTTTGCTCTTGTTAATCTACCTGCCTGCAATGTCACCTTTACTTGATCTACTTGGCGGCCTCCTACATTAATGCCCAAACTCAATTTTCAAGTCTCCTACTCTGGTGAATTTTCTTCATACTGCCTTCATCCATGGTGGCTGCTAACTCCTCTCTCCCTCTTGGTAAACCATTTGTACCATGCCATACTATAAAGACATGTTTTCCATCTGCCTTTCTTTGTAATCTATGAACTCCTTGAGGGCAGATCTACAGTTGATTCGCTTTTTTGAATACTAGCACCATCCTATTGCCTCCCATATAGTAGAGGCTCAATAAATGACTGCTGAATGAATAAAAAAATATTGTTGAATAACTCTATGGGTTAATATGCTTTGGACGCTTTAAAACTTGAGTTGAAAGCTGAAGAACCAAGCTTTTTATCTTTCTTAAAGCAGAGCAGTGTTCCTAGGGTGCTCCTTTCCTGCAGCTGAGCATGTCAAATGAGTGGGTAGCATTGTAGACTGTTCACTCAGCAAGCACATGCTGGGGTGAGTCACGGGAAATCACTAGTGCAGTTCAGCTTAAGCACAGCACATAGCTCAATGTCACTGTAACCCAACTGTTGGGCCAGCGATTGGAGATGAATTCGTTCCAGAGGTCTGATTCTAACTGAGGAGGTTCTGAATCAGAATCAGTCACCCCAAGTGTCATGGAAAAAATCCAGAATAGAATTCCTTTGTCCCATACTGTGTAGGGTCACCCTAGTATCTGGTCCCATAATTTGTTGTTGTTGTGTGCCGTTGAGTCGATTCCTACTCATTACAACCCTATATGACAGTGTAGAACTGCCCCATGGGGTTTCCATAGCTGTAACCTTTACAGGAGCAAATCACCAGGTCTTTTCTTCCACAGAGCAACCGGTAAGTTCGAACCCTCGACCTTTTAGTTAGGAACCGAGCCCTTAACTCTTGCACCACCAAGGATCCTTGGTCACATAATACATGCTTCTATTTATTTTTACGGGCTCAATGCACTCTCTCTAGGATAAATTGCATCTGGGGAGAGACCATGCAAGGAAGAAGTTGCTTAAGAAGAGCATAGAAGAACTTCAGTGGTCAAGTGAAGATGAGAAAGCATATATGCCATTATTATTACATCTATTATTTGTTTAAGGAGCTCTGGTGGTTCAACGGTTAAGTGCTTAGCTGCTAACCTGAAGGTGGGCCGTTCAAACTGATCCACCCTCTTCTCAGGAGAAAGACCTGGCGATCTGCTTCTGTAAAGGTCATGGCCAAGAAAACCCTATGGGGCAGTTCTGCTCTGTCACATGGGTTTCTATGAGTCAGAGTAGACTTGACAATACCCAACAACAACAATTATTTGTTTTCTAGCAAAGTAACACATGTAAAAATCATGCATGTTATTGGTGAACTCCAGTCATCTCTCTCCTTATAGCCACTACTTCTTGGTTTTATGCCTTCCAATTCCTTTGGTTTACTCTGTTTTACAGAAGTACATTCTCAAGTAAATTATTCATGAAGTGTTCATTGGCGATAGATTTCTGAGTCCTTTGCATGTCTTAAAATATCTTTATTTTAGTCACATACTTGATTATTAGTTTGGCTGGAAGTAGAATTAAAGGTTAATAATTATTTTCCCTCTAAACTTAAGGACATTCAGTGTTGCTGATTAATGCCAATCTCATTTTCTGTTTCTTTTGAGGATGTCTTTTTTTCCCTCTTTTAAGGATCTCTGGGGATTTGAAGTTTCACGAAATTATGTCTAAGTGCATTTTTTTTTTTATACATTATGCTTTGCACTGGGTTGGACTTGTCACATCTGTAGACTTGAGTCATTCTTCAGTTCCTAAAAATTATCTTCTCTTGTTAGTTAAGAATTTTCTCCCCTCTCTTTCTTAGCTCTTTCTGTGACTCCTGTTATTCAAATATAGGACTTTTGCATTGATCCTTTATGTTTTATATTTCCCGACTTATTTTATCTTTTTATCTAATTGCTCCCGTTTTTGAGAAATTTCTTCTTCAACTGTATTTTTTCAAACCCTGTATTTTTTTAGTTATGCAATCACAGTTTTTATCACTAAGTGTTTTCCTTGTTCATTGATTATTCTTTTTGTTGTAACAACATTTCTTTGTTTTAAAGATAAAATATTTTCTTGAATTTCTTTGAGATTATTATTTCTGTTCCCTGAACTTGTTATTTCATCCAGAGTCATTTATTTTTATGTTTATTTTGATCTTTTATTTTTCACATTTCTTGGTCTCCTCATGTGCTACAAAATCTGTTTTTCTCCTCATATTTAAGAAACTAGCAGCTGTGTGAGTTTTCCCTCAGTAAATAGATCAGTGAGGAGTCCTGGGAGTTGCACAGACACAATTGTAGCATATCTGCTTTAACTGGAAAGAATCTATCAGCTGATGGTTTTTTTTTGTTTCATATTTTTCATTTTTTCTTACTTTTTAAATAAAATAAAATAAATAAAATAAATTCAAATATGTAGGATGAGTCCTGCAAGATGGAACATTTGGAAAATCTGTGAGAAACTGTAAAATCTATATTTGTGAGTTCTAGAATGATCTACATAATAAAGTGCTGTTTGCTTCAGTCAGAAACCAGTAGACAGTGTATATGTTGAGCTATAAGGCATAGAAAGATACATTTCCCCTGCAAGTGGGTAAGATATATTTATTAACAAAATTGTTGTATTGGAATAAAAGTATACGCCATTCCATGCCAATTTTCGAGTGACCAAATTTCTTCTATTTTGTTCTGAAGTTAGATGGAAATTTATAAAAATATTTTGATGGGGGATGGTTTTTGTACCTTTCGCTTTCTTACTTTACTCCCTCATTTGGATGGAGGATAACATCCAATAGCTTCCTTCAAAAATTTAGAGCAGATGCTATTTTTAAAAAGATTTTGAATATCTAAATCTCCATCACTCTACTCTCACATTTGATTGTCAGTTTGGATGGACATGGAGCTCTTAAAAAAAAAAAAAAAGAATCCTTTAGAATTTTCCTCAGATGTTGGATTTCCTAAATGTATCCTCTAAATTTCTGATCCGTTCTTGCCAATTTTCCATGTCTGTTGTTTGTTCTACTTTCTGAGAGGTTATCAACTTTGTCTTCAGAAGTGCTCATAAAATGTTTTATTTAGTATTTTTTGTTTCTTTTGATTGCAACTTCTTATTTTATAGATGTGCTATCTTACATCTTTAACGATAATTCAAAATTTTGAAATTCTGGTCTCTTTTCTGTATTTTATCTGTGTTTTTTAGCTCACTTTCTTTTATTTGCATGGTAATTTTGTTCTGTCTTTCATGCTAGAGCCTTTCTTCAAATAGGGGTTGTCCACTCGTGTTTCAATGAGGGACACAGGAAAGATAAGTGGGAGCTGTGTATGCCTCAGCTGAGCTTTTGAACTGGAGAATTCACCAGTCAAAAGGAAGACTGGAAGAAAACCTGCCAGTTTTTTCTATTTTCTCATTGCCCAGTTAGTTTCTTCAGGAAGGCGTCTTCTCTGTAGACATTAATGTTTCAGCTTTCTGCTCTGTGGATCATCTATATGCTTCCATATTCTAAAATTATGTTGACAGCTTTTGTCTCCTATTTCTCCTCTCCAATCTCTTTGTTCTTCAGAAAAATACATATATATATATATATATATATATATATATATATATATATATATATGCATTTAGTATCCATGTATAGAGAGAAGCCTTTATGGAAAAGGTAATAATCAATCTGTACCTTGAAGGATTAAAGATTAACCAGAAACCAAACCCATTGCTGTTGAGTGTATTCCAACTCATAGTGACCCTAGAGGGCAGAGTAGGACTGCCCCATAAGGTTTACAAGGGGCAACTGGTGGATTCGAACTGCTGACCTTTTGATTAGCAGTCAAACACTTTAACCACTGTGCCACCAGAGCTCAAGGTAAAGACTGGACAAGTGTAATTGATTGCGGAGAAGAGGTGTGGAGGGGAGAAGACCTTCCAGATAGAGGGGAAAAGAAAAACAAAAAACCAAAATAAACCCGTTGCCATCGAGAAAATTCCGACTCATAGCGACCCTGTAGGACAGAATAGAACTGTCCTGTAGGGTTCCCAAGGAGCGGCTGGTGGATTCAAACTGCCGACCTTTTGGTTAGCAGCTGAGGTCTTAACCACTGTGCCACCTGGGCTCCGAAAGAGGGAAAGGAGATGGAAAATTGATTATTATAATACATATGTTAGGATGGGGAACCTTGTGTAATTGTCTACCTACCCATTTTCATAACAGTATTGTTTGTCCTCTAAGGTGTTCATAGGATTAAGGAAATTAAATAGGTAAGATAAAACAGACTTATTTGTTTGAGGGAACTTACTTCAATACATTATATTCCAGCAACATACATCACATGGTTATTTCATTCAGAAGAAAAATAGTGAATTGATTATATGTGACACTTTTATGAAACTAAAAACATAAGAATTGGTAATATTGGGAAAGGAAAGCATTTGAAGATATTTCTCCTGATAATGCAGCCTTATTAGCAATCCTTAGATGTATTGAAAAAAAAAGATTAAATTGTACATGTTGTCGTTGTTATGTGCTGTTGAGTTGATTCCAACTCTTCGTGACACTATAAGATAGAGTAGAACTGCCCCATAGGGTTTCCAAGGCTGTAATCTTTGTGGAAGCAGACTAACACATCTTTCGTCCATGGAGCGGCTGATGGGTTTAAATCGCTGGCCCTTCGGTTAGCAGCCCAGTGCTTAACTACCGCTCCACCAGGGCTTCTTAGTAAACAAAATTAAGTTATTTAGTTTCACTGATGGTGACATTTCAGATTTGTCTTTCCAATTATTGAAAGGACTAATGTGGAAGTCGTTTACATGTGCATTTATGAGCTTGAAGGATTGAATTTTGATGACAGTAGTAGAGTTATTAGAAGTAATGGTTCATATAGTCTTACTAATATCTAGGTAGGTTTCAAATAAATATTGAAGTATTATGGTACTTACTTTATTTAATATCTGATATTTCATGATCACCACCAAATACTAAAACTACAACAAAATAACAGCAAAAACAACTTTCTTAAACCTCTTATCTCGGTCTGTACATGTAAACAATGACGAGAAATAACTGTGAGATCATTTTCTTCTTTGGTTTCAGTTTATAACTTTGACAACTTCTCGTTTAGGAAGTGCAGCTACGAATTTTATCATAAAATTGATAGACAATCATTGTAGAAAATCTGGGAAATACAAAAAAAAAATTTCAAATTAAGAGAACTCAATTATCTCACTAGGAAGCACTGAATTTCCATTTGTGGTGATGGAAAATTTGGCAGTGGATATTTAGTGATGGTTGCACAACATGATTGATGTAACTGGTGACACTGAATTGTACATGTGAAAAATGTTGACCTGGCAAATTTGCGTTATCTATATTTCTAAACCAAGACAAAACAAAACCAATTGCCGACTGATAGTGACCCTACAGGACAGAGTAGAACTGCTCCATAGGGTTTCCAAGGAGTGGCTGGTGGATTCAAACTGCTGACCTTGTGGTTAGCAGCTGAACACTTCACCACTTCACCTCCAGGGCTCCTCTTTATATTTCTACGACAATGAAAAAAGAATGAAATAAATACATATTACAAAAGGTAACGATTTTAACATTTGGTTTAGTTATTTCTCACAGAAGCACAGACACAATGCAGATCATATTACTTTCTAATTTCACTATAGCGTGAGATTTCCTCATTTCATTAAATAGTCTTTAACATTTTGAATCTTAATGATGGCATACTGGTCTTAAAGCGTACATTTAAAAAAAATCATTTTATAAGGCTGAGTACCATCCGTTAGTTATTTTGTTTTTAAACCAAAAACAAAAGAAAAAAGTTAAGGAGAAAGAAGTTAAAGAGCGCTGAGACAGATAGAGGTAAGTGCTGAAGTGTCTGAGTGGGCCAGCAGGGGTTGCTGTCAAGAGATGAGGCTGCCACATTCCTAGTGTGTCTGACCTTGGACTCACTTAACATTATAGTCTGGATTCTATTAAGGGAATTTTGTGTTTTTCCTTTGCAAGACTCACCCCCTACCATGACAAATATTTAAAAATGTTTTTTAAAAAAAGTTGGGAAAGCAAACTTTTTCCCCAAAGAAATTTATAGTTCAAATTTACACCAAGTTCTCACTAACTGGAGCAAGCCAGGTTTTCACTAAAGCTTCGGCTTTTCCTCTGTAAAACATTAGTCACTCCCTTGGAAGAAGCAGTTTTTTATAGACCATGGGATAAAATAACCACAGATGTGTGGGTAATAGGATGGGCTTTAGAATGTACCTGCAAAGCATTTTTTTTTTCTTCGTTTAGAGAAAAAAGGATGAAGGAAAAAAAAAAAAGACTGAATTGGAATGCTAAAAAAACAAAACAAAACAAAAAAATAATGATTTAGTATTAAGGAAATGATAAGTTTTTGATCCATTCAAATAGTGTTTTCTTTTCCCCTTTGCTTTATTCTTGGAAGTTCCTGAGGGTGTGCCAAGTCGTTTGCACTGAACAATTTTGAAAAGTATTCGCCATTCCCATGTGTAACTGGTTGCCTTCTTACTGTGCAGAACTGTAGTGATGCCTGTGGCCAAAGAGTTTGATCCAGACGTGGTCCTAGTTTCCGCGGGATTTGATGCATTAGAAGGCCACGCCCCTCCTCTAGGGGGTTACAAAGTGACAGCAAAATGTAAGTATATCATTTTGGACTTTATAAAATGCTATGACACCATAACATCTTTTAGGTCTTTAAGATAGAAGACATTTTTTACGTGCGTCTAGTACACTTCAGTGAGACAATTGAAAATGTTTCAGATGGTGTTTATTGCTAAGTCAGATTCATCTCTCTGTAGCAAATGGCCTTTAAAAAAATGAAGTTAAATTTTTTCTTTTGGTGGACTTGACATGACATTACAGAACCTTAGTGCTTTTCAGAAGTCCCATTTTGCCATTTAAAGGCAGAAATGATAGGGCTTCTGTTTAATATATGCTGAATGACTTGAGAGGTAATAATCTAGAAAAGCTACTGGACTTTTTGCAAAGAGAATGGAAGTCCCTGTTTCGTTTCATTGTGCATGGTTATATACCCAGTTGCATCATGTCAATTCCAACTCATGGCAACCCCATGTGTGTCATAGTAGAACTATGCTTCGTAGGGTTTTCAATGAGTTTTTGGAAATAGATTGCCAGGCCTTTCTTCTGAGGCGCCTGTGGATGGACTTGAACCTCACACCTTTCAGTTAGCATCCGAGCATGTTAACTGTTCTTTCCACCCAGGGACATTTTCCAATAATGTTTCTCCAGGTTTGAATACAAGAATGTACTTCCTCCTTGCTCAGAGGCTCTGTGTATGCCTACAAGCAACCCTCAGGATCTGCACTGGTCTTCTGTTGTGTTGCAAGGATTAACTTTTTGGCTGTGTTCTTTAGCAACTAGACACCAACTGAAGAAATGAATTTTGTGTAATACTGCATCTGAATAACGTGACCTAATGGAATCTGACTAGAAAGAGGATTTCTTTAAGAATAATTTCCTTGCTCTGGGAGTGTGAAAATGAGGCATATGTGTAGTCTGCACATACACTGCAACTCTGGATATCCATAAAAAGTGAAAAGAAAAAAAAGATCCACTGTTGCATATTTTAGGAAGAGTTGAAAAAACAAACAAAACAAAAACAACCAAATAGTTTTAACTGGGAGAGATGAGTTTGGAGCACGTGTGTTTTATTAATTTGAAAAGAACCAAAGAAACAGCATCATGCCAACCTTTGTTTTTAGTCGGATTCTCGTGTAAGAGAGTTTTCTGCACTCTAATTGTTCCAGCAACATTGTTAGGTAGTAGCTATTTTTAACATCTATTATTTACACAGTGTTCTTGGTGCCTGGTTGTCTATTGAAAACATCAAAAGAGGCAACTCCACAGAGACAAAGCATAATTGTTCACAATTTGGGTCAAACTGAATGTCTTTATGATCCTCATTGCCCCCCCTCTGCCCCCACCCCATGGAAGTCTGCTCAAATGGAAGGCAGCCTTTTCATTGAAGATAACCTCATTTGGGTCAAGACAGGTGAATAGTTTAAATAAAGAAAAAAAACTGTACCTCAAATAAAAGATAAACCCAAACAGTATAAAACATATGGAGAGCAAAGATGGAAATCTAGAAAAGGTGCTCTTTGCCATTGAATCCAGGAACCTCCCTCAAAAGGGAGGAATATCTATCTTTGAGTCTTTCTCCTTGCCAAGTGGGCAGGTTGTAACCAGTCCATTTCTTAGAACTAGCTGGAAGGGACTGATGCTTTTGTTTGCTGGTTTGTTTATTTCTTGCCAAGTCAAATTCAAATCTCAAATGCCACCTTGGAAGGTAGAATAGAAAGTTGGAGTTGTATGGTTTGTTTTGGTCATTGACGTAAGAAACATGGTTTCTATGTCTTGTTAGCTTTAGTACAATGCATTGAGACTTTCAGCTTGTGTTTTTGTAACCATTTGGGGAAAGCTGTTCATTGCTGTCTATCCCAGGGTAAGTTTGTCTATAATTTCTCCAAACCCTTCTTGATCTGTTTCCCTCTTTGGATGGTCTTTCCCTCTCGAGAAACCATAGGCTTTCTCAATAGATGCTTTGTTTCCTAAAAAACGAGCAGGCATAAGTTATAAGTGATTTAATAATTGATTCTTTGTTGAATATTTGCGATTTAATAAAGGAAAAATATACAATAAGGAGACAGGATCTTAGTGCCTGAAGAGATCATGGTAAAAATTACCTAAAACCGTTCACCTATCTTATAGATAAATAAATTCTTATTTTATTTTACTATCTGAAATAACTGAATTAAAACTTGAGTGTTATCCTTAATTTGCAATTAGATGAAATTACATGAGGCTTTTACTGGATTTTGTCCACTAAAGAGAAAACATTTTTTATAAAAGCATGGAAATAGAGAACTCAAATGCACATTAGGGAAGCCACATGGGTGCCCAAGACCTTTATTTCCACAAACACAGTCTATGATAGACATTGACCAGTCCCATGATCACTAAATGTAAAACAACAGAGCATCACAGCAGTCAGCTGTCTGTATATATCATCTCATGTAAGTATATGTTTGCCAGCTATATTTTCTAGAGATACTGCTAGAATTAGATAGAAGTTAGGATTTCTGGACCACTCTACAGTTATTCCCCCAAATGTCTCACTATTGGGTCTCTGTTTACTTTCTAACCACCTGGCAGATGCATTTACATTACTTTTGTTTGAAAGTTCTAGTTAGACAATTAAAATTGGGCTCTCACTGTCCTATGCCAGAATTTATCCTCCATCTGAAGGAAGAGAGTCCCAGGATGAGGCTAGAAATGAGCTAAAACCTAAAGTTAAAAGTTGGGAGAAAATACAGAAATAAATATCTCTCCTAATGTTTCTTAATTCTGGTAAAGCCCATCTCTGCCCCTAGTAGAATCTTTGAGGATTTTTGAGAGGCCCTGAGGCCCTATTAGAGATGCTAAAGTTTTCTTTTCTAAGCACATTGAATTAAGCAATAATTTTTAATAATTTTGTTTGAGATCTCTAAAGGGAAAAGAGAAATGAAGGCAAAACAACTAGTGTTTTTGTTTGTTTTTAAACATTTAATTATCTGATTTCTTGAAAATTGAATTGGTGCTTTAAACAAAAGTCAGCTGAAATATAAAGTTGATTTAAAATTAAAGGTTAATTCTTGGTTAGTGTTATTTTTCTTCTTGGTCTCCTCTCTTCTCTCCTCCTTTCTTTACAGATGAAGCTTTCTCTGCTATGAAACTACAGCAGTCATATTCAGATTGGTTTCTGTGAAATTAAAAAAAAATTATCTGAATTGGTTATTTAAAATCCTATGCCGTTCTTTCGATTAAACACTAGGTGTAAGGCCCAAACTGAAGGGAATGTCTGGCTTGTGTCCTGCCCTAAAACCTAACCTACATCAAACTTTACCTTGAAGTTATCAGTTTCTCTCTCTTAAGGTCCAGATTCAGATCTAATTGTCTTCTGGTCACAGTTTAAGAAGGTTGTCATGGCAACTGAGTGGCATGTTCAACTGATAAAATTGGTTCACCATAACACCATGCAGCTCGATATGTCCTCTGCCTACACATTTTATTTGTGCACACAGAGTTGAAGACACACTGTGCCAGAACTAAGTACATTTCGGTAAAGTTGACTTCCTTTCTTCTTGCTGATACTACACCTATCTTAAAACATCCCTGACTTTCTAAGTCTCTAATTTTGTCTCCATTGTCAAATACTATAAAGAACCTGATCACATTTACTTTTGTATTTTATTTGTTATCTGATTTGTACCTTTTAGAGTGTGTGAATTTCAGCAAATGTAATAGTTCCACTTGATTGTTGCATCTTTGATTATTTATCGGTAATTGCCGAATCAATGATTTGTCTCATAATAGGAGTTCAGGCCACAGAAAATGGCTATGGATAAAAGGAGGATATCAAAAAAACAATATTTCTTGAAGGGTCAATGTTAAAGTGCCACAGTTATTTTATATTAGCATGGAAGATGAGGGAATATCATGAAGAATTATTCTGGTATCTCCTCATCCAGCTACCCCAGATTAACCTCTCTTATGTATCTCTGGGCTGTGTCCTCAGAAGCTGGCCCAGTCCCTGCCACGCAGTCTAAATAACTTCTTCTTGTTATTTTTTTTTTGAATTAGTGGAGCTGAAATTAACTCATAATCTTTTAAGCAAATCAGATGTTTTCTTCCAAGATATTTGATGTTGCTTGAATTAGGATTTCACTTTTCTGTTTTTTTGTCATTGCTGTCCCCATCACTGCCACTACTTTCTAGGTCTGGGACCGCATATTTATACCTCCTATAATATTTTAATTGATACAAACTTGTGTTTCTGACACTTATCACTTGTTTAAATGTCCTTTCAATAGAAGTATTATTGAAAAGAATGTAGGTATTAAATGGGAAAGTCATGGTTTGCTTGTAACAGTGGGCCTTGGGCAAAAGAGCTGATTCCCAGCTGTTAAAGCCTTCCAGACCTAGATGGTCAGATAAACTCAGTTTGTCCCTGCTTAGGAAAGCAGGACAATGGGAAATGATTGAATCCTTTGTATAACATACTTGACATAACCATGAAAAGTTAAAGAGGGTACCGATGAGCTCATCTTGGTATCAGAAGATCTATGTTCAAATCACAACTTTGTCCCTCACTAATTTCATGATCACGTTAGATTCTTTATTGTCCAATAAATAATTGGGTGGGTGGAAGGGAGATGATAATTATATCTAAACCACAAGAAGTAAATAAGATAAGGGATGATTAATGTATTTCTAAATGATTAAGCATTGTGAGTTAGTAGTTTTGAATTTTATTGTTGATATTATTCCAACAATTCTAAAAGTACAAAAAAACTGGGCATTTAGATGGCGTATGTGAACAAAGATATACAACACAAGTGTAAGAACTTGTTTGAAGATATTTTAGACTCTTCTTTGGACAAAAATGAAAGAGGATGGCCAAAAATCCTAGAAAGGTATATGGGATTCTAGGTAAATGCTAAGTGTATGTCCATTCAATTGTAAGTCAGTTTAGTAGGAGAAATGCCAACATCTCACATTTTCATGTCTGTGTGTATCCTTACTTTGTAACATAATGTGGGAGCAGATGGAGTAACTGACGATACTTTTACAGGGAAGTACAGCATTATTATTATTTGACTGTATCTCTCGGTCCTTGCCTGTCTAATGGCTGTGCACTTCGTCTTGTTATATTGAGGTGTGCTTGGCTCTTGTCATTATTAACATACTGATGCAGAATAGATTTTTCAGTGATCCCTTTTTAGCCATTGAGCTATGTGAAACACAGTAAGGAATTAGAAAATAAGCAGAAGAAGTTTTGAATGAAAAATAGATACAGAAAGCTCATTTAAAAATGTAGACATCAGCCTTCTTGCTCTCACTGAGACTGTTTAATTCTTCAAACATATAACTATCCTATTTTATAAGATCCTGCTTTGAGGACTAAGGTGCACTTGACCCAAGCCATGGCATTTTCAATCACCTCATATGCATGTGAAAGCTGGGCAGTGAATAAGGAAGAAGAATTGATGCATTTGAATTAGGGTATTGGCAAAGAATATTGAATATACCACGGACTGCTAGAAGAACCAACATATCTGTCTTGGGGAAAGTACAGCCAGAATGTTCCTTAGAAGCAAGGATGGCAAGACTTCATCTCACATACTTTGGACATGTTATCAGGAGGGACCAGTCCCTGGAGAAGGACATCATGCTTGGTCAAGTAGGGGGTCAGTGAAAAAGAGGAAGACCCCCCAAGGAGATGGATTGACATGGTGGCTTCAACAGTGAAGTCAAACATAGCAATGATTGTGAGGATGGCCCAGGACCAGGCAGTTTTGTTCTGTTGTACATAGTGTCCCTATGAGTTGGAACCTACTCAATGGCACTGAACAACAACAATAATTTTAATATCTTTAATATTCCAAACTGCAGCAGATTAAGCAGCAGTTTGAGAGTAGAGATAAATGAGTGGATGTTGGGTGTATTTCTAATTTAGGAGTTTTTAAACTCAGGTACACAGACCTCCCAGAGGTACACAGATAGAATTCATGGGGCATGTGAACTTGGGTGATAAAAAATTACTTCATTATTTTTACTAACCTCACCCCTTACGATGGATAGACAGATTAAAAAAAAAATCCCAAACCCACTTCCATCAAGTCAATTCTGACTCATAGCGACCCAATAGGATAGGGAAGAACTGACCCATAAGGTTTCCAAGACTGTAAATCCTTACGGAAGCAAACTGCCACATCTTTCTCCTGCAAAGCAGCTGGTGGGTTTGAACTGCCAGCCCTTTGGTTAGTAGCCGAGCACTTAACCACTGGCCCGCCAGGGCAGTGGTTAGATAGATATAATTCAAATTTCCAATTTTAGAGAAAGTTATGGAAAAATTAAGTGACTTGCCTAAAGTCTTAGCGCTGAATAGTTCCAGCTCAGTATTCTTTCTACCATGTTCAGAAGTTTATTAAAAATACCCCAAATAATGAGTAGAGTTTTTATTAATCTAAAATCTTCTTCAGAATTCTGAAAATATATAAAATAAGACAGAATTTTCCCCCAATGTATTTATTGTTTAAACAAAATTCTTCAAGTCAAAAAGTAATCAGAGCTTTTCCGACATATGGGAGCTTACCAGTTCACAGCCCATGTGCCCTGTTTTTCCTGGAGCATTCTGCACAAGAACCAGTCAGAAAGTTACTCTTGGTCTCACAATTACAGCATACTAATATGTCTCTTTGTTGTAACTGTAAGCAAGTACAGGTCCCCCTGCAAAGACAGAGGAAAGGGGGTTTGCGGGATATTTATGAATTTATGCAACATATTTTAATTGTACATATCTGAATAACTAACATAAGGAAGCAACATCACTAAAAAAGACAAATATCAGCATATGAAAAAATAACAAATCTTAGGTTTAGGAATGATCTCTTTTTTTTAATGACAGCCAAAAGATTTATTCAAGTGAATGAGTGTTCCATGTTTTACTATTACCCTGCCTTCATTTTCTCTCAATTGCCCATTTCCTTACATCACATGACAACTCAGATACCAAATAGTAGAAGAATATTTTCCATCTGCAGTTACTGGTGTCATGAAGCAATCCTTAGGCTAGGATGACTATTGCTTAACTTTGAAGACCAAAATTGCTGTAACTGTACCATAACTATGGCCAGATTAACACTGCCTATGGAAAGAAAATACATAAGCAGAGTTTGCCCTTAAGAAGGATTCCAACTGTAACTGTATGGTAAAACTGGTACTGTATCTCATTGATGCTAAGAGGCACTTTTCATAGTTTGACATGCCTGAAATTGAGGTGCTTCTGACAGTTGACAGAGCCCTGGTGGCACAGTGGTTAAGAATTATGGCTGCTAACCAAAAAGTCCACAGTTCGAATCCACCAGCTGCTCCTTGGAAACCCTATGGGGCAGCTCTACTCTGTCCAATAGGATCACTGTGAGTCAGGATCGACTCGATGGCAACGGGCTTGGTTTTTTTGTTCTTACAGTTGATGGAATTTCATTGTTGACTTTATACTTTGGGGGATTTTTGGGGGGAGTGGAACACAATATAGTGGCATAATCTCACAATTTACAGCATCTTACATTCAGTGGACTATAGTAGTTTACTCTTTGAGATGTTGTTTTAAAAATCCCAGCCAAAGCCCATACTAAAATTATAGCTTAGATGTCCATTTTATATTTATTCTACAGGGTTCCAATAACTGAATAGAATACTAAGGTTTTAAAAAAAGACAATAAAAACAAAAAAATCTCATAATCAGGGAGAAATTTTAAATAGTGGATTCTCATAATGTAAATTTGCTCTTAGCTTCAGACAAAAATTGTTTTTCTTTGGCCAAAATCTCTATGGCCATAGGCTCTTACATTTTAAAATTATGATCTATGTCAGTAAAATAATTGGTTTTCAATTCATTTTTAAAATCAAATCTATAAAAAAAAAATCAGTCGAACAACTTGTAAGTTGATGTCACAGGACAGTGCTAGTAGATGAAGCTTTGAAAATGTTAGCACGTAAGCATATGGGGCACAGTTGTGTGACTGTAAATTAATGGGCTACTAGTATATAATATTCGATTAAATAATCAAGGAAATTTTGGGTAAATGACTGCGTATTTTCCACCTTCAGGAAGTTCTTCTCACATTACTCTCATGGGATACAAAATCATTATGGTCTAGTACAATGATTTCCAAATTAGTAGGCATCAGAATCACTTAGAGGGCTTAAGACTGCTGGGCACACTTGCAGAGTCCCTGATTCAGTAAGTCTGGGGTAGGGTCTGCAATTTACATTTCCAACAACTTTGCAGGTGATGCTGATACTCTGGTCCAGGGACAACACTTTGAGAATCACTGGTCTAGTTATGGAAAGAAAAAACATGGTGTTTGCAGTTGGTAGATCTGGAGTTTGGGTCTAGCTGGCTATCAGCTGACTTTTCGGTGTCTTAACATTTTTATCTCTCAAACAAACAGAAAAATAAATAAATAAGAAATACATTGAATGATTATTGTCTTAAAGAAAAAAAATCAAATGACCTAATAAGTTCCATAAAGTCAATCTGTTGTTTTCTTTAGCATGAAAAATTTGGTGCATGGTTGTATATTCAAGATATTTTTATAATAAGCATACATGTTGTTCTGTGTGTGTTGCTATGAAAAGAAAAGAAACAATTAACCAGCCTGCCAGGCAGTATTAAGTCCTGGATTAAAAAGGCTGGCTCTGGAGTGTGACTTTCCAGGACCAACACTTGGCTCTGTCACTTTTTTAACATGTGACCTTCAGCAGCTTACTTTTCCTTAGTGTGCCTCGGTTTCCCCATCTGTGTAAGTGGGACTGCCTATTCCATAGGCAGTGAGGGTTAAATAAGATAGTCCATTTAACTGAACCAAAAGACTGACACTTACTAAGCGCTCAACAAATGTTAGCCAGTATTAGTCTTAAAAATTTCATGTGCCCCAAGGGCGCTCTTCATTCCAACAGGTCTAATGAATGCAGAGTATATTATTCTTATACATTGGAGCTGTGTCTTCAGAACAGCATAAAGTTATCTGGCTTTTAAATACTTCAAACTCACAGATGAAAACTGTAATTATGAGTGGTGTTAAAAGTCTGCAATGCATGATGTCAGTAGAGTTTGGAACATCACATTTGTTGTTAGAATGAATCTTCCAGATTTCTACATAACGAGCAGTCTGTCTAGCTAGCCAAGCTCATATTGGTAGTACAGGCTAGTGGTATTTGGTATATATAGCAAATGTCTTCAATCAATTAATAATCATTTCCATACAGATCTCAATGATTTTTCATATACAGAAAAAAAGATTCTCCAACTTGCTGAAGAAAAAGGGAGGAATAAAACTGAGGAAGCGTTTCCATTGATGATTGGGACTATACCACATACCATACTCATTGTGATGATTACCTTTTCAAAAGTAGATTTTTTTTCTTAAATTATTAAGTAAGAAAATATAGTATAGCATAAGAAGCATTTATTTTTGAACACTAATATAAAAATGTATCTTTAGTAGTAGCCCATGATATATTTTTTTTAATAATATTTGATTGTGTTTTTAGTGAAGGTTTGCACAGCAGTTTAGGTTCCCATTCAACAATTTCTACACAGACTGTTCAGTGATATTGGTTGCATTCTTCACAATGTGTGAACATTCTCATTATATCCATTCTAGTTGTTCTATTTCTATTAATCTAGTTTCTCTGCCCCCTTACATTCGCATCTTTGTTTTAAAGTAATTGTTGACCATTTGGTCTCATATAGGTGATTTTTTAAAGAAGCATAGTCTTCTTTTAAAGAAGCATATTTATTATTTTGTGAGCTAATCTATTATTTAGGTACAAGGTGACCTCAGGATTACTTTTGGTTCAAAGTTTGAAGAGTGTCTCAGGGCAGTAGTCTCGGGGAGTCCTCCAATCTCAGCCAGTCCAGTAAGTCTGGTTTTTTGTTTGATTTTAGGAATTTGAGGTTCTGTTCCACATTTCCTTTCATTCTGTCTGGTTCCATCTATTGCGGTCCTGATTAGAATGGTTGGTAATAGTAGCTGGGTACAATCTAGTTTTTCTGGTCTCCGGGTAGATGAGACCATGGTTCATGTAGGCTATTTGTCCTGTAGACTAGCTTCCTCTCTGAGTCTTTGGTTTCCTTCTTTCTCTTTTGCTCTGGACAAGTAGAGACCAATAGTTGTATCTTAGATGGCCATGGTATAAAATTTAAATGAATATATAAAATAAAGATAAAAGAATAGGTGGAGCTGGTGAAGAAAAGCCAAGGTAAGCCCAGTGAGACCAGAAAATTAGGCCAAGGTAGTGTACTCAGGATTTAATTTACTTGGCTGACCTTCACTCAACTCTAACAGTGTAGGATATTTTGGCGAGTATGTCTAATCTGGGTTTTATAGCATACGTTAATGCACTATATAAAAATCCAGTCTTCTCATTTAGAATCACGTATCTTAAATCCAAAATAAACTGCCAACTCTGTTCATTTAATTGAGGTTTTCTGGATCTACTATAAACCTTTTTCTTAGATGTAGTGATTTCTGGTCAAAGATTTCTCCCCACAGCATTGTCTTTATGCACAATATTTTCTTCCTCTTTGGGGGTAATCATCTAAATAAGGCACAAATAAGAGTCCCTAAAATCTCCTTATTGTCCAGATAGCCAGACAGAATCATTTATTAAATGTAGCTAATTTCAGTAACTGATGGGCACATTAAATGCCTAAAGAAAACAGAGGACTATCAGGCTACTTGGGATGGTTCCAGGAAGGTTGTCTACTTTAAGAGCTGCATTTTATTAAGGATTGTGATGGTTATTGGAACTTTTCCTGTTGTTTTACTCAGCAATCTCCAGGGGACCATTTGGCACTAGGGTGCAAAATGAGATCAGCAATTAGGAAAAGACACCACTGCAGGCACTTTAAGAGTAAATCACTGAGTACCAGACTTAATAGCTAGTAAGTGCCAGACCAGAGTGTTATAGCTCAAGGGTGTTCATGAGCCCAGCTTCTTATGCTTTCCAGTGCCTGCTTGTGTATCCATGTGTGACTGCCTCTACAGGTGGCGTTCAGGTATTTGGCAAGTGGAAAACCAATTGTAATTGACTGTTAATCTCAATGGAATAGGTCACTCAAAATGCTTAGAAGTTTTATCATCTGGAAGCTAAAAATCCCTACATTGGTCACATGTATCTATCTTGGGGCAGTCTGAGAACCACCTTCCACATAGGGCAGAGGCACTGGTTTCATAACAGCCTAGGAGGACTTTGTGTAAATGGATCTGTTCCCTTTGGGGGAGAAGTAGAGTGCTTCCAGTTGATCTGTTCCATGACTCCCATATATGTGAAGAAGAGCCTTGGAGAGAAGAATGCTAGGTAACTTCTTACTTGCAACTAAAGTCACAATTTTCCACCTCCCCTTTTGCTAGCTCTGATTACTCCCTTTAAACCTATGTAGCAATTGAGAAAAGAATTTGAAGGAACGAAGGGGAGGAAATGGTGAGCATTAGAGTTTATGGTGTATGGGAAAGAACATTAACTAGGTTTTCAAGGCCATGACCTTCTGGAAACAGATCGCTAGGCGTTTCTTCCAAGGCACCTCTGGGTGGGTTCAAACTGCCAATCTTTTAGTTAGTAGTGGAGAACTTAACCAATTGAGCCACACAGGGACGACTAACTAGGAATTAGGAGATTTGTATTCTAATCATCATTCAGACACTATGTATCTACTTAAAGAACCCATGTCTCCATTCTTCAGCTGTAAAATGAGGTAGTTGAACCAACTAGGAGAATAGTTTACAATTCTTTATCTAGAATAGCAGAAACTGCCTTTACCAAGTGCTTATAAATCTGTAGTAAACACATTGCATGTACTAACTCATTTAATCTTTATAACAACACAATTCAATAGGTAATATTACCAGGATCCCCATTTTACTGATGAGGAAACCAAAACATAAAAAAAAAAAAAAAAAGAAACAGGGCCAAATTTATGAAAGAACTAGAGTTGAGACTGACAGGTGGTTTGGCTTCAGAGCTGGTGGGATTATTATTATTTTTTTGCCTATGTTTATATCAGAAATTATCATGGAAAAAAAGGAGCTGCAGGGATCAGGGCACACTTAGGACTTGCGTCACCACTGGACTCAACCTTATAATTAAGTTCACTTCTTTGGATAAAATAACTTTACCTCTTTCTCTGCTATTCCCACCTTTTTTCCTTCTCTCCTGGATTAGGAATTTTGTATACTGAGAGTTTAAAGCACTCTGTCACAAAAGACTTGGGCCCTGCTCAGTGTACAGGAACTGGGGAAAGGTGACTACACTGAAATAAAGAGGACTCAGGAATGTGTATTTGATTTGGTCCCAGACATATCATGCTGTTTAAATCTTCCCCATCTCAAACTGATGGGATATCTTTCTTGGTAGAGAGATGAAATTTCTATTCTGAAGATCATTTTTTATTGAATTTAAGGAGTCCCTGGGTCACTATGAGTCGGAATTGACTTGAAGGCGACGGGGTTTGGTTTTGGGTGGCACAAACAATTAAGCACTCAACTACTAGCTGAAAGTTTGGCAATTCAAACCCACCTAGAGGTACCTCCAAAGACGGGCCTGGTGATCTGCTTCCAAAATATCACAGCCTTAAAAACTCTATGAAGCAGTTCTACTCTGCATGCCTGGTGTTACCATGAGTCGGAATTGACTCTACAGGAACCAACAGCAACAACACCACAAGTTTATGTCAGATCTTTTTTTTTTCTCTCGCAGGCTGAACCTGTGCCACATTCTGCTAAATTATCTCGTTACTTGCTGCTTCTCATGTTTGCTCTTACATTTGAAGCTGAGTCTTGATAGTGGCGTCAGAAAAAGAGAAGAGAAAGCTGCAGATTCTAAACAATTGAGTATTTATCTGCAAAACCAAGTCACCTACTCAGGGTCACCACTTGTGGTTGTGCAGTTTGTTCTCTGCACAAAGGGCTACAAGGAGAATGGAGTGGAAATCTAGCCTGCACTCCATTAACCACATACCTCGGTGAAGGTCAACCAGGGAAATGAAACCAAACAGAAAAAAAAAAAAGTGATTAATTTATTCAGCACATATACACTGGGCACCTACTATATGTCTGACGATGTTGTAGGTGCTAGGGTTATGTCAGTCTTAAAAAATCAAAACTTCCTTTTCTCATGCAGCTTATTTTCTAGCTGTGCTGACTGAAAGGGTACTCACTGGCCACATGTGGCTATTTAAATATAAATTAATTAAGACTAACTAAACATTTTACATTTACTTCCTCAGTCACACTAGTCACCTTTCAAGTGCTCAGTAGTTACACATGGCTAGTGGCTACTGCATTGGAGAGTGCAGATACACAACATTTCCATCATCGCAGACAATTATTTTGGATAGTGCTATCTAGTGGTTAAGGGTGAAACAAATAAATAAGTACACTGTGTAGAACATTTGGAGTTGATATACTATGAAGAAAATTAAAGCAGGGAAATGGTTAGGTTATAATGGGAAAAATGAGATTTGCAGTTTTTAAAAGGGTGATCAGAGATGACCTCACTCATAAAGCAAAATTTGAGTAAAAACCTGAAGATGATGAAGGAGCAAGCCGTGAAATCATTAAAGGGAAGAACATTCTAGGTGTAGGGAACAGCAAAAGTAAAGGCCCTGAGGCAGGACCGTGCCTAGTGTGCTCAAGGACAACAAGGAGGTGAGTATAGCTAAGGTGGAGTCATCAAGGGGAAGGGAGGTGGAGGAGTGAGAAGTGGTTATATTCTACATTTATTTTAAAGGTCAGTGAACTGGATTTGCTGACAAATTGGTCTAGAGTGAGAGAAGTGGGAGGTAAAAGATGACACCAACATTTTGAGTCTGAGCACCAGATAGGAATGAGTTGCTGCTAACTGAAGTGGGGAAACTTATGGAAGAAGTTTGAGCTGATGATCTAGTGTTGGTTTTGTATTTGTTAGGTTTGGAATTGTTGAGAAGACAATTGTTGAATTGTCTATGTGAACTTTGAGTTCTGACCGGAAGTCAGAGCTAAAGATATATATGTGGTTATTATCAGGATTTGTTTATTTTTTTTCCTTAAGTATTTTTTTTCAATTGTGCTTTAGATGAAGGTTTACAGAGCAAATTAGTTTCTCATTAAGCAATTAATACACATATTGTTTTGTGACATTGGTAGCCAACCCTGCAACATGACAACACTTTCCCCTTCTCGACCTTGGGTTCCCCATTACCAGCTTTTCTGTCCCCTCCTGCCTTCTCGTCCTTGCCCATTTAGTCTCGTTTTGTTTTATGGGTCTGTCTAATCTTTGGCTGAAGGGTGAACCTCAGGAGTGCCTTCAATACTGAATGAAAATGGTGTCCAGGGGCCATACTCTTGGAGTTTCTTCAATCTCTGTCACACCAGTAAGTCTGGTCTTTTTTTTTTTTTTTATTTGTTAGAATTTTGTTCTACACATTTCTCCAGCTCTGTCCAGGACCCTCTATTGGGATCCCTGTCAGAGCAGTCGGTGGTGGTAGCCGGGCACCATCTAGTTGTGCTAGACTTAGTCTCGTGGATCCTGTGGTAGTTGTGGTCCATTAGTCCTTTGGACTAATTTTTCCCTTGTGTCTTTGATTTTCTTCATTCTCCCTTGCTCCAGACAGGGTAAGACCAGTGGAATATCTTAGATGGCTGCTCGCAAGCTTTTAAGATCCCAGATGCTACTCACCAAAGTAGTATATAGAAAATTTTCTTTATAAACTATGTTATGCCAATTGACCTAAATGTTCCCTGAGACCATGGTCCCCAGCCCTCAGCCCAGTAATTCGGTCCCTCAGGAAGTTTGGATGTGTCTATGGAGTTTCTGTGACCTTGCCTTGGTTGTTATCAGCACTTAGGTGGTATTAAAGCCATCAGCCTAGATGAGAGCACCTAGGGGCAAGTGTAGGTAAAGAAGAGATCTAAAGACTGAGACTTGGGACACTGCAACATTAAGACATCGTTTGTAAGGGAGAAGAGATGAGGAGTGGCTGATTTACTATCAAAGTATGGTTACCTGGAACCCAATTGAAGTAAGTGATTCAAAGTGGAAAGCATGGTTAGTCATATCAAATATTGATGGTGGATCAAGTAAGGAAACTGAGAACTGACTATTTAGTAATACATAGGTGGCCTTGGGAAAAAAGGGTTTGGTGAGTTAAGAGCCCAATTGTAAGAGAAAATTGGAGGACAGAAATTGAAGACTGTATATATAGAGTGGAGCCCTGGTGGTGCAGTAGTTATGAGCTTGGCTGCTGACCAAAAGGTTGGCGGCTCAAATTCACCAGCCACTCCTTGGAAACCCTATGGGGCAGTTCAACTCTGTCCTATAGGGTCGCTACAAGTCAGAATCGACTTGACGACAATGGGTTTGTTTTTTTGTTTTTATATGTAGACTACTCCCATTTTGAGAAATTCTTCTCTAAAGGGGAACAGATAAGTGGAACAGTAGGTGAAAGGAGAATAGGGGTCAATGAGCATTTAAAAAGTGATATTAGAAAAATTACAGCATATTTATGTGATGTTGGGAAAGATCTCATACAAAGGGAAAATTGACACTGCTGGAGAGACAGGAGAGAATTGCTGGAGAAATGTCTTTGTATTTGTGAAAGGAATGGGATGTAGTTCAGAACTGACAGGTTTTGTGATAGACACATGGACAATTCATCCATAGCAACAGTAGGAAAATCAAAGTAAATGGGTCTAGAATGCCAGCAAGTATGTGGATGTAATAGTAGGAGTTTTATGAAGTTTGCTTTCTGATAGGCTTTTTTCTCACTGAACTAGGAACCAGCCTCATCACTGAGAATTAAGTGGAGGGGGAACACACTTCGGAGGTTTGAAAATAGAAGAGAAGGTATGACATACTTAGCTAGGAGAGTGGAAAATGGAAGTGAATAGGAGAAAAAGCATGGAACAATTCTAAGGGCCCATGTAAGTTTCAGGGACATCACGTTCCAGTGAGACCAGTCAGCATAACTGTGTCACTTTTACTAGCCATGTTCGGCTACAGGGCCCATGTTCCCCTATGTGGGGAGTTGGATTTAACCAGGATTGAGTTAGAGGGAAAGAGGCAAGGAAGTGATTATCTGATTGGTGATGGATTTCAAACAGGGTAAGAAAGGAGGTTACAACATAAGGAGAATAAGAGAAATGAAAAGTTGATTGCAGATCCCAGAATTATTGCAGTCGTGATAGTAGAGGGAGTAACTTGAAAAGATAGGAGGTGATGATAAAAGAAGAGGTGCTTGGAATTGGTATTATGTAAGGGTTCCAGTCATTGCTAATGAAAAAGACCAGGGTGTGATCATAAGGGAGGGTCAGTGAATTCTATTCTAAAGATCAATTTATGAAGGGGAGTCACTTTAAAATTTTAATAGGTCAATGTACCCCTCATCTGAATGAGGATGTTATCTCCTCATGAAAGAAAATATATTTGATGAGATACAATCAGTCAATGCTTAAATTAAAAAATAAAAAATATAATAGGGACAGCACACTCCCCTCAGACAGCACTCTCATCTCTTTTGCCTTCTATTCTCATGTGAAGCTGGTCAGGGTAACATTGGAGTCTGTATTCAATTTGAAGTTTAAGCTTCTTGTTCTACCCAGTTCCCAAGAGTTTCTTTTTTAGGGGCTTTAAATACAGGCCTAGTAACAATAAGGCATTATTTAATTTTGCTAAGCATTCCCAAAAGAAAGGGACAGTAGTGTTCTAGGTGGGGTCTCTATACTCCTTGACTACAAAAAAACATAAAAATATCGTCAATCTGTTTGGATAATTGGGGGAACCTCAAAGAAAGCAGGGATAGGTTTCATTAAAGCACAAGGTAAAAATCAAGAAGATTCTTTTCCTAATGTTATAGGAAATTCTGTTCTCTCCTTTATTATAGAAGAAAGCATTTGATGAAATACAATCAGTTGATGCCTAAATTTAAAACTACAAATTTTATTTCCAATCAGTGTCTTTATTTATGTTTCCTAAATAAACAAACATGTTTATATTTATTCTTGAGACATAAATGTGGAACTATGTCTACTTACAGATTTTAAGATTTATTGGCATTCAATGATGAAAGATAGAAAAGGGACAAACTTTTTATTTAAAGACAAAAGAAAAATGTGTATATTTTCTCCAACTTTACAATGACCTTGATAAAACACTCATTTTGGTCAGGCAGGATTCATTCACCATTGCCTCTAAAAGCATAAGTTATAAACTTATCTTCATTAAGTGCCACTGAATGTCTGGCACCACATAACTAACCAGATAATTCAGTAGCTTAGGGTCCATAGGATGCCTCAAGTTCAAAGGGAGAAGAGACATCCTGTTTGGTGTTGTATTTCACTCATGCTGTTAAAACTGCCCAGACCCCCTTAAGTGTTTTCTTTTTCATTCTTAAGTATGATCTTCCTTGTCCCTTACCAGTAACACAAAGCATAGTAAAACTCAATGTCAGACCAAATAATTTTCAAAACGTGTCACAAGATTTTATTTTTGTGTATAAAGACCTTTCTCTTTGTACAAACGCCATTTTGTTAATTATGAAAAACAAGTCATATGCCACTCCTGAGAACCTGGAGAATGTTAGAGAAGCAAGGACATTGCTTCAGCATTGCCAGTTCTGGCCCTAAACCTTCAAAGTGCAAATGCTATTACTGAAAATTTTACTACAAAGGATGTCTACAGAGAAATCATGACAGTAGATAAGTTAAGACCTAACTTGTTAAATCAGGAAAGTTCATTTTCAATTCCTAAGACCATAAACATGAACAGAGAAAAAATAAGGTGTTTTGAACTACCTCTGTGTTTAATGGCATCTAAAAGGATTAGCAACATGCTATCACTTGTTCCAGAAAATGGAGACGCTAATTTTTTTTCTAGTATAAAATAATGGCTTATATATAACTGTCTTGAATTTCCCAAAGCTTGTTTTCACTAACATTTCCAATTTTTAAAATGTAAATGGTAGAAAAAGTACTGGCTGAATAAAATCTGGTCTGAAATTTTAGGAATTGACTTTAGTGACATTTTTCTACATATTTATGTCTTACAGAGGGTGATAAATAAGTCTGAAAATGTAAGACCTGTACATTTGATATAAAAAAATCTTGACTGCCATTTGGGGGGAAATTAATAGTGTCCCCAATGACCACTTACTGAATAATTGTTTGAAGACGTAAACAATACTCAGACTTGGATGAATCCATGGTTTGTTAAAACTCCAAGACTTTACACCTTTTTCTGTTGTACTCTTAGAATGTATTTATAAGAACATAGATAAATATCACGACTCCTAAAATTCAGTGTTACAGTTTACCAATATTTAAAAAATATTGTGTCCTGATTCTTACTGTTTACCAAGCTACTTCAATCTGCAGAATGTCAGAATGATCAAACTTCTAAGTCACATTGAATTTGACCATGTTCTACTGGAGAAGTTCTGGTTAAGGCGTTTGATTTGACAACCTAAAAGTTTGAACTGTGGGCTATAATTCTTCATATATGTCTTTTTAGAATTGGTCGACAGTGTTAAATTTTATTTGCTATTTTTTACATAAGTTAAATGGGTATAATTTAATTTTAGAAGTGGTTATAAAACAAATGTTATTTTTTCCTCCTCCACATGCCCTTTTAAAATTTAGTTGTTTTAAACATTGCCTCCCCATTACAGCAAGAGAAGGGTCTTTGCCACCAGGAAACAGTGACACGTATCTAATGCTTTTAAAAGACAGTGTCTATGTGTGGTCTTTTGCAGACTACTGCTTTTTACTGTCAACCTTAAAATGCCATCTATGACTCAATCTCTTCGGGAACAAAGATGGATGAGAATAAGATGTAAACTTTTATATGCACAGAAATTAATAAAATATATTTCAGAACTTTAAAGAAACCACCTCTTCTGGAGCATGAACTCTTATACATGGGTACTGTTCTTATAAAGTACCACTTAGACATTTTGCAGTGGAATTAGTTCTTAGTGAATCATTTAGGCAAATCTGCTGCAAAAGTCCTCTTTAAAATCTTGAAAAGCAAAAATACCAGTTTGATGACTAAGGTGTGCCTGACCCAAGCACGTCAGGGTAGTTTCAGTGCATATGAAAGCTAGACAATGAAAAAGGAAGACCAAAGAAGAATTAATGCATTTGAATTATGGCGCTGACAAAGAATATTGAATTATACTATGGACTGCCAGAATGAACAAATCTGTCTTGGTCCTTAGAAGCAAGGATGGCAAGATTTTCTCTTGCTTACTTTGGACATATTATCAGGAGGGACCAGTCCCTGGAGAAGGACATCATGCTTGGTAAAGTAGAGGGTCAGCAAGGAAGAAGGAGACCCTCAAAGAGATAGATTGACATAGTGGCTGCAACAGTGGGCTCAGACATACCTACTTGTTGGAGGATGGCACGGGACTGTGCAACATTTCTGTTCCGTTATACATGGGGTCACTGTGAGTTGGAGCCAACTTGAAGGCACCTAACAGCAACAACATTGAGTCTTTGGAGTCCCTGGGTGGTTCAGACAGTTAAGGGAACAGCTACTAAATGAAAGATTGGCAGTTCGAATCCAGTCAGAGTCTCCTCAGAAGAACACATGGGGTCATAATGTGTAGGAACTGACTCTTTGTCGACTTTTTTTTTTATTGGTTTGTTTTTAATTGAGTCTTTAACATCCAGAAAGCATTCATGGTCTATTAAGAGACACATGTATACAAGTATGATAATAAAAAATATTTACAGTAAGCTATGGAAAACAGGAGAAGAGCAGATCAGTTTACCTGGTTGAAGAAAGACTTTGCTGAAAGGTGACTTGATTATGGCCTAAAAGATAAGTGGTACTTTGCCAAATGCAGTAACAACTAAGGAAATTTCACACCGATGGAAAAAAAAAGTTCTAAAATCACAATGTATTTTCAGGAAAATAAGGATTGGCCTTGTGTGGATAGTGTTTAGGGGGCATGAAGGAAAGTGAAGTGATTAAGAGAATGCAGAACCTCTGAGCGAGTTTCCTGTGACCACTAAGCAAGGTGTTAGTGGGAAATATTGAGGGAAGCAGCACTTCGTTTTATCTAGGTTTCAAGTTCTCAGCAAGTCTGTGCACTTCTATCTACCTGCCTATCTTTGTCTGTCTGCTGCCTGCCTACCTATCTGTCTGTTCCATTTACCCTATCTATTTATCTGTTTTTCCATCCGTTTATCTATCAGCTATCTACTCCCATTTGAATTCACATTCACTATATTTGAATGGGAAAAAGGAAAGAAGACTTTTTCCTGGACAAAAAAGTAAGTCTGATTTAGTAGATTGGTATGACAATGAAGATTGATATTGCCAGTTTGATTGTATGTAGGACATTTTTCATAAATTGAATAAGCTCAATCCAAAGGGCCAATATTTTGATGAAAATATTTTCAGGGCACTTATACAATATTCTTAAAAGTATATCCTTTAAAAAATTTGAGCTCATAAAAGTATTAGACATCTATTTAAAATATGCAACAGTGTACATAGTTTCAAATTTTATTAAGATCATGCTAGCAAAAAGTATGAAAACCATGTAGTTAGAAAGTTATTGCATAGTGAAAGTTTTCAAAGTATGGACTTGGGTTCTGGAATCTCCATTAAGCAAACTGTTATTAATGAGAAAACATTTTACTCTTAGGATATATCTGCTATGGCTTCACTGATTGAAAACATAACTTTTGAATGAGATGTGGACTGTTCTTTGTCAGAATAAAAAGGGTAATTTGATGTCCCATCAATAGAGGACACTTTTTTTTATTTTTTTTTATTTTAGTGCTTAGATGTAAACTTAGCTCTTATAAGGTAAATAGCAATTAGTATGATTGAGTAAACTCACTGCCTGATATTAGCACTGGCATTACTGTTTCTGAAAATCCTATACTTGAACATGAACTTGATTTCTTCTTTTTCAATGTCTTTAATGAGGTTCATGAAGGATCTGACAGACTAGGCTAGATTATGCTAAATGTATTGATGTAACAGAAGATCGTCAACCACCAGAAGCAAGTTTCAACTAACTATATAAATTAAGTAAATTGTATTTTTGATTTTTAATAGACTCCAGAGGTATAAATTTTAATTATTTGGTTTAGTACAATTAAAATTTTAATTATTCCTTTAGAAGACATGGTGGCTAACTTACAAAATAATTAATATGAATGCAATGGGTTAGTAATATTTTAAAATAAATGTATAAGCCTTGTATTATTCAGTGTAATTTGTCATCTGCCAACTAGTGTGGATAAGATAGATGGCTGCATTAATCATGCCTGACTTTTATTAAACTTCACATTCTCCACGACTTGGCATATAAAGCAGTTTTATCTTGGGTATGAAAATATTATTATAACAGAAAAATTCAGATTTCTATTCCTTATTTACAGATCTCAAAAACAGAATATTTGGTGTTCTTTGACATGAAGTATTCTTGAAGGAATTGATAGTACACACACAGAGTGTTTTTGGAAAGAGTTGATGGTACACACACAACTATTTGAAAGATGACAGGAGGGACTATCTCAGCATATGGATCTCAAACAGGGAGTTTCTCTCAATTTTTAAAGAACTGGTCACAAATATACACTCAAAACAAAACAAAGAATTCCAGCACCATACAGTATTCCAGAGGTTTTTTTCTCCTGCCCAAAGGATGTATGAGTTTTATGAACACATACTTGAGTTTTGGTTTAATTGTGCTAGACTTACTTTCAAGGGTACAAAGAACTATTCAAATCCCTCAAACACACACACACACACACACAGTGCATAGACCTACACATACTTATTATTTAGAGGTCAAAGATAAATAAAATATGTATCACTAAGACTGGGAAAGCACAACCGTGCTGACACCAGTAGGCATGAAATGTACTTGATCCTGGGATGGTGTGAAAACGATGAGTTAGCAGACTGAAGAACAGATGGCCCCTAATCACCCCATGTGGCTAAACACACAAATGCCAATGTCAGAGACGCCTTACCTTTGCCCTGTCTGTCCCCTCTAGGCTGGTTCTGTTATATTAAGGGTTATTGCCTTTTTGGCCCTCCCTGCAATCAGCTTTTGAAGTCCATGGCCAAGAAAGCAGTGTGAGAATACCATTATGAGGAAGGTGTTTGCTTAAAGACATATTCTGGATGAGAACTGACGGACTCCTTGATAGTCTTGCAGGGAACCACAAACTTTGGCCAATATCTTCTAATCCCCTGAGGATTCAGGACTGCCCACCATAAAAACATAATGGGCTGTTTATCTGAGCAGCTGGGAGATAACATCTTAAAGTTACAATCTGGGTTACAGACTGGTGACATGAAGCAGTAAGAAATGCCAATACTTCCCCACCCTGGGAAAAACAACATGTGAACAACCCAGTATATAGATACCATTGGGTGCTCCTTTCTCATACTAATGAGAGGCACAATTTTCCCAACATTTTTCTGTTAAATAAGTTAAATCTACTTGGTCAGAAAAGGGTGGATTCCACCCGTTACTCCAGTTGCATGTTTTATGCTGTTTTTGAAGTTTGGGAATATGTTAGGAAATATTCCCACTGGCACAATCAAGCGAATTTTTGTGGCACATTTTGACTTCTTTTCAAAGAATGCTTGAATTTGGTGACATTCATCATGGTCATCTAATAAAATACTACAGAGATTCCCAACAAGATGTGTTATTCCCAGGGCTCCCATACTGCAACAGATCAGATGAAATTATATATCTATATCTATATCTATATATATATGTATACGTATTCTCAATACTGTGCTTTCGCCTGTAATCCTTCAACTTTCTGATGGGGCAGAATTAAAGTATTCCAAAGGGGTAAAAAAAGTCCTCCTTCTCCAAAGACCTATTATTTGTTTGCATTGCTGTCATTAGTGAAAAGAAAAGCTAGGCTTGATATTTAAAACAGTCTATCGAACATTTAATATAGAGGAGATCTGGAGATTTTACAATCGTTTATTTCTAGTGAGCCTGTTTGTTATTATCCATCAAGTGCGAGAATCCCATGCTTATAGAGTGTTTTCCCCGCCAAACAAATAAATCTCTATGATTACGAATAGTGATCAAATTAACCACTTAATTGCCAGTCTTCACCTCATGGGATATTAAGTGTATATAAATATGACCATAAATCAACTACATTGTAACTAACTTGGTTCATTTTAACCATTTCCTCAACATTTGATAGAATTGTTTTTATAACCAATCTTATTTAGTCATAAAAATGTTGTGCACCATCAAATCGATTCTGACTCATAGTGACCTGCAGGACAGAGTAGAACTGCCCCATAGGGTTTCTAAGGCTGTAATCTTTGTGGAAGCAGACTGCCACATCTTTCTGCTGTGGAGCAGCTGGTGGATTCAAACCGCCAACCTTTCAGTTAGCAGCCGAGTACTTAACCACTATACTACTAGGACTCCTTCAGTCATAAAAATAGGGTCCATCATGGCTACCAAGGCCTCCACCAGACTGAGTCCAGTACAGCTAGATGGTGCCCAGCTACCACCACTGACTGTTCTGACTGGAATCGCAACAGAGGGTCCTGGACAGAGCTGGAGAAGAATGTAGAACAAAATTCTAACGCCCAAAAAAGACCAGATTTACTGGCCTGACAGAGACTGGAAAAACCCCGAGAGTATGGTCCCCGGATACCCTTTTAGCTCAGTGGTGAAGTCACTACCGAGGTTCACCGTTCAGCAGGGGATTGGACAGCCCCGTAAAACAGGACTAATGAGGCACAGCAGTCCAGGGACAAGGACTAGAAGGCAAGAGGGGACAAGAAAGCTGGTGATAGGGAACCCAAGGTTGAGAAAGGACAGTATTGACATGTCGTGGGGTTGTTAACCATTGTCATAGGGCAATATGTGTACTGTTCAATGAGAAACTATTCTGTTCTGTAAACCTTCATCTAAAGTACAAACAAAAAAAGTATCTATGTGACATCAAATTGACAACAGCAACTCAAAAGGTTTGATGGGAAGCCTAGGGGGCAGTGAGTTGAAGATAATGGTGATGGAATAATTTGGAAAAGGATAATGAGAATACAGTACAACTGGAAGAATGCAATCGATGTCACTGAATTGTACATGTAGAAACTTCTGAAATGGTGTATCTTTGGCTGTGTATATTTTCACCAAAAAAAAGTCCTCCAACGTCGAGAAGGGAGAGTGTTGACATGTTGTGGGTTTGTTAACTAATGTCATAAAACAATATGCGTACTGACCTTGTAATGAGAAACTGTTTGTTCTGTAAACCTTCACCTAAAGTACAATAAAAAAAAATTGTTTTTAACTAAAAAATAAATAAATACAAATAGGGTCCATTGTATTGGTTTAATATTTTGATCTAATCTTTTTTATCCTCAGATGGCACATATAAATTTCTCATCTATTGTGTTTAACAAGTAGCTTTCATTTTCATTCCTCTCAGGGATAAAGTATATTATTTTATACCAGATTCAACTTAATCATAAGCTTTGCCTGGTCTTAACTACTTTATTTTCTCCTACCCTTTTGTTAACCCTGCAAAGTGACAGAAGAACAGGGACACATAAAATTGCTCTGAAATGTGTAGAAACAGCCTCAGTCATGACTGTTGAAAGCAACCTTTATGGGCAACAGCTACTAGAGGCTGAAACCTCCAGAACCAGTCTCAGGGAGCGTACACTCCATCTCCAACAGTTTTCCTATCAATGACTGACGGAAAAGTGAAACATTTGCACTCGGTGGGAACGTGCCCTAGTGCTGCCTTCTCTTACAACTTGAAAACTTTTTATTGGCATTAAGAATTTGCTTAATCACATCCTAGTGAATGTCTTTTCTCCCTCCTGGGACTGTTTAGTAAGACATGGATTCAGGCAAAGCCTTTTATGTGTCCTTAGGAGAGATATTGTGGTGAGACCCACGAAGGGTGGGGGAGATGAACAGGCTCCAGAAGACTGCCTTTGGCCAAAACTAAGGAGAAAAATGAGGCTTTGGCAGGAGAAACTCCCTGTGTTTGAAACAAAACTATGAAAGGGAAGTATGTCAATAAAAAGATTTCCCCATAGGTTTGTTTGGGATAGAATTTTCAATATAATGAAGATAAAGCACTTTTTGCAAACCCTGTCTAACAATATTTCATTTCTAATAGAATCAACTGTGAGCAACTGAAGCAACTGGCAAGGGCCGGGGTAAATACTTGATAGAATAAACTACAACATTGAAATAACTGAAAATATGCTTACCTCAGTTAAACATCCTGTTGGATTTCCTAGAATATAATTATTTTCCTAAATCAAATTACCAAACAAAACAAAATTAGCAAACTGAAACAAAAGAGGAAAACTTGAGGGTTTAGTACCTGAGGAATAGAAAATGTTGTGGAAAAGAAATTTCACGGTATTTATAAATGGAACATTTCTCTGCCCTAAATGTGTGAGCTTCCTCAATCCAGAACTCTCGCTGATCTAATTCCTTTGAGTGTTTTCTAATCTAACAAGAATAATTACCCACAGTAACAGCACTTGTTTACATGTGGCATTGTGCTAAGAGTTGAACAAAACAAATTGTGCAGACATAGTGATATAATAAAGCATGATACAAAGTTTTTCCGGAGAAATAAGCAAATACATTCAGCAATTTGACTGCATGAGCTATTCGCAAACAATTTCCATATTTGTTGTTGGGTGCCATCAAGTGGATTCTGACTCATAGCAACTCATGTGACAGAGCAGAACTGCACCATGAGATTTTCTTGGCTGTAATCTTTATGGCAGCAGATTGCCAGGTCTTTCTCCAGCAGAGTGGCTGGGTAGCTTTGAACCGCCAACCTTTTGGTTAGCAGCCAAGTGCTTAACCATTACGCCACCAGGGCTTCTTTTTACATATTCAGGCCAGAGAATAAGTGTATTGATCAGTGTAGGAGAAAGGGGATACTTTGAGAATTGATGGAGAATTCAGCCTGGTGGTTAAGAGCGAAGGCCCTGGAGCTAGCCAAATCTGGACTTGGGTCCTGTTTGGGCCTCTTACTAACTATATAGCTTTAGGTGAGTTGTGAATTCTCTAAATCTCAGTTACCTCATTGTAAAACAGAGATGACAACTGTAGTTTGTTTGTAGTTTGTGTAAAATATTTGCATACTGCCTAAGCAATGTTTAAGTGTTAAACTAAAATTAGTTAATAGATAATAATTATGTATTTAGATGCAAATCCTTTGAAGTTTTTGTCCATTTTCATCTTTCCTGACTTCTCTGCTACACGTAGGGTTGCTATGAGTCAGAATTGACTCGGTGGCAATGAGTTTGGTTTTTTTGGTCTACTACATATACTTCGTCTCATCACGCTTTCAAGTAGAACTCTTGTGGAACTTCCTGTCTTCAACATTCTGAGGACATCCATAGGCTCTCCTTTTAGCTTCCTTCATTTTCTCTTTTGCCATTATCTCACTGGCTGCCAGTATTTGACCATGAACAGAGTGGGTTTTTACATCTTTGCAGAAAACATTGACACTTTTCTTACCCTTCTTGTCATCTGTTTACTATCATGTCTTCAGCTATCTTTTTGCCAAACCTTCTCATATTTCCTACCTACATCTTAAACTAAGCCCTGATAAAATGGAGCTTCCGTTCCATTTTTAAAGTCTCTTCTCTTCTTTCATTGTTAGTCACCATTAGTCAAGAATGCACCGTTTGGCTCACTTTGGCTTGGGATCGTTGTAGTCTAGTATGCAGTTCCCTCTCCCTATTTTATCAATCTGGAGTCACTTTAATGTTCCAAACGGAATTGGAGCCAGACCTTTACACAACTGGCAAATGATCTAGGATCTGAACAATGCTGGCCAAGATTGGGAACAGAGATTCTGCTGAAAATCTGAAGCTTCGATACTTATAATAGGCACAATTCTTATCATTCAAAAAAACACCCAAAGATTGAAACAAGTACAAGCTTTTAAATACCGTGAATAAAAAAATACGTATTTCCCTATTTCTTCTAAATAGGTAAGGGCCATTTTCTACTTTACTGAAAAGTAGTCATTTACTAAAATAATAAGATTTATTTCTACTTTCTATATCCATATAATGGAAGCAAAAGATAATTATGAAAGACATGCTCTTTTTCACACTGACGACGTATTTTAAAAAAGGAGAAGAAAGAGACAATATTGCTAATAAGTCAGAGAATTCACAGCCTACCATGTTGCTATTGTATTGAAAAAGTATAACATAAAGTGTGGACTTGGAAGAATAAGAACCATGTAGCAGGGATGAATTTGCTCTAAAACTTCTGGATATGTAAAATATTGTGCTAGTTTATTTTTCTAAATAAAACTTGATCTGGCTCTGAGCTTCCCACTTGTAGATCCTCAGCATAAGTCTCTGGGGAGCCCTCTCATCATCCATGAAATCATGCCTGAAACCTGAGTGGGAGAGCAGATGGGGGTTTCAGAGTTAATAAAGCTTCAGAGGGCTTGTAGCTTTCAGTCCAACATGGTTGCTGTTGCTAAGTGTTCGATCTCATAAGGTCCATTTGAAGGCAAGTGGTTTCACTGTGTGCCAAGAAAGGGGGCAGGGATATTTTTTCCACCTTTGACTACCAGTGTCACAAGCTTTTGGTATTCTGTTGCATCAGAAGGTATGTGCTTCCCCATCAGCACTCCTGCCACTTCCTGGAGAATGGTTAAGGGAAAATTTAAAAAAACGGTTGCCTTGGAGTTGATTCCAACTCCTGGAAACCCCATGTGTGTCAGAGTAGAACTGTGCTCCATAGGTTTTCAACGGCTGATTTTTGGGAAGTAGATTGCCAGGCCTTTCTTCCAAGGCATCTCTGGGTAGACTCGAACCTATCATTCTTTCATTTAGGGTTTTTTTAATGTGTGCATTAATTATTCTCCATTTGTTCCTACACATCTACTGTCCAACTTGCTCTCTGCCCTAAGGGCTAACCTTTATAGACTGCTTCACAAGGCTCCCTTGATTCTTGATGAGTGTGGCCCATGTGGAATGGGGTAGCAGGAGCTCAGAAGGCAAAGGGAGAAAGAGACTGGAATGTTTATTCCCCAGCACCTCCTCCTCTGCCGACCTGGCCTTGAGCAAGGGCTGCATTCTTCTACATATGGTCACAGCTCCTATCACCTGGCCTTTTTCCCCCACAGTTACAGATTGTCTCCCTTTCTGTGCCCCTCAGCTCTAAAGGTTGCAATGGCTTCCCACTCTTGCAAGTCCCTTTGTCTGGCCCCCATCTCGGTAGAAAAGTATCTCTAATAAACTCTTGTCTTAGTTATGTAGTGCTGCTACAACAGAAATAGCACACGTGGATCATTTTAACTAAGAGAAATTTATTCTCTCACAGTTTAGTAGGCTAGAAGTCCGAATTCGGGTGCCAGCTCCAGGGGAAGGCTTTCTCCCTCTCTAGGCTCTGGGAGAAGGTCCTTGTAATCAATCTTCCCCTGGTTGAGGAGCTTCTCAGTGCAGGTTTCCTGGGTCCAAAGGGCACATTATGCTCCTGGTGCGTCTTTCTTGGTGGTATGAGGTCCCCCTGTCTCTCTGCGCACTTCTTTTATATCTCAGAAGAGATTGGCTTAAATTGTAGATTAATCTTGTAGTTTGAGTCTACATAACTGCCACTAATCCCATCTCATTAACATCATAGAGATAGGATTTACAGGCATAGGAAGATCACACCAGATGACAAAATGGTGGACAGTCACACAATACTGGGAATCATGACCTAGGCAAATTGACCTATATTTTGGGGGGACACAATTCACTCCATGACAGCTCTCTTCTTAGATCCTCTAAGATCTCACCTGATTTCTGCTAGAACCCAGACTGATGTTACTAGGGATGCAGTTGTGAATTAGATAAATTCGCTGTCTGACAGAACTTACTTTCTCGGGAAGGATGGGAGTGGGGAGTCAGATAATTAGCAAAATTCAATTAAATAAACATGGCTCATATTATTAATAGTAGATATTCTTTTGTATTCGCTTGTAGAGATCTGATATACAGTGCAATTTTCATACAGTTTATAAGCTCAGGAAGGCCCTAATTTGGAGAAGTATCTATTCAGGAACTTGTGTCCTATTGATAGGAGAGTCTGGGTGTAAACCTTGAGAAGGAGAGAATGTGAGGTGGAAAAAAGACCTTTTTTCTCTTTACACCAGGAACAGCAGCCCCATGTGTGTCCAAAAGATTAGAAACCACAAGGAGGCACTGTAGAAACAGGCTCCAGTTATAAACCAATGGAATCCGAGTGGAGAATCCATCTTGCAGGACATTGCACCGGTCAGATTATAATTTAGTTTGAATTAAAAATATATATATTGAGTTCAAAGTAGAGGAATAAGAGGAAGCTTCTCCACACAAATCAGTAGAATGCTCTGATTTGGAAAATGTATCCCAGGTAAAATAGAACGATGCACAAAGTATCTATTAAACATGTTTATCACTAGGTAAGATATATGAGATTTCAAATCACTTAATTCTTAAATGAGTTAGTTTTATTTTAAAATATTTTTAAAGAGGGGGCATGCCATAAGAAGCTTACAATGCATGTGAAGATTTCACCACCCAGCTTTCTTCTCAGTGTGGTCATTTTGCTAGTGTACGAATTCCCCATAGGTCTTGCGATGTCAGATAGAATTTGACAAAAGGTCAGTTATACCACAGCACTGGAAAAGCAAGGTAGAATCCAGTGACAATGTTGTTGTGGCCTGTCCTTACGAAAAGGACCACAGGTCTTTGGAGCCACAACTAAGCAATGCCTCGGGGAAGGGTGGAGAAACGATCCCCAATGTTATGCAACCCAATGATGTGAAATCACATAATCCTGGAAGGAAAACAAAACTCACCAAAGGGCAACATGCTTACAGTTTGCTTTACTCTTGGTAGGGTAGTGACATACTGGTAGGACAGGGACATCTGGAGTGTACGTATAAGAATATCAGGTCATTCTTAACACCATTCAGTTGCAGAAAAATCTTGAAATGAGGGTTAAAGACAGCTGCCTTAGGGTTGATCCTGATCAAATTTATATCCCTAATGTAAGTCATGGAAACCCTGGTGGTGTAGTAATTAAGAGCTATGGCTGCTAACTAAAAGGTCGGCAGTTCGAATCCACCAGGTGCTCCTTGGAAACCCTATGGGGCAGTTCTACTCTGTCCTATGGGGTTGCTATCAGTTGGAATTGACTCAATGGCAACAGATTAACATAAATCATAGTGCTATTTTCACAGTACTTCTTCCATGATAAGGTATTTTGTTCTAAAGGATAGCATTATAAAGATTTAATTTTTATACTACCTTTTAACACATAGTAGAGAAAAACTTCATGTGGGGCCCATTTTTAACTGTTGCATGGAAAAGTTGGTGCTTCACAAATTCATGTATCTTCTTAAAATATTGGTATTCTAGGAATAAGCATAATATAGAAGCTAAGAGTCACGCCTAGCACAGTGTCTTTACATAGTCATCACTTAATAGTTTGTCACTGAATACACAGATATGAACTTCAGAATTAAATATATCTAGTTTTAGATACAGTACAACAGCTATCTTTGAGAAGTTACTTCCTCTCTTGGCTTCAGTTTTCTCATGTATGAAAATGGGCATAAAGACATCTATTCCAGGTCATTATGAGAATTAATGAAATATAACTTTTTGAAAATGACAAAAGTATCTGAGAAGTGTAAGAAGTTATTATTATCATAGATTTTTATTCTTTATCATTAAATAGGAAACCTCTGAAAATATGTTCTGTATTAAATTAACGTTTTCACTGAAAATCAGTCTAATTCATTGGTTCTCAACTGGGGGTGATTTTGTGCTCCAGTGGGTATTTGGCAATGTCTGCAGACATTTTGACTGTCACAACTGGAGTGTGCTACTGCCATCTATTTTGTAGAAACCAAGGATGTTTCTAAACATGTTATAATGCACACGGCAGCCCCACACAGCAAAGAATTATCCAGTCCAAAATGTGAGTAGTGTGGAGGCTGATAAATGTTGATCTGATTTTAGGATTTAAAAAAAAAAAAAAATACTGCATATGATGCAAATTGTAAGAGTTCTAATAAATAATAGCTTAGACGTTGGGATAAGACAGATTTGTGCTAAACCTAGATTCAGGCATTGCAGTTTCATCAAGGACATGCTCATACTCCCTGAAAATCATATTATACCAGAGTTACGTTTAGTACTTGTCTCTTTCCGACATTACAAATAATAACCCAAACCAAACCCGTTGCTGCCAAGTCAATTCCAACTTATAGCAACCCTACAGGACAGAGTAGTAGTGCCCCATAGGGTTTCCAAGGAGTGCTGGGTGGATTCGAACTGCTGGCCTTTTGGCTAACAGGTGAGCTCGTAACCATTTTGCTGCCAGGGCTCCTTAAAAATAACACTAATCTTAAAATATTAAAAAATAGAGTTTTCTGTGAAAAAAAATTTCTAACTGCTGGTAGTACATATGAATGAATATTTTCTCAGCTTAAAAATTTCCTCTTTCTCTTTTGGGGGTGAGCAGAATCTAGCATTTTTGAGGACTGGTATATAAATAATGCAATCTTTTCAACACATAGCCAATTTTCATGGTCAAACTTTCCCCAGTTCTTATCCAAATCTCTTCCACATCCCTTCTGGAGAAAGAGATCTTAATTTTTCTGTGTCTTAAATCTGTTTGTATTCAAGCCAATCACTCATATCAGAATAATAGAATTTAAACTACTTGACATAGAAATGTTTTTCATTTGTAGATGGGGGCTGGTGTCGAGTAGGATGGGAGGAAGTTTGGCAATCCATCTGATGATTATTTAATACTTAAGGGATTAGGCTACTTGACATAGTTGGTACCTCCCTTCTAGACATGTATAGTCGAAGATTTTAAGGTAATGACCTAGCAATACATACTTTACTCCCCCCTCCTTTTTAAAAGATATGTGTATAATTTTCTTTCTGTTTCACTTGGACCACATGTGCCCAGTTCTGTGCCAGAAAATAAGAGGAATCTTTACCAACCTTCCTAATTCTGATTGACATCATGGAGTATGTAAGTTTTCATTAAAGTTTTGAGAGATGGTTCAGTAGATGAGAAAATACAATTTTATTCTAGGCAGGAGAGAAGTTAATAAACCCTGGAGGCTGGAAATGTAAAAGGAAAATCAAGACATTGAACAACAGTGAAGGGATTAAAGAATAGGATACAGTAAGGGAAGTATAAGGAATTTCAGGTTGTGGGCAAGTAGAAATAGTTCAATAAATTTTAATTCTCCCCCTGAGTATTCTCAACAAAGGAAGCCTGACAAAAGGAAATTTCAGTTTTCAGTTCTTACTTGAATAACCAAGATAAAATACAAAGATAAAATAATCATTGTAAATTAGCTCATTTGAATAATTCAGATACAAAGTAATTAGTGGTGTGCTGGGAAATTTTTGAAAATAGGTTCTCAAAAAAAAGAAAGCAAGCGAGAGCGAGAGACAGAGAGAGAGAGAAGAAACAGAGGCCCGTGGTGTAAATACTCCCACCTGGCCAACATCAAGCTACCAAAATGAAGTCACTGAACAGGAGTTGAGAAGAGATGTGAATTAGCAAACTATTATATAGTATTTCTACCATAGAAATACAATTGACATAAATAGCATCAAGAGCATAATAATAGAAAATGCAGTAAAATAATTAGCAAGTGATGAGTTTTGAGTGTTTATAATCTTGTTTTTAACAGAATATATTTCATTTAGATTTATATAATTTAAATGTTAATAATAGCTGTACTCAAAAAATTTCAGAAAATTTAACAATCATCTCTCACAAGCCAGTATGAGATAAGCCTAGCGCAGCACAGATGGGGATAGTTCTTTCAACTTCCCACTTCGCTTTGCCTGAATAGAGTTGGAACTTGACATAAAAGATGGTAAGAAGTCACTGAAGATGTACTGAAGGTCACTATATTAGATCAGAAATATAATTGTTGAAATTTTGACCATTAAGAGCATAGCAGAGACGAAACCCTGGAGTAGGGAGTTCATTGTAAAAGTAGAAATAAACTATAACAGTATTTGGGAAATGTGTAAGTATCAGAATATTTGATATGATAAAACTAAGAAGAGATTATAGAAACAATATCAAATGAGGAAGATGATTTAGGAACCAATAACTATTTACCCTGCTCATATTTGCATTTAGATTTAAAAGGTGCTGTTGAGTTACAAAATTCCTGTGTATCTTGGTCAAATACATAATGTATGACTACTGACTGATAACATGAAATCAATTTGTATGGGTTTGTGAGTGTACGTGGGGATATGTGTTAAAATGTGGCATCTGCCAGACCAAATTTGAAATGCACAGTTTTTTATTAACTATCCTTGAAACCTTTTGTAATTAGAGCATGAAAACCAAATAGACATTTTCTTTGGACTGCCTGAAAATTTAAAGTACATTTTGTCCTTATACCAAGAGAATTGGGTACTTTAACAGCTAAACTTTATATTGCTATGGCTTTTATCTAAAAAAGTTTAATTTAGTATATTGCTCTGAATTTTCCAGTCCCATTCTTGTCTGCAGAAAACACCATAAACTATTTTTTCAAATGGATTAAAATAAAAGTAGAATGCTTCATTTTGGAGGGGAAAGGATAGCAGAAAATTGAACTTAAAGGGAAAAAGTATTACAAAAAGGTATGCGTCACAAGGAAGCTTTGAAAATGAAGCCCTGAAAATAATGAAAGAATGACAATTTGTAAATCAGGAGTCCAGAAGTTCTGTTTTATGATTATGTTGCAGTTTAATTTCTTTATATCTTTCTGCCATTGTTAAAAAAGCAGCCGGGACTTCAAAGAGAGCCTGCATGTGTTCCGAATCAGGGCTTCAGAGCTGATGTCTGACAGCCTAGAAATTAAAACGAAATGAATGTGCTGTGTAAACTCCTGTTTTTTCCAACAACAACAACAAAATCACTTTTTATGTGTTTAGTTTTTTTTTTTTCTTTGTTAACTTTAAGATTCTTTTCCCTTCGATTTTTCCTCATTTACCAATTACAGGCCTGGGCCTAGGGAATGCAGGATTCCCATGAACTTCAGAAGGAATTTCAGACAACCAGAGGGAGATGTCAAGACTTTGGAATCAGCCTTTGTGACATTTTCTGTACATTAAAACAGATTCCCCTCTCAAAAAAAAAAAAAAAAAAAAAAGACAAAGAACTTTAGTTGTTAGGCCATGCCCAAACACCTGTGTTTGACTATTCTTGCATTTTCTCGGGATGACGGAAACAGACATCTCCAAAGAACAAAGAAAGGCTCTGGGATGGTTTGTGTTTGAAAGTGCACTAGCGTGGATATGAAACGTCAGTCACTAGCCAGAAATTTGGCAGCCATTTCTTAGAGCACTGAAGAGAATAATTAGAGCTTGACATGGAGAGCTCTGTTACATGGGGGTAAAGAAGAATCCCTGAGGGACTAGAATCGTAGATGCAAAGGGACCTTGATATCATCTAAAACAACTTCTCAGTTTTTAAGTTGACACTGAGGCTCAGAGTGGTAAAGTGGTTTGCTTAGCTAGTAAAGTGTTGTAGAAGTTTGGGAAATTCTATTTTCCGGCTAACAAGATGGGTGTTGAAGCTATTGGGGTTCAGAGAAAAACAAAAAGAAATCCTTTGCATTTAGGGGCTACTTAGGATCGCTTTGAGTCATAATCGATTCAACGGCAGTGGACATCAGGGCCATTGCTCGAAAACCTACCCCAGCTTTCTTCTTTCAGTCGACATTAACAAACAGCTAAGAAGAGTGGGAAAACAGCCCCCAGGAACAAAGGGTTTCCTGGCCATGTCTGTGCAAAGAAACGCGAACAGTACGCCACTCTGGAAATATTGCAGGATTAACAGGCTTGGGTTCTCTTTCTCCTCTCCCGCAATGCCATCCCACAGCCTTCACATCTGGCCCGCAGAGCATCCCAGGATGTTTATTTCTGGACCATGAGAGGCTTTCCTGAGTATTGCTGGGTAGTGTCTACATTTGTGTTCATGTTAAATTACATTCTGAGAGTATATAGTGCTCAAACGAAGATGATACTCCTCAGTTTTCACATAATCTTAGAAGTTCTGTAAGCGTGTGTGGTGGAGAGAAATTAAATAGTCCATAAAGGTGAGCCTAAATGCTTTAAAAGTTCATAAATATGAAGGCTTTACACATTCCTTGAAAAGGAGCAAAGAGAATGCCAGAGCATTGGGCTCCCTGGCTCAACCATTGTTACAGTGTTTGCAGTCAGTCACGTCTAAGACCCGATTCAAGCACAGGCACTGTTCAACCTAAATGTCTCTCCAAACATGAGTATGAGGAAAACTGACATTATACTTATTCAGAGAACACTACTGTGTTGGTTACTGGCTGACAGGCCAAGAATTAGGATGCTGAATCTCCCTTTCAGAATCTCATATATATATATGTATATGTATATATGTGTATATGTATATATGCAGGCAAAATGTGTATGGATCAAGGAAATTTCTCTGAATGTAATGGCAGGGGCAGTAGAGCTGGATCTTGAATGATGAGTTAGACATAGATGAGAGGAGGAAGGGAAGCAGATGGAAAAAACAGCACTAGCAACTGTATCACAGTGATTCTCCAATAACCATTTGCTGAATTTACTGTGTTCTAGGCATTGTGCTAAGTGATTTACATCCCTTATCCCATGTATGGAGCCCTGGTGGCTTAGTGGTTAAGAGCTTGGCTGTTAACCAAAAGGTCGGCAGTTTGAATCTACCAGCCACTTCTTGGAAACCTCATGGGGCAATTCTGCTCTGTCCTATAGGGTCACTATGAGTTGGAATCGACTTGAGGGCAACGTTTTTTTATTTTTTAATCCCATGTATTCATTATGATTTCAGATGTTATTATCCCTAATTTACAGAAGAAGGAATGGAGACTCGTGAATGTTAAAGAATGTGCCTGAGTCACATAAATGACAGTGAGAGACATGGAATCAAACACCAAAATTTGTACCCTTATCCAGTGCACTCTCCAGAAGGAAAGCCTATTCAGGAAAGACAATTTGACAATGATGGCACATTTACATAGAAACCATTTGCAGAGGGCCTTGATGTGAAGCCATGTAGTTTGGGCATTATCATTTACAGATGTTGAGGATCCACATCTAGATGATCTACTGGCAGACAAAGGGACATCAGGACAAGAAGCTGAGGAAGATGGATAATGGATAATATTTGTTGCTGTTAGCTGCCATTAAATAGACCCTCAACGCATGCCGACCTCATGCAGAACAGAATGAAATGCTGCCAGATCCTGTGCCACCCATGATGGTCTCAGATCTTAGCTCTGTGAAGGTTTTCATTAGCTTATTTTTGGCAGTAGATCACTAGGCCTTTCTTCCTATTCTGTCTTAGTCTGGAAGTTTTGCTGAAACCTGTGCAGCAGCATAGGAGCACACAAGCCTCCACTGACTGACTGATAGTGACTGTACATTTTTAAGTTTGCTCTAAGTTTTACATATAACTTTGAAAATAGAATGTTGTTGTTGTTAGGTGCCGTCAAGTCAGTTCCTACTCATAGCAACCCTGACCCTATGTACAACAGAAGGAAACACAGCCTGGTCCTGCACCATCCTCACAATTGTTGTTATGCTTGAGCTCATTGTTGTGGCCACTGTGTCAATCCATCTCATTGAGGGTCTTCCTCTTTTTTGCTGACCTTCTAGTTTACCAAGCATGATGTCCTTCTCCAGGGACTGGCCCCTCCTGATAACATGTCCAAAGTATGTGAGATGAAGTCTTGCCATCCTTGCTTCTAAGGAGCATTCTGGCTGTACTTCTCACAAGACACATTTATTAGTTCTTCTGGCAGTCCATGGATATTCAATATTCTTTGCCAACACCATAATTCAAAGGCATAAATTCTTCTTCGGTCTTCTTTATTCATTGTCCAGCTTTTGCATGCATACAAGGCTATTGAAAACACCATGGCTTGCGTCAGGCACATCATTGTCCTTAAAGTGACATCTTTGCTTTTTAACGTTTTAACGAGATCTTTTGCAGCAGATTTGCCCAATGTGTCTTTTCATTTCTTGACTGCTACTTCCATGGGCGTTGATTGTGGATCTAAGTGACATCTTCAGTCTTTTGTCTGTTTATCTTGATGTTAATTATTGGTCCAGTTGTGAGGATTTTTATTTTCTTTATGTTGAGGTGTAATCCATACCGAAGGCTGTGGTCTTTGATCTTCACCAGTATGTGCTTCAAGTCCTCTTCCCTTCCTGTGTCATCTGCATATTGCAGGTTGTTAATGAGTATTTCTCCAATCCTGATGCTGTGTTTTTCTTCATATAGTCCAGCTTCTCGGATTATTTGCTCAGCATACAGATTGAATAAGTATGGTGAAAGGATACAACCCTGACGCACACCTTTCTTGACTTTAAACCACGCAGTATCCCCCTGTCCTATTCTAACAACTTGGTCTATGAATAGGTTCCACATGAGCACAGTTAAGTATTCTCAGATTCTCGTTCTCTGCAATGTTATCCATAATTTGTTCCTATCCACACAGTTGAATGCCTTTTCGTAGTCAGTAAACACAGGTAAACATCTTTCTGATATCTTCTGCTTTCAGCCAGGATCTATCTGACATCAGCAGTGATATCCCTCATTCCATGTCCTCTCTGAATCTGGCTTGAATTTCTGGCAGTTCTCTGTCGATGTACTGCTGCCACCACTTTTGAATGAGCTTCAGCAAAATTTTACTTGCATGTAATATTAATGATATTGTTCGATAATTTCCGAATTCTGTTGGATCAACTTTCTTTGGAATAGGCATAAATATGGATCTCTTCCAGTCGGTTGGCCAGCTAGCTGTCTTCCAAATTTCTTGGCATAGATGACTGAGCAGTTCCAGTGCTGCATCTGTTTTTTGAAACATCTCACTTGGTAGTCCATCAATTCCTGGAGCTTTGTTTTTCACCAAGAAGAACTGATGCCTTTGAATTATGGTGCTGGCAGAGAATATTGAATATACCATGGACTGTCAGAAGAACGAACAAATCTATCTTGGAGGAAGTACAGCCAGAATGCTCCTTAGAAGCTAGGATGATGAAACTTTATCTCAAATACTTTGGACACGTTATCAGGAGGGACCAGTCCCTGGAGAAGGACATCATGCTTGGTAAAGTAGAGGATCACTGAAAAAGAGGAAGACCGTCAATGAGATGTATTGACACAATGGCTGCAACAATGGGCTGAAGCATAGCAAAGATCGTGAGGATGGCGCAGGACCAGGCAGTGTTTCCTTCTGTCGTTCATAGGATCACTATGAGTTGGAACCTGCTCGACAGCACCTAACAACAACAAATATTTCCTGTTAATTAAGTCACCAAAATAACCAGAGCACATATCCCTTTTTCTTGTTGTCTATCTTTCTTCCACCAAAAGGTTATCATACTCATGGGCAATGTATTCATGTACAACCTATTTGACCATATATTCCCACAAATGTCTAGATTTTAGTTTCAGACAGAAACAAAACTTCAGTAGATCCAATTATTTGATTTAGTCAGCCAATTGAAATGAGCAGGTATCCTAAGAATCTCCTTCTTTTTGCAAATTCAACGGTGACAGTTGGGATTAACCTGAGGTTTCCTGTTAACAAACTCTATTTTTTAATCTCAGGGACCTGAAAAGGTATGTTCCATTGAGAATCATGGCCTCTGGAATTTAGTTCTCTGGTTGGGTATACACATCTCAAGGTTTTTGTTTTTGTTTTTTTAATAATATAACATGTCTCAGATCTTATATTCAAATCAAGCCTTGTTCTTTGAATTGGTAGGTAATAAAGAGGCAAGTAGGTAACAAAGGAACCCTGGTGACACAGTGGTTAAAGTGCTGGACTGCTAATCAAAAGGTCAGTAGTTCAAAACCACAAGTGGCTTTTCTCAATAAATTCTTGTGCTAATAAATACTAAGCCATGATCAACTTAAAGGCCTAATCCTAAATCTAACATATTTAGGAAAAAAATATATATCTTTAGATACATGAAGACAGAAGGGCATTTATTTGTCATTTTGCCATTTGTTTCCAAAGAACTGCCCATCATCATGATGCCCTAAAACTGTTTGTTTACCATTAGTGGGAAGCTGAAACCAAACCCAACCCATTGCTGTCAAGTCAATTCTGACTCATAGCGACCCTATAGGACAGAGTAGAACTCCCACATAGGGTTTCCAAGGAGTAGCTAGTGGATTCGAACTGCCGACCATTGGGTTAGCAAACGTAGCTCTTAACCGCTACGCCACCAGGGCTCCATTAGTAGGAAGTTTTCTTCATGTTGTCATTTTACTCTTCATAATTCATTAGTAGAGTATCCAGAATGACTTAGTATCCAAAACTAGGTTTGATCTTAAATGGAAGTAGATAGTTCCCATTAAGATTATATTTTGGGAGAGCCAGAACACTCCTGCCTATGAAATTTTCCTTATAGAGGAAAAAACCTTTTATTATTCCAGAATTACCAGTTACATAACTCTTCCAATGGGTCAGACATTTTTCTGGTAACTTTGTGTTAGTTGCCATTGAATTGATTCTGACTCATGGCAACCCCATGTATGCAGAGTAGAACTAATCCAGGGTTTTCAAGGCTGTGACCTTTCAGAAGCAGATCACCAGGCCTGTCTTCCTAGGCACCTCTGGGAGGGTTCCAACTGCCAACCTTTTAGCTAGTAGTTGAGTGCTTAACTGTAACCTTTAAATATTGAGATGAGGCCTGCCAAATCTAAAAATTCCTGAGAAACACAATCCACTGATGTAAAGTTACTGTGTCTGAGATCTTCTTGAAAGCAGATTTAATGGGGGAACACAGAAGAGAGAACAGTACTTGAAAGGAAGGCTGGATGAAACCCAGGGCAGGGAAGAGACAAAAGGATAGGTTGAAAATGCTGCCTGCTACTCAATTTCATGGAAGCTCAACTCTGGAGTAACTCTATTATTTTGATTTTAATGCTTATTTACCTGGTAGAGAAAATAAAACCGATCATGGTTTGTTTTGTTTTTTGTTTGGTTTTTAGTAGGCTTAAATTGTTGACTACTACAAAATTATAAGAAGTATCAAAAGATCAACACAAATGGCAGAACTGGAAGGGGACTTCAAACTCTAGTAGTTAGATGGCTTTCAAACCTCAGTGCACCTAAGAATCTGTTAAAGGATTTATTTTAAATGCAGATTCTGGGTCAATGCATTTAGATTCGAATTCAGTTGAAAATAAAGCTCAGGAATCTGCATTTTAACAGACACCCATGTGGTTCTGTTTAGGCAGAGGTGAACCTTGCCTTAAGAAAAACTAAAGCCTGAGATGGGAATTGGCTTTATCTAGCAGGTCACAGAACTTGAGCCAGAACTTAGCTGATAATATCCATCACAGTCATTGAATAATGTGATTCAAAATCAGAATCAGTGGTGCCGTACTGGTTCTGTCTCTGATGCTTCACACAGACTAGACAATCTTTTCTAGCAACTACCACTCTTTGGGCAATAAGAATCAACAGTTGCTTTGGGAAATCTTAAGCAGCTGGCAGAGAACATCTGGGTTTTTCTTAGGAGAAGTAATTTCTCTTTAATGAATTTTTTTGAGGTTGAAAATATGGTAAGTTACACAACTCTTTTGAGACATAATGATGGTGATAAAAGCCATATTCCTTTAATAGTCACTTCAAATTTCTTTTGTCATCTGGTATTAGGTAATGTTAAACACCCAGTTGCTATTGTTTCCAAAGCTATTACTACTTGTAATTGGGATAAGAAAATTTCTAAGAGTCACACCTAAATAAAATTCCCACATTTTCAAGCTTATAAATCTGTCCCTTGATGGCCTGACTCTAAAATCTTAAGTATTCATGGTAAATCTGAATCCATCCCAAGTGCATCCCAGCTTGATTCACAGCCTAGTGCATCTGGGAGCATCTTTGGTCCGAAAATTGGTTGCCTAATCTCATTACAGACTCTTGTTGAAAGATGTCCATGACCTCCCAGTTCTAATAATTCTAGAATTACCAGCAGATTATGCTTCTTCATTTATTCTGGTATATAACCAGTTAGTCCCAAAAGTTCTAGCAACTCCTCTTTATTTTTGATCTACCCATCCTGAATCTGGCCTCTGCTTATTTCACTCTCTCAGCATTCAGTTCCTCAGTCTTGTTATCTTTCAGATTACTTAAGTGTCTTGAAGTGTGTGACCTGAAATGCCACTACCCTCCCTGAAGTACTCTTGTCTTTTTAAGATTGCCTTTACAGTTATGAAGGTTTTATAGCATTTTGCTGTAAGATGGATACTGGGCCTCGTTCACAAAGAAAACTGTGCAAAACCTTAAGATACAAGACCTCTAGCTTGATCAAGCAAAGGCAACTTTTTCATGTCCTACACCTCCAATCTAACGAGCCCTGGTAGTGCAACAGTTATGCACTGGACTGCTAACCAAAGGGTTGTCTGTTTGAACCCACCTAGTGGCTCCTCGGGAGAAAGACCTTGTGATCTGCTTCCATAAAGATTACAGTCAAGAAAACTCTCTCACGTGGATCCTCTATGAGTCAGAATTGACTCGACTGCACACAACAATAACAACACCTCCAGTCTGAGTAAGCGGGGAAAAAATCATGAAGCAATGCATTCTGGAGTATTCAGCTTTCTTCCCCAAAGTGTAATAATTATATTGAAATGTCTGATGAATATGAGAGGGAGTTCCTATTTTCACCATCCTTTATTTTAATTCAATGATTTTTAAAAATGGCAGGTTCAGGAATAGCCTACAACATACTAAAACCACTTTGATAATAAGTATTTGAAATGAAACCTTTTTTTTGGTCAGGTTTTACCATAGCATTTGTAAACATTGTGTAGGTACCTGGCCATGTTTGCACTGCACATTTTCTGCCATGATGTTGGAGAATGGGCTGCTTTTTTAGAACAGTCTTTCTGGCTCATGAAAGAAGCATTAGTTTCTCATAGGTTTTGCTAAAAGTTTGTAAATGTCCTTTAAGTATTTCAATTAAATGGCAATTTGTTTTAAAACATCAGCAATAACAAATGTGTAATAGAAACCTATGTATTACAGAATTCTTAATCTTTAACAAATACATTTGGAGCCCATTCATATTTATTTAACATACAATTGCTGTCTAATTTAATCTAAATTAAATGGTTGCTTGAAACCTATAATTTGGAGGGTTCCTGAAACTCTTTTTATGGCAGGAAAAACATGAAATCATCGGTTTTTTTCCAGAGGATAGATCTTATCTTTTAAAAGCAGGTATTTGGGTCTTGAAATTAAAAACCTATGCCATTTGGAAAATGCAACTGCAAGAAATGTTTTTGGCAAAGAGACATATGTCCCCATTTGCTTAGCACGAGAATAATTTGTTTTTCTACCGTTCAACCTTCAAAATTTAGCTGACTTTTATCCAGCACTATAAGAATGAATTATCATCAGTCTTACTTATAAGCATCTGTTTATGTGGAATGCATTCCATGATGACTCACTAGTGAAGATTTTGTTTAGGGTGTTGTTTGTTTTTAAAGAAAAGACCAGATCATTTTGGATATTATACGTCAGGCACTGTGCTAGGTATAAATATCTTTTTAAAAACAAAAAACAATTAGTCATAGAGTCATCACAAGGACAAACAGGACAAACCAGTCCACAACCAATGGTCAATACAATGGTCACTACAAATGTTGCCATGACCATCATTGCCTCAGATGAATCTGGGGAAATGTCATAAATTCATGCTAGGCTGAAGTTGAAACACAAGCTTAAGTCCAAGGGTGAGGTTGGAAATGAATTTAGAGGCCTTTTTGGGGGGGAATGGGAGGGAGTAATATTTTTGTTTCTAACAACAAATATCAAGAAGAATCAATATTAATACTTCTTCTGAAAATAAATTTTTGTGAATGTTAAAACTTGAATAATAATAATTTTTGTGACGTTAAAACTTGAATAAGAAGAATGGGTAACAGTCGTTAACATTTGAGAGGATTATTATTCAGAAGCTTCCTTGGGTGGCACAAATGCTTTAGCTATTAACTGAAAAGGCTGGCGGTTCAGATCCACCCAGAGTCACCTCAGAAGAAAGATTATAGCCATTGAAAACCCTATGGAGCGCAGTTTTACTCTGAAACACATAGATGTGCCATGAGTCAGAATCAACTCGAAAGGACCTGGTTTGTGTTTTGTTTGTTTTATTATTCAGAAAAAATTGGCACTGTGGCTATAGGACTAATAATTAAATTAATGCTTCGAACTTTGCCACATCTACTGCAAGAATTGTCTTGGAAGAAGTACAACTAGAATGCTCCTTGGAAGCAAGGATGGCGAGACTACGTCTTACGTGCTTTGGACATGTTGTCAGAAGGGATCAGTCCCTGGAGAAGGACATCATGCTTGGTAAAGTAGAGCGTCAGTGAAAAAAAAGGAAGACTCTCAACGAGATGGATTGACACAGTGGCTGCAACAATGGGCTCAAACATGACAATGATTGTGAGCATGGCGCAGGACTGGGCAGTGTTTCATTCTGTGGTACGTAGGGTCGCTATGAATCAGAACAGACTTGACAGCCCCTACCAACAAAAACTGCAAGAATGATGACAGTTATCAACAACCAGACTGTCAAAATTCCAGAAAATGTCAACATCAATCTGAAGGGACACACAGTTATTGGGAAGGGCCCCAGAGGAGCCTTGTGGAGGCACTTCAATCACATCAATGTAGAACTCGGTCTCCTTAGAAAGAAAAAGAAGAGGCTTCACATTGACAAATAGTGGTAAAATAGAAAGGAACTGGCTACAGTTTGCACTGTCTGTAGTTATGTACAGAACATAATCAAGGGTGTTACACTGGGCTTCCGTTACAAGATGAGGTCTGTGTACGCTCACTTCGCTATCAAAGTTGTTATTCAGAAAAGTTCGTAGGTTTCAGATGAGGCTAGGTGTTGCTCGTTCAGTGTCTTAAGCCCAGAAAGATGAGTTAATTCTTAAGGGAAATGACATTGAACTTGTATAAAATTCAGCTGCTTTAATTCAGCAAGCGATGACAGTTAACAAGGGTATCTGAAAATTTGGGGATGGTATCTATGTCTCTGAAAAAGGAACCGTTCAACAGGCTAATGAATAAGATCTAAGAGTTGTCCAGCTATGGAAACGAGACCAGATGATTCCTAAAACCTATGGGTGATATTTTTAAGATGCAATAAAATTTATCTATTTATTTGGGTCTTTTTATTTTTAAAAGCTGTCTCTTTCCTAAATACTACTAAAGATTCATAGTCTTCAATAAACGAGACGATGCTTTCCAACTAATTGGAGAGTAACAATTCAGAAGTAAACTCATGTGCTAAGAACACAACAGTAGGAAAAAAAAGAAATCAGTGTTTCGGTATCATTTGGATTTAACCACAGCAGAGTGGTTTGAGGACAAGGCCTGGAGTCAGCCAACCCTGATTCTTATCACAGCTTTGCCATTGAGTGAGCATGTGGCTTGGGCAAGTTAACCTCTTTATAACTCATTCTCCTGCTTGGGGAGTTGTGTCATGACTAAATGAGATAATGTGTCTCAAAGCCTTTCATGGTGCCTGATTATGTTAGTGCTCACTAACGTTATTTATATATGTTATAAGGGTAGAGACCACCTTTGTTTACCTCCTAACTGTATCCTCAGTTGCGAGCACAGTTCCTATCACATAGTAGCCGCTCAGCAAATATCCTTTTTTTTTTTAATTGTACTGTGCTTTAGGTGAAAGTCTACAGCTCAAGCCAGTTTCTGATTCAAAACTTTATACACACATTGGTCTGTGACATTGGTTGCAATCCCCAGAATGTGGCAGCACTCTCCTCCTTTCTACCCCAGATTCTCTGTGTCCATTCGTCCCGTTCCTGTCCCTTCCTGCCTTCTCATCTTGCCTTTGGGCAGGAGTCACCCATTTGATCTCATATATTTGATTGAACTAAGAAGCATGTTTATCACGTGTTATTTTTTGTTTTATATGCCTGTCTAATCTTTGTCTATGGAGCCTTAACCCTGGTGGTGCAGTGGTTAAGTGTTCGGCTGCTAAACAAAAGGTCAGCAGTTCAAATCCACCAGCTGCTCCTTGAAAACCCTGTGGGGCAGTTTGCCTCTGTCCTATAGGGCCACTATGAGTTGGAATCAACTTGATGGCAATGGGTTTGTTTCCTTGGTTTAATCTTTGTCTGAAAAGTGGGCTTTGGGAGTGGGTTCAGTTCTGAGTTAGCAGAATGTCCAGAGGCCATAATCTCGAGGTTTCTTCCAGTCTCTGTCAGACCAGTAAGTCTGGTCTTTTTTGTGAATTTGAATTTCGTTCTACATTTTTCTCCAACTCTGTCCGGGATTGTCTGTTGTGATCCCTGTCAGAGCAGTTGTTTGTGGTAGCTGGGCACCATCTAATTCTGGGCTCTGGCTTGGGAAGGCTGGGGTGCATGTGGTCCTTTAGTCCTTTAGGCTAATATTTTCCTTGTGTCTTTGGTTTTATTCATTCTCCTTTGCTCTGGACGGGATGGGACTGACAGATGTTCAACAAATGGGACCAATAGATAGTCAACAAATATCTTTTAAATGAATGAGTCTGCCATAATTGTTTTCTTACGTTATCTTGAAGACATGGTGTTTCAGTTTCACTCTGTGTAAAATGATTTAACTCAATGAAATTACTTATCAGTTTTATTGATTTTGTGTAAGAAACAGTCTGTGGCAAGGACTTGAGTTTTCTCTTTGGGTTGTTGTTTATTTATTTATTTTGGACTTGACCCTCTTTCTTAAATACCCACCTCATCCTACATATACTGGCCAAAGTATCTTTAAAAAAAATTTTTTTTTTATTTGTAATTTTATCATGTGTATATTTATTTATTTT
>NW_004443986.1:5394648-5419621 GCF_000243295.1 Trichechus manatus latirostris
ATATATATAGCCAAAGTTACACCATTTCAAAAGTTTCTACATATACAATTCAGTGACATTGATTACATTCTTCCAGTTGTGCTGCTAGTCTCACTATCCTTTTCCAAATTATTCCATCACCATTATCTTCAACTCACTGTCCCCTAGGCTTTCCAGCAAACCTTTTGAGTTGCTGTTATCAATTTGATCTCACCTAGATAATTCTTTTTTTTTTTTTTAACCTTATATGAAGGTTTGCAGAACAAATAGTTTCCCATTAAACAGTTAGTACACATATTGCCCTATGACAATGGTTAACAACCCCATGACATGTCAACACTGCCCCTTCTCAATCTTGGGTTCCCTATCACCAGCTTTCCTGTCCCCTCTTGCCTTCTAGTCCTTGTCCCTGGACTGCTGTGCCTCATTAGTCTTGTTTTGTTTTATGAGGCTGTCTAATCCCTGGCTAAACGGTGAATTTCAGGATGGGCTTCACCACTGGGCTAAAAGGGTGTCTGGGGACCATACTCTCAGGGTTTCTCCAGTCTGTCAGCCCAGTAAATCTGGTCTTTTTTTGTGAGTTAGAATTCTGTTCTACATCCTTTTCCAGCTCTGTCCCTGACCCTCTGTTGTGATCCCGGTCAGAGCAGTCAGTGGTGGTAGCCGGGCACCATCTAGCTGTACTGGACTTAGTCTGGTGAGGCCATGGTAGCTGTAGTAAAAAAAAATTTTTAAAGAACTTAAAATAGATCATCTGAAGCAGGTGTATATCATAAAAGCGTAACATTTTTCAGAGTTTTGATTTTACTTTTCTGTAAAAATTGCTCTCCACTATCACTGTGGGCCTTGAATCAAAAAAGTTTGATATTGTGGTTAAGAGCATGGAATCAAGATTCAGAAAAATTTAACATCTCTGTCTGTTTCTTCATCTCTAAAATGAGACTAATGGTAATACCTCTTTTATATATACGTATTTTTTCCTTGAGGAATAAATGAGTTAATGTATTTAAAGCATAAAGCACTGAGTCTGGCACATAGTAAGCACCATATAAACTTGAGTTATTATCACACATTCAGCCAGGTCCATAAAGTTTGCTTCAACCCTCTCTACTATTTATTCATCATTTAACAAACATTTATTAAGAATTCCTAGCACTCTGCTAGGTACTGGGTATACAAAATAAGGCAAGATGTGGTCCCAGTCATCTAGTATTTTATAGCCTCGTAGAGTGGACTGACAAATTACAGACTACAGAATACAGTCCTTATATAGTCCTATAGTACAGACAGAAATGGCCATGGAGAGAACACAGAAGAACACTGTCTACATTGCACAGTTGGTTCTACTTAGGCTGAATTTAAAGGATAAGTAGGAGTTAGCTGAATATGGAAAAGGCATTCCATCAGCGGAGGCTCAGAATTTTAGGCCACTATTTAATTGCACTGCTCATCAAACAGTGAATTAAAAAAAAAAAAAAAAACCCAGTTGCTGTCGGGTCAATTCCGACTCATAACGACCCTAAATAAAGAGAAGAGTGAGCGTGTAGTTGTGGCAGAAATGAGGCTATGAGAGAGAGACACCATGCCTTGAACGTTTTGAATTTAATTCTGAAAATTGTGAGAAGACAATGGCAGGTGGCTGGGTGGCTGGTGGGCTGAGCTCACTCTGAGCCCAGAGTTTTCTGCTACGATGCTTGCCCATCCCCAGGCCCCAGGTTGTCTCCTAGCTGGTGTGCTCTTTCAATCCTCTAAGACCACCCAGCATTCCTTGAGCACAAGATATATTGGTTGGAAAAGACCTGCAAGTGACCAACCTGATGTGGCCAATGATTACATTCCTTCATAGAGCCTTGGTCCTTCAGTAGTGTTCACAGCTATATAAATCACTCTACTTAAGAAGGGTCATCTAATCTGTGTAAACTCAGGCTCATCCAGGAGTGGGGTTCGTGTAGTCTTTATCACAGAGTGACCCACTGCCTTTGGTTTCTGTTCTCAGTAATAGAGAAGCCAGCGTCACTGACTGTATTTGCAGCACTTCCATCACAACTGAAAATTCATCACAGCCTCGTTTTCTTCCTATAACCCATCTACCTGAGATCCTATAGTTAGTTTCTTCAGGCATTGTCAAGGTACCCATGTTAGCCCTCAGTATACTGGCACTTGGCACCTAGTAGGGGAAATGGGTAGAGAATAGTGATACAGATGAACCCCCTTGGGCACATGGTGATGTGCAGTTATTACTTCATCTCATTCTAAGTGAAAAGTGAAAATGCTTTATTTGTTCTTTAAAAAAAAATGTTTTGGGTCCTCCCTTTATTTAAGAAGTACTATGCTCCTGGGTTCAAGAAATCAAATGACTTATTGCACTGGGCAAATCTGCTGCAAAAGACCTAAGCTTTAAAGTATTCAAGAGCAAAGATGTCACTTTCAGGATTAAAGTGCATCTGACCCAAGCCATGGTATTTTCAATCGCCTCATATGCATGCAAAAGCTGGACAATGAATAAGGAAGACCAAAGAAGAATTGATGCATTTGAATTATGGTGTTGGCAAAGAATACTGAATATACCATGGACTGCCAGAAGAATGAACAAATCTTTCTTGGAAGAAGTACAGCCAGAATGCTTTTTAGAAGCGAGGATGACGAGACTTCATCTCGCTTACTTTTGACATGTTATCAAGAGGGACCAGTCCCTGGAGAAGGACATCATGCTTGGTCAAGTACAGGGTCAGCAAAAAAGAGCAAGACCCTCATCAAGGTGGACTGACACAGTGGCTGCAACAGTGGGCTCAAACATAGCAACAACTGTGAGGATGGCGTAGGATCGGGCAGTGTTTCTTTCTGTTGTACATAGAGTTGCTGTGAGTCAGAATGGATTTGATGACACCTAATAACAACAACAACATGCTCAGGGGTTAAGACTTCAGGCTCTACAGTCAGATAGCCTGAGGTCAGTTCTGGCTCTTCTACTTACTAGTTGTGTGACCTTGGGAAAGTTACTCAACTTTTTCTACTCGTTGTTTGTACTTCTGTAGAAAGCTGGATATTCTCTGTAGCTACCTCATGGGGTTGGTGTGAAGACTGAATGAGAAATCTGTGTAAATCCCAGGACCTGGTACATGATAACCATTATAGAATTGTTGTAGTTATCATTGTTATTCTGTCTAACTTACCCTATATTCTCATTTCTATCTTATAAACTAGAATTATAATACTGATTTTTCTTATGCTTATAGTCTTGTCAGGGATGGGTGAAAACCCAGTGGCTTAGAACAACACCAGTTTATTATCTCACAATTCTGCATGTCAAAAGTCTGGGCAGACTCAACTGGGTTCTCTGCTTATGGTCTATACCAGCTGAATTCAAAGTATCCGCCAGGCTGGACTCTTTTTTGGATGATCTGGGGAAGGATCACCTTCCAAGTTCATTCAGCTTACTGGCCAAAATTCAGTCCCTTGTAGTTGTAGGACTGAGGTCCCCATTTCCTTGCTGGCTAGAGGCCACTGACACTCCTTCTTACATACCCATTGTCTTTGAGTCAATTCTGATGTCGGGTCAATTGTAACTCATAGCGACCCTATAAACCAGTGTAGAACTGCCCTGTAGGGTTTCCAGGGAGCAGCTGGTGGATTCAAACTGCCAACCTTTTGGTTAGCAGCTGAGCTGTTAACCACTGTACTACCAGGGCTCTTCATTTTCCAACCAGCAATGATGCATTGTCCTTCTTATGCTTCAAATTTCTCTGACTTCCTCTTCCAGAAACATCTGGAGAAAACTTTGGCATTTTAAAGGGCTAAGTTACTAAATTACTCCCTCCTGAAAAATCTCCCTTTTGATCAACTCAGAGTCAACTGAAAATCCCTTTTGCTGTATGACAGAAGTGGTAACTCATCATATTCACAGGTTCCACCCACACTCGAAGGGGATGTTAATTATACAAGAGTGAGAATCATTGAGGGTCACTCTTAGAATTCTTCGTACCATACTATAAAGTTGATATGGAATCAAATAATCTTGAATAGAATATGTTCATTCCAAATGTATTCATTCTTTCCGTAAACATATATTGAGCACCTACTTGTACCAAACGTTGTGCTAGATTTGAAAATATTAATAAATTTTTGGCAATTATCTTTTTGAAATGAGTTTTAAAGAGCAGGATTGTCTGGAAATATAAGTTCCTGTCCACTGAGGTTACTTTTTCATTTTTGATCTTTGCTGTTTTTAAATTATAATATATATGATCCCATTGCAGCAAAATTGAGTAATTCTAGAGCTAGGTTTACTAATATAAAAACAAATAAATGAAAAAGAAGATATCATCTAAATAATATTGCCTATTTATCTAATAGAGGTTTTAAAAATTGGGTTTATGGGCTGGAAAACAAAAGTTAATGATGCTTACTGTGTGTCATGTGTGAGGTGAATGTATTTTAAATATATTGCTTCATATAAACTTAACAACATTATATTCTTGTGTCAGAAATGGGAAGCTGAGGCAAAGGATTTCAAATTCATAACACTGCAACTGTTTAAGGGTGTCTTTTCTTTGATCTTCCTCTGAATTTCCTCCAAGCATATATCATCCTTCTATTAAGTTTTAAAACATTTCAAGAATTTTATAAAAATTGTCTTTCTCTATGTTGAATTATATGTTATCTGTGTACATGTCCCTTTTATTTTAGCTCCTTGGAAGCAGGAGCTGTATCTTATTCATCCTGTGTTTTCCTAGCTATTATTAGAGTATGTGCTCAGTAAGAACTGGTTGAATTCGAGCAGTTTAAACTACTGTAATGGGATCATCATTGCTTAGTATGAATCTGTCCTGCTCTTGTGCCATCTCACTTGGCCAATTATGCATGAGCATCGATGAAAGAATAGATCCCAAGTGTTAGATGCATTATTGGCAACAGCAGTAAAAACTAGTAATCGGTAAATCAACTTGCAGTTGGGGTTTGGCACAAACAATTTTCTTGAGGGGTGGGAAGGAGTAGTCCTATGATGTCCAAAGGCATTTTCTAGGGACTTTTTTTCATCTGTGGTTTTAATATTTGTGTATATTCACGTTTCTGGCTTGTTTACACTTAACACACCAAAGCAATGGTTTTTAAAAGCCATTTGGTATCTAGAAACTTTTTCTGAAGTTGTTCCTTTTGAACTTGAAATCATGTCTAAAAAGATGCACAGTATTATTACTGTAGATCTATGAGTTGGTAGCAAAAAATGGTGGGAAATTCACTCACTGGGAGATCTGGGTTTTAACCCCTGCTCTGCTGTTAGCTGTTTGCCTTGATAATTCACATTTTTGGGTCTTAAGTTTCCTCATCCTTAAAATGAACAGATTGGAATATATGATTTTAAAATTAATTTCTATATCTAAAATTCTGTGATTAAATTCTTTTATATAAAAATAAATACCAAGTGTCTGCTATGTGTCAAAATCTGTTTGAGGCACTTTGCTTATAAGTTTGTTGAGGTGGCTATTTATGATTAGATAATTATATCAATTCTGTGCAGTACACGAAATAATCCAGTTATATTTACAGGTGAGAAAACTGAGGTTCAAATAGGAGTTTGTAATATCACATATGTTTGAAGTATCACAAATGTTTAAAGTATCGGATATATATCTAAAACTGTGGCACATCTTAGTCATTTAGCAAATAATTGTTAAGTTGTAGATGGATCATAAATGGATGGATGGATAGTTAAAATACCAGTCAACATTTCTTGCCATTTTTATTCTTAGGAATTCATATGGATAAATGTTTTTCAGTTTCACCTTTTGGAAATAATGACATTAGAGTAGTCTATTGTCTCAGACTTTGTTTAGGATATAAACCAAATAATTATTTCCTTACAAAAGGTGCTGAGAATATAAACTTACCTCCTGGAACGTGAATAACTAGAACAGTAAAAGGATTTTTACTGTGGTTGAAAGTGCCTTCTCGAAAACATATGCAGTATTTATGGGGCTGCTTGAATGAGCCAACTGAAAGATTTAATGATAATAATCTCCATATTTTTTCTAAAATTGATTTCCGGTTTCAATGAACTTGGAAAGAGTCCTGGGACATCAAATAAGTAAAGATCTTAACATGAAATGAATCTTCAGAATATGTTCTTAAATTTACATTTTAAGCATGATATATATCTTTGCCATTATTAAGGTGATACTTTAATGAAAAATTTTCATTTGCATGAAATAAACCTTTTTGGCTTCACATGAAAGGATTTTATGGTAGCGACAATGGTTTTGTGAGTTAAATGATCCCAACATCATCAGGAACCAATCACAGGTGCCTAACATATGAATTACAGCACCATGAGTTTTAAAAGGTATTTCTGTGGAAAGCATTCCTCCCATCTGCAACAATCAGATTCTGCTTTGAAGTCCTGCCGGAGAGCCTCACAGTACATGAGACTGCCACATGCTACCCAAAATTCTCTCTCAACTTGAGTTTTGCCTACATTTTCATAAAGAACAACATGGAAACTTAATGTTGAGTGCTACAGGGAGTAAAATGGCTACAGTTTTTGTAATTATACGTCATTCTACATGCATTCTTCAGTGATCCTTTCTGGATGTAATAATAAAAAATACCCCAGTGATTGTGCAAAATTAAATCTTATATTTAAACGGGACAAAAGTCTGTGACTCCTTTGATCCCAACTATATCAAATAAAATCCTCAAAACTGGACCAATGAGCAACATCATGATAAATGGAGGAAATGTTGATGTTGTCATTAATTTTACTTGAATCCACAATCAATGCCCATGGAAGCAGCAGTCAAGACATCAAACGATATATTTATTGTGTTGGGCAAATCTGCTGCAAAAAGACCTCTTTAGAGTATTCAGAAGCAAAGAAGTCACTTTGAGGACTAAGGTGTGCCTGACCCAAGCCATGGTATTTTCAATCGCTTCATATGTCTGCAAAAGCTGGACAATGCATAAGGAAGACTGAAGAAGAGTTGATGCATTTGAATTGTGGTGTTGGTGAAAAATATTGACTATACCACGGACTGCCAGAAGAATGAACAAATCTGTCTTGGAAGAAGTACAGCCAGAATGCTCCTTAGAAGCAAGGATGGCGAGACTTTGTCTCGCTTACTTTTGACCATGTTATCAGGAGGGACCAGTCCCTGGAGAAGGACATCATGTTTGGTAAAGTAGAGGGTCAGTGTAAAAGAGGAAGACCTCATCAAGATGGTTGCAACAATGGGCTGAAACATAGCAACGACAGTGAGGATGGCGCAGGACCGGGCAGTGTTTCATTTTGTTGTACGTAGGGTCGCTATGAGTTGAAACAGACTCGATGGCACCTAATGATAACAACGTATCAAATATATGTGAGGAAGTCGTTACAAACATTTCATGCCCAAATGAAATGAATCTAAGGTTCAGATAAGGTGAAATATGAGTAAATTGTTGCTGATGCTTTTTAGTAACATGCAAAAGAGTTATAAAAATGATAAAGTCATTGTAAGTATCAGGTGTTACTATTTCAAAAGAGACTGTCACTCCTGCTGACTTTCGAATTCCATTACCTCTGCTGAATGGCCACATCATTTCTGCTGCTTTACTTGAAGCTTCTTTCAAAATTGAGTGAAATTAATAGTGAGCAGAGAACAGAAAGCTGACCTCAGCAAAGTAAGAGATTTGTAAGTAGAGGTGAAAGGATTCGTGTCTCTATTTCTTCATTAACTAAATGAATCATGACTGGGGTACCCTTCTCTGATAGTTGGTCCTAGAGTTTGAGCTACAAGGTGGCAGGATAGCAACAACACCTATATTGTAGATTTCAGCCCAACAGGTTGGACAGAATCCCCTTTTTAACCTATGACAGAGTATCTCAGTTTTGACTTTCAAAGAGAGTCTCACTATACTATTTTCTATATAACAGAAACAGACATTTTGGGAGTATTTTGGAGATTATTCCATTATTTCTGTAACCTCTGCAAGACTATTTCAGTTATCCACATCATGCATTGCCAAACACACATAGGTTCTAAAAGAATAATTTATGAAGGTTTAACTGACGTTCCTATTTTGCCTTTAAATGTGAAATATTTATTCTGGTTAAAAAAAATAGTCTGGTTAAAAAAAACAATGTTAGCAATAAAGAGTATGCTTATTTCCATCCTAAAATAATACCCAATAATACTGGAATCAGATAATTTCTAGTATATGTACCAGCCACTTAGTTTGTGCACAAGGATATTATTTGCAATCATGTATCTAAAACTAAAAGCCTACCAACAATGGAAATGTCTAAAAACAGGGAATTGGATAGTACATTAATATATTTAAAATGATATGAATATATTAATATATTTAAAATGAAAAACATTTCTACCAGGTTGATAGTTGTAAATGTAAGTTTATAAAACCTTATAATGTGATTTTTCTTTTAAAAATACACACAAAACAAGTATGAAATACACAAAAATGAAAGTGGCTATCTCCGATTGGTGGAACTACGGATTGAGTACTATTATATATATTAGTAGTTTATTTTTTATGTATTATATATTTTATTCTTATTTATTCTGTAATAGAGAATGTATTTATATAGTATATACTCTATTATACTATCATTATTTTAGTAATCATTTATTTATTATTACCTATTATATTTATAAGTATACCATTATGTTGCTATCATTTTTGTCTTCATTTTCTAATTATTATATTCCCAACTTTCCACGATGAACATGTATTCATTTTATATAGTTACTTTAAAATGCAAATTAACATAAATCTAGTTAGAGTTATTTCCTTTTGCTACTGATACTCTCTGGGAACCATTTGGGAAAAGCTAGACTGAGGCTTTTGAGATATGCCATTTTAAAAGATAAATTCTTTTATGCTCCATGGTTTAGTCATTAAATGCATACCTAAAGTTTAATCTTTGAGCCTTCTCAGAGAAACTTCATTTCAAACAAATATTCTGAACTAGTAAAAATGCTGACATGCTATAACTGCTTAGGCAGAGACAACCTCCTACAGAGTATTAGGAAATCAAATTGCAATTGATAATTTAAAACAACTACCATATTTAGTAGCTTATTGAATACTCTTTTCAGAATGAACCAAATAAAATTTGTTTCTAGTAAATCAATGGAACCAAAGAGAAGATTTCTAACTGAAAATGCCCTTCCAAGTCTCTTCTTCAGTGATGTCTGTGGACAGTTACCCAGTCAGCTGTGTTTGATTTATCAAAAGAAATGATTTGTTACGATGTAACTTCCTTCTCATAATTTAATGTTGAGTAGAGTCTTTTTAAAACAACTAGGCTACATACAGGATTCTTTATTATCATCATTATTAGTAGTAATTAATGCCTCATCCTAAAAGATTACTTTAAAAGAGCTTAAGGTGCCAAATCTCTCTTTGAAAAAAAAATTTTTTCTTAGAGGTTCTTTCATAGTCAATGAAAGTAGTTAAGAGTTACTGCCAAGGCTGATTTTCAGTCAGTATGCACCAGTATGGCCATCAAAAAACAGCTGCTGTGGAGTCTACTCCTACTCATGGTGACCCCATGTATGTCAAAATAGAACTATGCTCCCTAGGGTTTTTGATGGCTGATTTTCTGGGACTACGTGCCCGGGCCTTTCTTCTGAGGTGCTTTGGGTGGACTCAAACCTCCAACCTTTTGGTTAGCAGCCGAGCACATTCACTGTTTGCATCACGCAGGGACTTCTTAGTATGGCTATACTCATTGCTAAAATATCAAAATATGTCTATACTGATTGGTAAGTAGTCACGGCCCTGAGCCTGTCACCTGCCTATCTTGGTACTCTAAGCATCAAGGTCCTCCCCTCAGTGCCCAACACAACCTCCCCAAAGTTTAGAAACTAAAGGTATGTACACATCTTAAGAACCCAGTTGCACCCCCGTATCTGGTAATTGCTTTAGCTTATAAGCACTGCGCTGTACAGATCTTTTTCTCAGTTGATCATCCTCCCATCAGCCCTCACACTTAGGGCATTCCAACCTCCTTGAGAAAAACACTGCCATCTAAGGGTGTCTGATACAATTTCTCAGCTCTGCAGGTTATTTTACGTTTAGTGTGTAAATTAGGATGAGTATCTTTTGTAAATGTAGAAGTACGGACTATTATATGAAACTGGCAGTCACACCTATTAAAAACATGTTACATGACCTGTAATCAAATGAAGTACACACACACACACACACACACACACACACACACCACTGAAACTCTTTTGTGTTACATGTCCTGGAAAATAATTACCTGACAGTGGTAACCATACTGGGCTTTTCAGATCTTTCCAAAATGCACAGCAGCAATGGATTCAGTGGAATGCTGCAAGTTAATAGGACTAAAAATTTTTTTCTTAGACTCTACTTTAATTGGAAAAGAGAGCATGGGTCTTGTAGAGATTTCATTTCGTTACCTTAATGTTTTGTGCACACATAAATCAGAGTTCAGCTGCCTCTATCCCTGACTCCAGAGATCACATGGGTAACATGTGAATGGAAATAAACCCTGTAAAAGAAAAAGGAATTTGGATAGAGATCAAAGATTAACTTCATTCCACTCTTTCCTTCCACGTTTTACTATCCCATCTAAATTTGGTATTTTATGAAACGTTTTCAATCCCAGAGGAAAGGGTGAACTTAAATCAGATTTGGTGTTTTCTCACAAGCTTTTTTTTTTTTTTTTCATTTGATTTGATCTGCTCAATAGTGTCTTTAAATTACTAAATTCTCTATTGCTAGGAACTTTCAGTATGAAAGATATAGTTTACTGGCTTGATATATTATTATATCTTTTAAAATTATCACTACAACACTGATTTAGGTTATAGGAAAATCTTCTAGAAAACTTAGCGATGTGATTAGCAGAAATGTGTACTTGCAGACATGTGTACTTGCCTGTAAATTTTGGGTTTTTTTTGGAGTGGATCTAATTATTATGTGCAATTAATCTTGACTTAAGCAAAGAAGTTTTTTTTAAGCATTAGGGATCAGAACTGTGCACTACACATTTTCTGGATCCATATCATTCTTTGTGTAGTAATCAGGTGAGATGGTAGATTTTAGTATGATCAGCTCCATTCTCAAGTGACCTATTTAAGGATTATTAGTGATACCATCATGAGGTCCATAGTGATAGTCATGAGTGAGAAATCTTGAAATGCTGAAAAAGTTTTTGCCTATTTTTTAATTCTCTTTAGAATGCCCTTTTTTGGCCAGTTACTTAAAAACATGAGATAATTGTAAAATGACTGTTTTGATTTCCATCAAAATAGTAGCTAAGTGGATAGAATCAACATTAAAGTGCTTCAAGGTGGTAGGAAAGTTAACTCATCCTGTTCGTGGGTAACCTTAAGTACTAGAACAGAAAACCTGGGTGGTTCTGGTTTATTAGGTGATTATCTCAATACATCCCAAGGATTAAGATGATATTATTTCATTGTTCCAAAATAGAAGCAACTTAGTTTCATTTTGTATTGTCATTGTTTGACAATTTTATAGACTTTCCTTTAGTTCTATCAACTGTATTCTGTAGGTTTCTTAAAAAAAAAAAAAAAAAAGACTATTGCTAATTTATTGCTAATGTTATTTTACTTAAGTTGGAAGGTGAATGAGCAGGTCTTTGTTACATAATTATACTTTATAGCATATATAGATGTTTATATATATATTTTTTTCATTTATCAACTATTTCATAATAAAAGAATGGCTACCATTTGACGCAATTCCACTCCTAGGTATATACGCAAATAACTGAAAGCAGGAACACAAATACTTGTACACCAATGTTCACTGCAGCACTATTCACCATAGTCAAAAAGTGGAAACAGCCTAAATGTCCGTCAATAGATAAGTGGATAAACAAAATGTGGTAATATATACAATGGAATATTAGACAGCCATGAAAAGAAATCAAGTCCTGATGCATGCTACAACGTGGATGAACCTTGAAACTATTAGGCTGAGTGAAATAAGTCAGTCACAAAAGAACAAATATTACATGATACCATTTATATGAAATATCTAGAATAGGCAAGTGTATAGAGACCAAAATTTATTAGTAGTTACCTGGGGCAGGCGAGCAGGAGAGAAAAAGGAGGATTCAGTGTTTAGGGGACACTGAGCTTTCTAAGGGCGTTGGTATAATTTGTGAGTGGGTAAAGTTATGGTTGAACAATATAATGAACATAATTAATGTCACTGAACTGTACATGTGAAAATGTCAAATGTGTTGTTACATATATATTTACCAAAATAAAAAAATTAACACTAAAAAATATAATACTTAAGTTGATATGATATGTAGAACACTTCCTCCTATAATAAAGTAAAGGCATATGAGGGAGACAGAAAGTGTATGACAAACAAATGGCATAGTTCTCCTTATTAACATTGGCTGAATAATATTCAAGTTTTTCATCTAGATGCATATAGACCATGTTAAGGGAGGCAATTCTAAGTACTAGCGAAGAGCCAGAAGGATTGCTGCAAATCTTGTATGTGGTAATTCTTAGCTGTTGGACCTTGGGCTTTGGTTTTCTCCTCTGTAAAATATAGACAATAATAGGAACTAACCCATAGAGTTATTGTATTAAATAAGTTAGCACATAGAAAGTGCTGAGGAAGAACTTACAAAGAATAAATGCTAAATAAATATTAGAGTCTACTAGTCACTTTCTCTTGATTTAATACTCAGAAATGTTCTTGTATTTGTGTGTAGGCTTTGGTCATTTGACGAAGCAACTGATGACACTGGCTAATGGACATGTGGTGTTGGCTTTAGAAGGAGGACATGATCTCACAGCCATCTGCGATGCATCAGAAGCCTGTGTAAATGCTCTTCTAGGAAATGAGGTAAACTATCTAAAAATACAAAAAAGCAGGAGTAAAGGACTGGGGATGTATGCATGCAAAGTTCACTGTCTTTTATTTTTTTAAAACCCACGTACTCAGAAAGCACTCTTACCATTTTAAAAAATAATGCAAGCCTTAGATATGAGAAATTTACATGTTTTAATTTTATATGCTATGACCTTTGTGCAGTTATAGAATACACACAACACTCCCCTCAATCAGGTTACTGACAGAGCTCAACAAATGAGTAAAGATAACCTTTGGAAAGAGGAATGCTTTGTCTACTGACCCAACCACTGAGTAATGAAACACTGATTAAGAATAAAATTCAAAGAAGAATTTCTCTTGCGATTTCCCGTAGGTCTGTGGCATTTCAGAAAAAAAAAACTTTTTAAAAATGTTGGTAAATCTCTTTTTCTGTCATCATTTAAGAATTCTCAAGGCTAAGAGATAGATATTATTTCCATCTTACAGATGGTGATAATGAGTCTCAAAGAGGTTGAGAAATCCATCCAAAGTCACAGAGCCAGCATGCATTAGACCCAAGATTTGAACTTGTATCTAAATAGCTAAAGGGCATTCTCTTTTCGTTCTCATCACATAACTAAACGGAAGCACATTTTTCTGACCACTCTGAAGACTTTAGATCAAATTGCCATGAAGTTTGCTTCCAGATCATTATAAGCTTTTGGACCAATTAATTGCAATTCAGCAAATATTTCAAACTTTGTATGTGTTCATATTATCAATTCATTTAATTTGCTAATGAATGTATAGTAATGTTATGACTATTGCATATATTTTGCCTTTCTTTCATAAACCTGAAATATGACTCTGTGTATTAAATAAAAATATACAAAATTATTTCAAAATATATCATTTATATTGTTTTTAACAGTAACTCATGCCTTTCTAAGAAGCCCTGGTGGCGCAATGGTTAAGAGCTCAGCTGCTAACCAAAAGGTCAGCGTTTCAAACCCACCAGCTGTTTTGTGGGAGAAGGATGTAGCAGTCTGCTTCTGTAAAGATTACAGCCTTGGAAACCCTATGGGGCAGTTCTACTCTGTCCTATAGAGTCACTATGAGTCAGAATTGACTCAACGGCAATGAGTTTCATGTCTTTCTAGTATTTATGAAAGAAAAAGTACTTTTTTTTCTGTACATTGAGCACATAGCTTTTACTGTCATCATTGTCTTACAAATTTATGGTGTTTCAAAATTTTTTTTGCCATATTTATTGAAATAATGTGTATTTTTTAATTGAAGAAAAAAATAAGTGAGAAAACTCAAACACTACTCAAATACTTTATTCTGTTGTATAATTTTGGACAGCACAATAACCCAAGGATATAATTGTCTAATGATTAGTGTCAACAACTGGTTGTTGATTCAGATCATGCCTAATTCAAGGTGGTTAACATTTTCTAAACTCTTAGAGTCTGTTTGAGATTCTTATAAAAGAATAATGTCAAACAGAATGCTGGTTAATGTGTGGCAATGAAGAAGTGCAAAAAAAATAAATGCCACTTCTATTTTATCAGTTAGTGTTGAGCTGCTTGTCTACCAGGTAAAATTTTTTGTGTAGTCAATATTCTCAAATTACTTACTTGATTTTAAGTATAGAAACATTTTAAAGAGACCAGTGGTTAAGCGCTCAGCTGCTAACTGAAGGTTGGCAGTTGGAACCCACTCAGCAGCTTTGAGGGAGAAAGACCTGGCAATCTGCTACTATTAAAGATTACAGTCAAGAAAACCCGATGGGGGCAGTTCTACTCTGTCACATAAGGTGACTATGAGTCCCAGTTGACTCACTGGCACCCAATAACAACAACAAATAGAAACATTTTAGGGAAGCAAGACTGGTTTTAATATTTGCATTATAAAGGCTTATGCCAGATGTGCAGAAAATCACAGTAGGTTGTGGATTGTGGCTCCATGGATGATTGACCTGCCCAGAAAGAAATGTTACCCGGCTGTGAAAGCCAACTACTTTTCCAACTGTGTGGAAGGAAATTACGGACTTCACTGGCTTTTTTTGAGCACACCCATTCAAATGAGAATCTGTCTCTGTGCTCCTATAATCTCTGCACTTGGCCCAACTCTGTTCTTCCAAGGGAGGATTTCCAATGAGGATAGTCATTTCTCTTGTGGTCTCTTTCTTTAAGAGATGAATATACTACAGAACAGATTCAAGTCATTTGTGTGGAGTACATGTTTTTCTTAATTTATATGAGTGTACTAAAAAGTAAAATGGATGTGTCTGTGCCTTGCCTGTGGGCAAGGTTTCTGTGGGCATTTAAGTGCATGTGCTATTTCCAGAAATCAAATAGACTGCTTTCATAGAGCAATTAGTGACATTAGAAGGACATCTCCTGAATTAAAGTTTGAAACCTGTGCCTTTTCTCTACATTTTTAGATAGACCAGGCCTGAAATAGAGGAAGGGATAAAACTATCATTGGCCAATCATAAACAGGCTCATGTGGGTATATAGATTGCTAAAAATTCCAGTAAGTGAAAACTGAAATTATTATTTTTGGCTATATTGACTATTCAATGGATTTTAATTATCTGGATGCCTTATAGTAAATCTGATTTAGTTATTCAAATACCCTAAATACCGTCTTGTCCCTTTTGGTTGGCTATCTTCAATTGCATAAGCACAACCTAACAGTCGTTCATCATGAACTAAAGGAAGGAAGGTTTAAATAATCTATACCTTTCTGTGGTTTTTTTTTTTTTTTCCACTGAGGATTCTTAGGGGATAAACAATAATACAGAATTCCCACAAAATACTTTAAGGGTAACAAATGGATATGGTACACTGAACTTTAAATGGTAAATTTTGATGTGTCAGTCTATCAGTACATTGAGGAACAGAGTTAAGAGAACAAAATGCTTTTAATGAAAAATGGAAGAAAAATACAAGTGTGTTGTACATTATACTTCATTTTTAAAAGGAAATGAAAATGTAATACTTAAAACAGCTCAAGAAACAAAGAGTTCTCCTCACTTTCATTGACAATATAATTTATAACCCAAGGCCTGATTTTCTGTATTTTTTTCCAGTTCAAAGGTCATCACAACTAACAGCATAACTGCATTGAAGTTTTAAACTTCATTCCTTTAGAAAAAATAATATTGCATGTTCTTCACCATTTAAAAAAACGAATGCATGCAGTTTTCACAGTAGTTTTAGGTGGTAAGTTCTAGGTAACAAAATAAAAAAGGACGTCTTTCAGATACCAATTATTGCAATTTCAAATCCCAGCTTCCCTCAAGCCCCCTTTTCAAGTGATTAATAGGGCAATTATAACTTATTATCTAGGACGTCACTTTTACAAATAACAAAATGCAGTAAAGCTTGAGCTTAAAACATCGGCAGGACCTACTTTGGCTTCTCCACGTTGAACACGCACTTGAACTCAAATTAGGAAGGTCAAGAATGGCCTTTTTGAGGGTCTCTGCACTTTGTCAGATGTATTTATTCATGTGCAGAGGATTAGAATTCATAAACATTTTGCCATTTTTTTGAATGCTATTTCTTTCCCTTGTTGTTCTTGGCCAGGCCATGTCAATACTGCAAAACGCTGCTTCATATGGCTTATTATCAGCAGAATAATATGTATTACATAACCCAGAGGAATTGTAAAATCAGCAGGAACTCTTGACTACATATCTCAATGTAGATACAAAGATGGGTATCAAAAAAAAATTGATTTTTTTAAAAAGTAAATTATCTGAGTGCTGTACCCAAACCAGGCATTTTCTTCTTTCTAAATATTTTTTTTTTTTATCATGAATGTGATCTAGTTAGCAAAACATCTCTTAACTATTCTTTTAAGAAATATGCACAGGGTCAATCAAAATAATATACTATTGGATTAAAGCTAATTTGAGCATGGTACAGGAAATTCCTAGAGGCAACTGATTTTGAAGACATACCAGAAGTCCATTTTTTTCTTATTCTTGGCAAAGTTCAAAACTTAAATTTATCAGTACAATCAGTGTATGGTGAATATTCTTGAACTTCTTCACTGAAGCACTGGCACAACAGCTTGAGGTTTGCAAGAAATTAAAGTGACAGTCTAAATGGGAAGAATCATTAGGTTGCTTGGAAAGACAACGGGGATACTTATGTCAATAGCCAGTAAACCTGTTACTGTCCAGTCCATTCAACTCATAGCGACCTTATAGGACAGAGTACAACTGCCCCACAGGATTTCCAAGGAGCAGCTGGTGGATTTGAACTGCTGATCTTTTTGGTTAGCAGCCAAGCTCTTAACCCCTATGCCTCCAGGGCTCTGAATAACCAATAGTTTTTAGAATTAGTAGTTGAAACATCTGTGAGGTTCCCAGAGAATCTGAATTTGGTAATCTGTATTTGTATTGGTTGACAAACAATGTCACAGTTGTTTTAAGGATAAATTTGCCTACTGTTATGCAAAGCCAATTAGAAGCACCCTGGGTTGCTTCCTCTGAAAGACATTTTCCCAAGAGGTGAGAAAAGATTTAGCGCTTGGCATTCCTATGGAATCTAAAATGAAAACATTGAAAACCTTGAGGCAGGTAAAAGCAAGGAAAGGACATGCAGTAATAGGATTCTTGGGTAGTGAGTTGAGAACATGGCCATTAAAAGACCACCTGTCAAAACAGAATAAGACAGTTTTAAGCTTGTTAGAGAAAAAAACAAATTGCCATAGACCTGGAAACTGTTGAGATGATGCCACAGTCTCTGGTACTAAAAGCCCAGCACTTCAATTTGGAGTGAATGGCTTGTTTTTTGTTGATCTCCCACAATCTCTTTAAGGTTTGGCTTCTTCTGTCCTTCCTTCCTTCCTTCCATCCTTCATTCCTTTCTCTTTCCCTCTTTCTCTCTCTCTCTCTCCCTCTTCCCTCCTCTCTCCCCCACCCTCTCTCCCTCTTCTCATCTTCTCTTTGTAATAACTCTGTTACCACCTATTGAGTAGGCTCAGCTGCTTTCATTTGACTTGGATTTCAGAAGCAGTAGCTGAACTTAGCAGTTGTGTTTGTTGATAATCTTTCTAAAATGACTTCTTGCTCTAAAGCTGCTAAAAGAAATTTCTTGAATTAATCTGAGTTAAGTGTCGACAACCACCCCTGAGGTGAAGTCTTGAGATGTTGTTGTCCAAGTTGCTCATCAGGGGTTTGTTTTTATTAGATTTTGAATGGGAAAGTAGTTTTGCCATCTTTTTTATCCTTTAGATTATGTATGGCTGAGGTTTACTCCACTGGGGAATTGGTGTGAATCTGGGAAAGTTTACAAGCTCCCAAATAGTTGCAATTCATGAGTAGAGGAAAGGAGAACTGAATACAGGAGAAATGTATGATATGTCAAAATAATATTTTTCCTTTCCATGGTTTTCTCTTAGACTTTGAAAACTCTCCACATTCTGAAAGAGAATGTATGGATAATCTAAAGGGATCACATATGTTTTGGAAAAATATTATTTGAAGATACTTCCCAGTGTAGATGTGGCCAATGATGTTTCATTTTTATATCTCACAAGGCTTATGAGAAGCAGGTACTCAGAGAACCAAACTGATTTTGGATGTGTTTTGTTTATCTGCTTCAGCAAATGCCAAATGAAGTGAAAGTTATCTGGGTAATTCAAAACTCCATTAGGCAGATCTTTCTGTATCATTTGTCTTTAGGTATTTCAGAGGATATTAAAAGAAACATGGGCTGAGAATCCGAACACTTCATAGGTTCTGGTTTCCAATAAAAGGAAGAAAACATTTGTTTTCAATGGTGAAGCAAACATGTTATTTCATTAATTTATTCAGCAATTCATTTAATAGTCTTTTATTGAGCATCTGTTTTGTACTAAGAAATTCTAATACAAGTAAAAGTAAAATGAATATAAACAAAGTGCTTTGGGAATGTAAAATAAGACCATTTGTTCTTAACTATAGGAATGGGAAAATGTTTTAATAAAGGAAGTGACATTTAACTTTGGTTTTGAATAGAAAGTGAGATTTTGACAAGGTAAAATCAAAAGAAAGGATTTACCATGTGTCCTAGTTAACTAGTGCTGCCATAATACAAATACCACAAGGGGGTGACTTTAAAGAACAAAAATTGATTTTCTCACACTTCAGGAGGCTAGAAGTTCAAATTCAGGGCACGGGTCTAAGGGGAGGTCCTTCCTTGTCTATTTCAGCTTCCAGTAGCTGCCAGCAATCCTTAGTGTGCCTGGGTTGTAGACGCATCTGTCTCTATCATCTGTCTTCCTCTCCCCCGTGTCTATTCTGCAAGTTTTATAATTTGGAAGTGATTAGGTTAGGACCCTCATTAACATAACAAAAGAAAATACTGTTTCCAAACAGGATCACATCCACAGGTTAGTGGCCAGGATTTCAATGCATATTTTTGGGGGTACACAGTTCACTCCACAACACCATATAATGTAAAATGCATGGATAAAGACATTATAACTCCTTGGATTTGTGGGTGGCTTTGTTTTGGGTATTTCTTTGTGTTTGTTTTTGGTAGAGTACAGGCTATGTTGAGTGGACTAAAAGTAGAAAATGAGGCTGGATCAGGAGAATGCAAATAGTATAAAGGATTAGAATTTCTGTGAAAAGTATTGAAGTTTTGAACAAATGAGTCCCATGTCTTGGGGTAAAACAGCGACAACAACAACACAGTGTATGATTATTGGAGAAGATAGAAGTTCATACAAGAAAACAAGAACTTATTAAGGAAGTAATAATTAGGAAAAACTTTCCCTAGACTATCAATAAACAAAATTATATTCTGTCAGTAATAGGCTGGAGCTGGCTCTGACTGGCTTGTGAGATCTAATTGTGTGCATCTCTCCTCAAATCTGAGTTTAGTGACATCATGTTAGTAGTCTGAAATAGGCCATGATGGAAGTATTTACACCATGAAAATCGGCAAATGCTATAAATCAGGGCTCTTATTTTTTGCACATCCAGTTGTTAAACATTTACCAGAACACTACTATTACTTGATGTGAAACAGGTCTTCCTAGTAGGAAAATCAACATTTGTAAAAGAGGATAGTGCAAAATCTTTTTATGAAAACAAAAAAATAAACATTTTAAAATCATGAAAATTAGCAGATTAAGGGAAGAGGAAATAAAAAAGCAAAGGAGGAATAGAATACCAAGGATCAAAAAAAGAAAGAAAGAAATATGAGGACTTACAAAATATAACACTCGAGTTTAAACTTACTTGCTAAAACAAGAACAGGCAAATAATAGATTTTGGTATATAATGTGAACTAAACCTTCTTTATATAACAATTGATGTCTAAACTATACACAGTATATTGGGAATTTACAGATAAAGAGCTGATTGTATATCTACAATCTTACTTCAGTGACTAAGCAGAAATATTGACAATCTGAATTCCCTAATTTAATTTCTTATTCTCTTTTCACTAGATCATTATGCCTTCTTTTTACCTTTAAGTTTATTCTAAATTACTTAGCCGGCTATTGCTATAGATGCTTAAATATGTCATGAAGTCCAAATTTTTCATAGTTTAGTGCCATAGATACTACATGGGTTGGATAGGGAATAGAAGCATTTACGCATCATCTTCCTCCTTTTATTCATTGGCTGTTATGTTGTATAACCTACATTTCTTCAAGCCATGATGACTTTGGATAAAACTCAACGAATAGAAAAACAGCCAAAGTAATGTTCAATTAATAGGACAGTAACCACAACAATAATCTCAGGTTCTAGCCCACTGGTTGCTCTTTTCTAATTTGAGGAATTCCTGCCATATGTCATGTGAGCTGTAGGCCACTCTTCTGGGTCTTCCTGGTACTCTCCTAAGAACTCTTAGGTTTCTATCATTCTTCTGGGTCAGAGATGTTTCTTTACTGCTGTGTTGAGGTCACTCTTTCTCATCCCCATGTAGGCTGGCTACAGCCAGACCCAATCTGAATAATCTTAATAGTCTGTTAGTGTAGTAACTCTATTGTCAACAAAACCCACCCTGATCTAAATATTTTTTTTCAATCTCTTTGGTCAAGGTTCTTAATGTGAAACTTCAAACAAAAAAAACGGAGTTATTTTGAGGATGACTCATGAGTCACAATAAGGATAAAATTATATCCAGATTTATTTAAGCAATCAAATTAAACATATACAACTAATTGTAGTCATTTCTAAGATAATTATTTAAATGAGGGTTGAGTTTTAACCACAGATCCCTTCTCACTAGGGAATTGATGATAATTCATGAGCAGGGAGGGTTGGATCTCTATCTCATTCTGCTTCCCTTGTCCTCTTGTTCTCGATTATCATATTCTTCCAAAGTTCCACAATATCTTTGAGCCTGACAACTTAACTCTTTCTGCATTTTGTCTGCTTTGTTATGCATGTCGTAGGGAGACTTTCAGCTCCCTTTGTAAATGAATTTGTGGCCTGTATCAAAGAATGGAGGTCGTTTCCCTTGTTGCGAAACCTATTGTCTCCTTTGTTTCTTAGAGGCACAATAATATAATGAAAAGAGCCAGACTTTGTTTCCCTATTCTTTTATACCAGAGCACTCACTCCATTTTTAAATTATTTTTAATTGTAAAATATAATGCACACACAAAAAACTTAACAAAACATGAATGTACAGCTCTGTGCACTTTCACAAAGAGAGCAAATATGTAACCATCAACAGGTAAAGAAATAGAAAAATGTCACCACTCCCCAAGTCCCCATACTCCCCCTGCCAATTATTATCCCATCTCTTTTCTGAAAGTAGTCACTTTTCTGATTTTGAACACTACAGTTTAATTTGCCTGTTTTTGAATTTTATATACATGAAATTATACAATGTATACTCATGTCTAACTTCTTTTGTTCAACATTATTATGTTTGTGAGATTCATCCATGTTGTTGCAGTGAGCTATAGTTCATTCATTTTCACTGTTATATAGTATTCCATTCCATAAAAATAATTTCTATCAAAATGCCACAATTTACTTATCTATTCTGCTCTTGATGGATATAGGAAAATTTTTACAGCTTTAGGGTCATTCTGTACAATGCTGTGCCAGGCATTTTATACATGACTCTTGGTCATTTGTGCATACATTTCTGCCAAGTGTATATCTCAGAGTGGTATTTCTAGGTCATGGAATATGCATGTGATCAATCTTCATAGGTAATACTAAACTTTTCCATATGGTTGCTCTAATTTATACTCCTACTAGCAACTTACAATTGTTTCCATTATTCCATAGCCTTCGCAACACCTGGTATTGTCTATCTTCAAATTTTAGTCATTCTGTTGAATGTGTAATAGTATATCATCATCATTTTAATTTGCCAGAATACTAATGAGGTAAATCAATTCTTTGTTTATTAATCATTTGCATATTCCCTTTTGTGAAGGGAAGTCTTTTGTCGATTTTCAGATTGTCATTTTTCTCATTGATTTGAGCAGTTTTTATAGATTCTAGATTAGAGCCTCTTGTTGGTTTCATATGTTTAACTATTTTCTGCCGCTCCTTCAGTTGTTTTTTTTTTACCCTCTTAATAGTGTCTATTGATAAACAAAAGTTTTTTTTTTTAAGGTAGTACAATTTATCAAATATTTTCATTTATGATTAGTTATTTGTATTCTCTTTAAGTAATCTTTCAGTATCCGCAAAGTCATGAAAATATTACTATTCTCCTATTCTTTTCTAAAAACTTTATTTTTGACATTAACATATAGATCCACAGTCCTTCAGGAGTTGAATTTGCATGTGACATGAGGAGAGGTGGATTAGGGTTTTTTGTTTGTTTTTAATGTAGATATAGAGTTGACCCAGTACCATTTATTGAAAAACCACCCATTCCCATGGATTGGCAGTGCTAACTTTTAATATACATGAAGACTATTCTATTCCACAGGCCTTTTTGTCTGTTCTTGTGACATTATCAGACTGTCTTAACTACTGCAGTTTTATATCTGCTAAAACAAATCAGCCAGTTGTTTTTCTTCTTTAGGACCATCTTGGCTACCTTTGGCCCTCTGCATTGCCATGTGAATGTTAGAATCAACATGTCCATTTCCACAAAATACCTATAAATAGATTTAGCCTACCAATAAAAGACAAAGATTATCACACTGTAATTTAAAAATGCTGTAAAAACACACTTTCTGTAATATAATGATAAATAAAGTTTGAATATAAAAAAATGAAAAAAATTAAACTATAAAAACTAATTGAAGGAAAGCTGATGTGGCTATATTAATATCAGATAAAGTAGACTTTAAGATAAAAAAGAGGAATTAGAGATGAAAAGTGATACTTCGTAACGATAAAATATTTTGTTAACCAAGAAGATAAAACAATTGAAAGTTTATGTACCTAATAACACAACTTCAAAACATATCAAGCAAAAATTGAAAGAACCAAATGGAAAAATAGGCAAAAGATAGGCAAATCATGGTGACAAATTTTAACACACCCCTCTCAGTAACTGATAGAACAAGAAGGCAATAAAAGGGGGGGGGGGTACTGAAGATTTAAACATCTGATTAATAAACTTGTCCTAGCTGACATTACTAAACCGTACCGAATAACTGCAGAATACCATTCTCCTTAAGGACACATAACATTTTCAAAAATACACCATATTTGGGGGCATAAATACAGTCCCAATAAATTTCAGCTATTCAGAGTATAATCACTTACCACAGCAAAATAAAGCTGGAATCAATACTAAAAGATAATTACAAAATCTCATATATTTGAAGATTTCAAAATACACTAATTCATATGTCACAGAAGAAATCAGAATGAAAATTAGAAAATATTTTGAACAGCATGATTATGAAAAAATGGGATTCTAAACCTTGTGTGATATATCTGCAGCTTAATTTAAAGGTAAATATATAGCTTTAAATGTATCCATTAGAACAGAAGAAAGCTTACTGTTAATGATAAAAGCATACATCTTAAATAAAGCACAAAGAAAGTAAAGAAAATCTAAGAAGGGAGATGAAAGAGAAATGAAATAGAAAACAAACATATAATAGAAGAAGATCAAAAAAGTCAAAGGTATGGAAACCCTGGTGGCACAGTGGTTAACTGTTTGGCTGCAAACCAAAAAAGTCAAAGGTTGGTTCTTTGAAATAACTAATAAAATATATAACTCATTAACAAAAATAAAGCACAAGTTACCAGCATTTGGAATAAAAAAACGAGACTTCATTACAGATTTTAATGACACTAAAACAATTATCAGAGGATATTAAAAATAATTTTATGTTGAAAATCTATTTGAAATGGAAAAATTGTTACAAAAATACAACCTTGCAAAACTAAGTTAAGACTACAGAATATTTGATTAATCATATAATTATTAAAGGAGCTCTGGTGGCACAATGGTTAAAGTGCCTGGCTGCTAACTGAAAGGTCGGTGGTTTGAACCCACCATCAGCTCTGCCAGAGAAAGCTGTGGCAGTCTTCTTCCTTAAAGATTTACAGCCTTGGAAACCCTATGGGGCAGTTCTACTCTGTCCTGTAGGGTTGCTATGAGTTGGAATCGACTCAGCAGCAGTGGATTTGGTTTCTGGCTGCTATAATTATTACGAAATTGAATTTTCAATACTAAATTAACCAAGAGAAAACATCAGACCAATATAGCTTCACCAGTGAATTCTACTAAAAATGTAAGGAAGGGAGTTCCGGAAAAATCGCGCTCTAGGCAGAAGCACCACGCCATCCCTCCACAGCAAAGATCTGAAAAACTAAGCTGAACAGAGAATACAACAATCCTGAAACCCTAAAACATCAAATGAAGAGATACAGAACTCAGCCAAGCACCAAATGGAGTGAGAAAACTGACAGAGAACAGAGAGCAAGGAGAGATTCATGCAGAGGTCCCCTACCAGCTAACGCAGCGCGTATCCACCATCTTGGACTCCTATCGGACACCAGCAAACGGGGGTACGAGAAAGCAGCCTCACGGAGCATCCAGCGGGAGACAAAACAACCGGTAATTTGCAGTGTGTGCTTTCCCACCCCCCACCACTCTTCACCCCGGCTTGGCCTCCTCTGCTTCCCGCGGCCACGGTCTCTTGACCAGGAAGCGCCTGCTGCTTGGATTCCACACCCCCAAGCAGGCGGCTCTCTGGGTGC
>NW_004443986.1:5426972-5437460 GCF_000243295.1 Trichechus manatus latirostris
TGTGTATGTAGAAATTTTTGAAACGGTGTATCTTTGGCTATGTGTATTTTCACGAAAAAAAAAAAGTTGACAAGTTAGAGGGTTAATATGTTGTGGGGTTGTTAACCAATGTCATAAAACAACATGTTTACTACTGTTTCATGTGAAACTGTTCGTTCTGTAAGCCTTCACCTGAAGTACAATAAAATATAAAAAAAAAGAAAAAAAATGTAAGGAAGAAATAATATCAATACTAAACAAACACCTTTAGAGGAAAGGTGGCGAGCGGGGTGGGAAGGGAAGACTACTTCCCAACTGATTTTTGATGGTCAGAATAACACTGATAACAAAAACTCAAACGAACATTATAAAAAGGGAATATTATAGGAAAATCTTGCTCCTGAGCATAGAAGTTAAAACTCCAGACAAAATATTCTTAACTCATCAATATCTAAAAATCACCATAACAAAAATGAATTTATCCCTGAAATGTAACATTGTATTAACTTTCCAAAATTACTCACTGTAATTTACCCTATTAACAGAAGGAAAATAATAATATAGCCATTTCAATAGATGTTTAAAAAGCATTTGATAAATTAAACACTCAGAATTAATATGTAAATTTAACAAGGTTGATGGATACAAAGTTAATTAAAAAATCAATTGTATGTGTATTAATATATACCCGTCGTAAACTGTAGCAAATAAAAATTTAAAAATATAATGTGTTTATGTAATAAGTAAACATTAGTAGAAACTGAATGAAAGGTAAATGCGAACTCTTTATACTATTAACTCTTCTGCAAATCTAAAATTATTTCAAAAAAGTTTTAAATAAAATACTGTATATATGCATGTATATATATATATATATATTTCCCCACACATCTGTCAGTTTGTCCTACAGTACTAGCTTGCATGTTGCTGTGATGCTGGGAGCTATGCCACCAGTATTTCAAATACCAGCAGGGTCACCCATGAGGGACAGGTTTCAGAGGAGCTCCCAGCCTAAGACAGACTAGGAGGGACCTGGCAATCTACTTCTGAAAAGATTGGTCAGTGAAAACCTTATGAATAGCAGCGGAACTTTGTCTGGTATAGTGCCAGAAGATGAGCCCTCAGGTTGGAAGACACTCCAAATACGACTGGGGAAGAGCTGCCTCCTCAAAGTAGAGTCGACCTTAATAATGTGAAAGGAGTCAAGCTTTTAGGATCTTAATTTGCTGATGTGGCAGGACTCAAAATGAGAAGAAACAGCTGAAAATATCCATTAATAATTAGAACATGGAATATAAGAAGTATGAATCTAGGAAAATTGGAAGTCGTTAGAAGAGACTCTGAAACTTGCTCTTGTACGTCCAGTAGCTAAAGCAAAAGGAAGAAATGATGAAGTAAAAGAGCTGAAGAGAAGGTTTGAAAGGGTGGCTCAAGGAGACAAAGTAAAGTATTATAATGAAATGTGCAAAGGCTTGGAGTTAGAAAACCAAAAGGGAAGAACACACTCAGCATTTCTCAAGCTGAAAGTATTGAAGAAAAAATTCAAGATTCCTGTTGTAATGTTGAAGGATTCTAGAGGTGAAATAATGAATGATGCAGGAAGCATCAAAAGAAGAGGGAAGGAATACAGAGTACCAAAACCAACTGGTCGAAGTTCATCCACATCAGGAGATAGCATATGATCAAGAACCAATGGTACTAAAGTGCTGTGGATTGAATTGTGTCCCCCAAAATATCTGTCAACCTGGCTGGGTCATGAGTCCCAGTATTGTATAATTGTGTACCGTTTTGTAATCTGATATGATTTACTTATGTGTTGTAAATTCAATCACTATGATCTAATAAGATAGATTAGTGGCAGTTATACTGATGAAGTTTACAAGATTAGATAGTGTCTTAATCTAGTCTCTTTTGAGACATAAATGAGAGAAGCAAGCAGAGACACATGGGAGCCTCATACCATCAAGAAAGCGGTGCCGAGAGCAGAGCACGTCCTTTGGACCTGAGTTTCCTGCGCAGAGAAGCTCCCAGACCAAAGGAAGATTGATGACACAAACCTTCCTCCAGAGCCAATGAAGAAAATGTTCCCCTGGAGCTGACGCCCTGAGTCTGGACTTGTAGCCTAGTAGACTGTGAAAGAATAAACTTCTCTTTGCTAAAGCCATCCACCTGTGGTATTTCTATTAGAGCAGCACTTAGATGACTAAGACATGAAGGAAGAAGTTGACGCTGCACTGAAGGGAATGGAGAAAAATAAGCCTTCGGGAATTGATGAAATACCATTTGAGATGCTTCAACAAATAGATGAAGTGCTTGTGGTGCTCACTTGTCTATGTCAAGAAATTTGGAAGACAGCTTCCTGGCCAACCTACTGGAAGACATCCATATTTGTGCCCATTCCAAAGAAAGGTGATCCAACAGAATGAGGAAATTATCAAACAATATTAATATCACACAGAAATAAAATTTGCTGAAGACAATTAAAAAATGGTTGCAGGAGTAAATAGACAGGAAACTGCCAGAAATTCAAGCTGGATTCAGAAGAGGATGTAGAACAAGGGATATCATTGGCTGAAAGCAGAGAATAACAGAAAGATGTTTACCTGTGTTTTATTGACTATGCAAAGGCATTCCACTGTGTGGATCATGACAAATAACGGGTAACATTGCGAAGAAGGGGAATTCCAGAACACTTAATTGTGCTCATGAGAAACCTGTAGATAGATCAAGAGGCAATCCTTTGAACAGAACAAAGGGATACTACATGTTTTAAAGTCAGGAAAGGTGTCTGTCAGGGTTGTATCCTTTCACCATACTTATTAAATCTCTATGCTGAGAAAATAAACAGAGAAGCTGGACTATATGAAGAAGAACATGGCATCAGGATTGGAGGAAGACTTATTAACACCCTGTGATATACAGACGATATAACCATGTTTGCTGAAAGTGAAGAGGACCTGAAGCATTTACTGATGAAGATCAAAGACTACAGCCTTCAGTATACACCTCAACATAAAGAAAAAAATCCTCACAACCGGACCAATAAGAAACATCATGATAAATGGAGAAAAGATTGAAGTTGTCAAGGATTTCATTTCACTTGGATTCTCAGTCAACACATGGAAGCAGCAGTCAAGAAATCAAATGACACATTGCATTGGGCAAATCTGCTGCAAACGACCTCTTTAAAGTATTGAAAAGCAAAGATGTCACTTGAGGACTAAGGTGCACCTGACCCAAGCCACGGTATTTTCAATCGACTCGTATCCACATGAAAGCTGGACAGTGAAAGAAGGAAGACTGAAAAAGAATTGATGCCTTTGAATTATGGTGTTGGGGAAGAATATTGAATATACCATGGACTACCAGAGTAATGAACCAATCTGTCTTGAAATAAGTATGTCCAGAATGCTCCTTATGAGCAAAGATGGTGTACTTTGGACATGTTCTCAGGAGGAATCAGTCCCTGGAGATGGACATCATACTTGGTAGAGGGTCAGCAAAAAAGAGGAAGACCCTCAACAAGATGGATTGACACAGTGGTTGCAACAATGGGCTCAAGCATACCAATGACTGTGAGGATGGTACAGGACCAGGCAGTGTTTTGTTCTGTTGTATATAGGGTGACTCTGATTTAGAACAGACTCAACAGCACCTAACAACAACAACAACATATACAGTTACTATTTACAAAGCATCAAACATATCAAATAAACAAAAAACCAAACTCACTGGTGTCAATTCCAACTCATACTGACCTTAAAGTACACAGTAGAATAGCCCCAGGGGGTTTCCAAGGCTGTAAATCTTTACAGAAACAAACTGCCACATCTTTCTCCCACAGAGCAGCTGGTAAGTTCCAACGGCGGACCTTCGGTTAGCAGCCAAGTGCTTTAACCACTGCACCAGCAGGGGTCCTTTAACATACCACATACCTAGGAATAAATCTTTCAAAAATATGACCCCTGTGGAGAAAACTGTAAAATATTTTTAGAGAAATTAACGAAGATCTAAAATAAATGAAGGAATAAACCATGCTCATGGATTGAAAGTCTTAATATTGTGAAGATATCAATTCTCCCAGAATTGAACTAGAGATTAAGTTCAATTCCATTCAAAATCTGATTTTATTTTCCCTTTATGCTCTTGCTTTTTTTTCCTGCTCAGCTGAGAGTGATTTTTTTCTCTTCGAATCACTGGCATTGCCATGCTGCTGCTTCTTGCTCTGGGACTATTTCTTCTTTATTTCCCTGCATTTCTGATCTGTCTACTGTTTAGGAAACTCTGCCAACGGGTAAAGAAAATAACTTTCTGACAATTCTGCAATGTCAGCTCACCTTAGAAAGAACAAATTATTGTTCTTTCTGGTCCTTCACCATAAAACCATACCTTGATTATAGCAGGCAACCAGGAGGTAGAAACCACTCCCATCTATGTGTGTTAGCTGCAGAGAGCAAAAGCACCTCTCCATGTTTTCTTTCAATTAATACTTCCTCCGTTAATTCAACATTTTTTTTAAATGTCTACCTTATACAGGGCTCTATCTTGCCTGTAAATGGCTCACAACATGGTAGAGGATAGCAGACATGGCTGAGTACAACGTAATGTGTTTCATAGAGTAAGCAAGGGTATTTGTGGATACATAAGTCACAGAGGTGGAAGCAATTTGTTCTATCAGAGAATTTTAGGAAAGGGTTCAAGAGCAGGCAGTGTTTGAGCTGGTTCTCGAATGATTAGTAAGCTTTCACCAATCCAAAGAAGGATAGAGAAAAGAGAAGTTAGAGAGAGCAGAACAACATATAGAATGGCGAAAATACTTGGCACACTTGGGAGATATAAAAAAATAGAATAAAAGCTAACCTGAGTATTTAGTAGACCCTTTGCTTAGCTGATGTGTACATCCTTCCTTATGTACTTGTTATGTCTGTAAAGACTCTGTTTAGCTTCTTTTCTGTTTTGTTCCAAATCATGCAAATAACAGTGAGCTGATTTTCATTTCTCGTAGGTATAGAGCAAGTTTTTTAAACTTACTCAAGAGCCACTCCAAGGATATCCCTTGCCTATTTCCATAGATGGATCTTAGCCAACTGAAATGATTTTTGTCCTACAGAATATCCAGATTCTGGATTTGGTTGGTAGTTAGTTGCTGTCAAGTCCATGCTGACACATAGCGACCCCAGATGTACAGAGTAGAACTACTCCATAGGGTTTTCAAGGCTGTGACCTCTCAGAAGCAGATTGCCAGGACTGACTTCCAAGGTGCCTCTGGGTTTGAACTGCCAACCTTTTGGTTAGTAGTTCAGCACTTTACCATTCGTGTCACCCAGGGACTCCTGAAATAATTTTTGATGATTTAAATAATCTGATTCTAAAAAACCTGAAAAATAACTTTGTCACAAGATGATAATGTCCACTATTTTTTATGGTGCTTTAAAATAGCTGTTTTGTTATTACTGGGTGCCCTAAAGTTGATTCTGATTCACAGCCACCCCATGTGATGGAGCAGAACTGCCCCGTAGGGTTTCCCAGGCTGTTATCTTTACGGAAGCTGATCTCCAGGTCTTTCTCCCTTGGTGCGGCTGGGTAGGTTTGAAACAACAGACTTGCGGTTAGCAGCCGACCACTTAACCTTTACCCCACCAGGGCTCCTTAAAAAAATAGCTATTGTACTTAGTAATTATGTAGTATGTGCAACAAACTTCTGAATTGTGTCACTATAGTATTGCAACTTTCTGTAAAAGATGTAGGAAAATAAATTTCCCTGTCACTGAGCCTGAAAATTTATAAAGAATTGCTGTAAGTAATTGTTGGGATTAGCTTTAGATACAATAAAGCTGGATGAGAGCCTCATATGTCTAGAGTTTGTGCTAAAAGTATCTAGTGTATCTTATAACTCCATGATAATTATCATTACTAAACCGAATTCCCAGCGGAGATGGCATGATGGGTGTGTAATATTTCCTACATCTGCGTCTGTTTTATCTTGTTGTAAAGTCTGTATTCAAAAGTTCTCTGGTTTGCATAAATTACTTCCTTATTTATCTTTTAATGACTCTTACTAACGTTAATTAGCCTCAAAAGCCAGTATTTCCACTACATCTTATCAGCCAAACTAAATATATAACACAGCTTTACTGCATATTCGTATTTTTTTTGCTACAAATTTATAAAAGTGACTATTTATTTAATATGATTTCATTATAGGAAGTTATCAGATTACTAATAATGACCAATATTCATAAATATTTATTAAATAGATGCTTCAATCAGATGTTTTAAGTACTTATAATTGTGAATGATTAAATCAACAAACTCTCCAGAAAAGACAACTCAATTCTGTGGTCCCTCCATACATGGTTTTAATTTAATGAAAACAGACTCTAAATGCTGCTTGCCTTCTTGCCAACTGGGAGAGTATTACCCTTGGCTTTTCTGCAGAGCTACCAGAGAAAATATAAAGAACCTACATTGAGAATTTTGTGAATTCAGCTCTGTCTGTGTGTATACAGTCAAAATGAAACAAATTGGGGCAATTTACTGAAGGTTAAATCCTCTAAATGACATTCACCTAAAACATGCAGGGGAAATGGTTTGGGAGGCTTAAATTATCATGTAATTGCCTTAATTCTCTGGGTTGCTTTTATGAGTAGACACAACTTTGTCGTGTGTAACTGAAGATCCCAAATTGGGGGTTTAGAGTTGTTTGTATTTTTACTCTCAACCCCCTGAATCACGTATACTTTCTACAAAACCCAGGTCTTAAAAATATCGCACAGATCTCAATGGAAGAACGTTCCAGAAGTTGGTTTTTGCATTAGTGATCGGCCTGTAGTTTTCTTTCCAGTAGCTGTCACCTTTCAATTTGTCATCAGCATTTTCACTCTGAAGCTACAGGGAGGCTTTTTTCAAGGACTTAATACGCTGACATCACCTTGTGTGTTTATTCTTAAATATTTGAACATAGGGTGATCTTTCAAAAGATTGTATTAGTAAAATCTAGCTGATTTCTATTAGATTTTTTTTTTCTCTAAGCCCTGAGACATAAGTGAAAGGAAAGATTATTTATGAGCAAGGTGGCTAAACCCTGTCTAATCCTTGAGTAAGAGTTTTCCAAGTAACCTTCAGTTTATGATTCAGTAGTTCCTCTGAGTTATGAGGGTGTTACTAGGATAACATATTCTTGAAGATACTATCTGAAATACCAGCTTTATAAAAATAATTTTTAACAAATTTTGAGTTTAAGCTTTCAGAAACTTTCGCTGACAGTGTGTGTTTTCTTCCCCTCTCACCAAACTGTATTGCAAATAAACCTTTTGATGTTTTAAAGGTTTTTCTTTGGCAGCTAAGAAAAATGCTCTGGAAAGTTATATTTAGTGAATTTGCCCATGTATAAATATCCTGAGCTAGTCTGTTATCCTATGGCATCTGGAAGAAAGGTGCTATTGTTTTAGATCCCGTGATTGAAGTCCAGAATAATCAATTCAGAGAGACCCTGGGGAGAAGATTCACTCACATGTGCTGTGGAAACTTGGAAGCTCTGAGCTTTTTAGTCTTTTCTTCAGCTGAAGAGACGTAGATTAGTTCACGTTTTGGTACAATGTGTAGTGACACTGGTTCTCATTCACACCACAACCATATTATAGTATGACCATCAATTTGTATCTAAGACTATAACTTTAAATTTTCTGGGGAAATTGCTTTATTCTTAATCCCTTCGTTCCTATTACTTTGCTTGCTTTCTGGGTAATAATAGCTGGACAGCTATTTTGTCTACAAGTGCCCTGGCCACGCACTTTCTGCTGCAACACACCCAGCTACGTTGCCAGGGCATTCTGAGAGATGCATCATCAGACTTAGGTCTGATGAAAAAGCTCCATAAATGATTTAAAGCTCCTCTTCATTTCTGGCAGAGCAATATTTACTGACCTTCTCCATGAAAAATCAGTGTAATTCCAGAAGAACATGATAGATTTGCAAGAAAGGAATTTGCCCTTTGCTTACGCATGGACATATGCATAGTTAAGAATAAAGTGGAAGTTAAATGGAAACGTACAGTTATTTCACCTTTGGTTTTATTTGAACATTTTCTCTACTACTTTATTTAACAGCAGTTGGCTAAGAGCAGCTGTGTCTCATGGCTTCCCACTGTGAAGTGTCTGAATGTGTAAGGTGGCTAGATGTAAAAACACTGCAGAAGTACGGATAACAGACCGCCTACTTTCTGTCTGTCTCCCTGAGGTTTTGTTTGTAGGGCCCAGCTGCGTATACAGACATGATGGAATTTGGTTTGTGAGGGACCTACAAAAATTACCCAAATAATTCAGATTTTTAATGAATAATACACAGACATGCACCTGCTTCAGGGACTTCATAGATTAGCTTTGCAACCAATGGAAAAGCCCCTTGGAATTCAATTACATGGTTGCAAAACAGAAGATAAAATTGGGTATACATTTAGAACTGATACCAGCAGAATGCGAACTAGTTCCTAGAGCAAGCTCTTCCTGAGGATTAGGTTGTTTCAATTTGCTTTGCTTCTGTGAGACTTATTATAAAGCCATAATATACTGCTCATATTATTTTCTATTCTTGCAGCTGGAGCCACTTCCAGAAGATATTCTGCATCAAACCCCAAATATGAATGCCGTGATTTCTTTACAGAAGACCATTGACATTCAAAGTATGTCTTAAAATTATTTTTTTTAAAACTTCTAACCAGGTAGAAATAATTAAATTTATATTGACAGAGCACAGTAGAACGTATATAGAGTTATTGTAATTGGCACATATTGTAATGTGTTAATACCTAAATGTGTTATTGTCTGGAAATCCTGGTGGCGTAGTGGGCCTTAATTTAATGTGGCAAACTTATCTTAAAGACATAACTCAGACTGTATATTTAGAATCTTGTTTTTCTCATATTTCCAAATACTTGGGTTTTTCAATTACTACTACTGAGCATTTACCCAGAACAATGACATAAATAAAGAAATTGTGATTATGTCACAAAACTTAACTAAGGGTAAGTTATTTATCTTCTAATAATGTTGGAATTTAGCAATCATATACTGGTTTTAAGTTTGTCAGGAGAGGAAAAAACTTAATGAGAAAGCTTCACTATTAGAAAATTCAAGTTAACAAAGCAAGGAAAGTCAGATTTTTTTCGTTTTTTACCATCCAGCTCCCTTCACATTGCCATTACTTCGTCAAGAGTTACTCTTTTTAGATGACCAAACACACACGCACACACGCACACACACACACGCGCGCGCGCGCGCACAGGGAGAGACAGAGAAAAATCAAGCACAAATTAACATGAAGGTTAGCATAAAGGAGAAAACTAAACTGCAAAATTAGATGTGAAGGAGCATCAGGAAAATCTTTAGCTTTGCTACTGTCCTGCAGAGGAATTTTTTCAACACCAACCTGAGAAGCCACTACCAGCCCTCTCTGAGTCATTGTCTTTGCTTGCTCAGTATAAATTTGGAGATGTGGGTATGACTGGGGTTCTACCAACCACTCATCTGATGCTGTAAGTGTTTACAAATCGTACCATACAGAAACTCAAAGTAATCCCTCGCCTGACTTTGTCTCACACAAGCCTGGATTGAGGGCTGTAGGTACCCAATAAATATTTATTGACCACAAGTCATAATTGGAATAAACTATGAATTTCCAAGAATTCAGAGAACAGAAAAACAAACATTACCACTATTGTAGATGAAAGCCTCTGAGATAAGGTTACAGTAATGGAACTGTGAGAGATAAGAAGGGAAGGCTGGAGAGGATTTCATACATTTGAGTACAAAATCCTGTCATCATGGTACTGACTGTGTCTCATTTCCACTGAGGGTATATCAAGAGGCTCTACTGCATGTCGTTCCAATCTCAAGGCAAGGATTTGTGACATGATCTTTGACAGCCTTCTCATATTCATCCAGTGTCCCCTTTCAGGTCTTCAATACTATAAAAATATTTCAGTCATTATGCATAGTATTCTGTTTTTTTTTTCTTTTCCTGAATGTTCTTTTGGCATTATACACAAAACAGTACCATCAAGAGGTATTGTTCCAATGTCTACTCTAATTACCTAACTTTCAGTAAGCATTTTTGAACATTTATTACATGTTGATCAGTTATCAAGGCACAGAGGATATGAACAGTATTATTATTCTATGAAGAGTTTCTGGCTTGTAGGTGCATAATTTCAGTCCTGATCATTCCAATGCAGTGTCACAAGGTGCACTGAAATCGTGGAGGAGGGGCTGTTCTTCTCAGCTAGGGCAAAGGCCTGGAGAGTGAGGAAGCTTCAAGGAAGGCCTCTTGGCAGAGATGAGGCCTGAGAGTCCTCTTAGAGATTGAATAGGATTTTGGCCAAATGGGGAAAAAGGGGAATTTTTTTTTTTTTTAATTATACTTCAGGTGAAGGCTTACAGAACAAATAGTTTCTCATGAAACAGAAGTACACATATTGTTTTATGACATTGGTTAACAACCCCACAACATATC
>NW_004443986.1:5443230-5454801 GCF_000243295.1 Trichechus manatus latirostris
AACTTCACCACTGAGCTAAAAGGGTGTCTGGGGGCCATACTCTCGAGGTTTCTCCAGTCTCCTTTAGGCCAGTAAATCTGGTCTTTTTTTTTTGAGTTAGAATTATGAAAAGGGGAAATGTTTTGAAGGAAACCACAGAAGCAAAAGCCTCCATTTTCACATAGGTGTGAAAAGTGTATAGTTTGTGTACATCTTCAGAAACTGCACTGTTGCCTTTGTATTGGATCTAACATCCTAGTGATGAATTTTTGCTGCATATGTTTTTCCTTTCATCACTGACAGTTTTGAGTGACTTGTGTAGTCTGCTGCAGCCAAGCAAACATAAGACTCTTGAAAAGGATTCAATCTATGGACAAAACTGTCTGTATGAGAATCCTGCCGCCATAGATTCTGAATCCCTGCTCTCTGTCCCAACCTGCATTTTCCCATAACCCAACACTGACCCCTTCCTCCTTTTAAAAAATCCATTTCCTCCTAAATCTATATTGAGGATCCCACCCAGCTCTGGTCAATGTAATAATTCCATAAATTCTCAGCACTTGTATGGATTTTAGTCAGCTATATTTTAATTTTTATATGTTTTGACTTGGTTGATTTTCATATTTTATATTATGAGAGTTTTAAGGTCTGTTAGTCCTGGTTCCTTAATTAGATGATACTCACCAAGAGGACAGGAATCATATCTTCTTACTCTTGGATGTCCCTATGAGAAAAGCTGGCAGTAGTGAAAAAGTGTGAGGTGCATGGAATTCCAAGATAAGCAGATATGAGTAAGTGTGATTTGAGTAACTCTTCATGGTCCCAGGGAACCATGCATCACAGGTAGCCTCTAAGGAAGAGCCCCTCCTTCTGAATCAGGAATATATGCCTACCCAGCAAATATGTACCCCTCCCTTCTACTTAAAAGGAGTCTGATTTTACTTATTAATCTTTACCATAAGATACATGCAACTCAGAGTTAGCTGAACTTAGCCCCAGCTCCAGGGAAGCTGTTTTTAGTCGAAGGCTAAGCCAGTCAACCCACTGACTGGTAATTGGTTAAAGAAGGAGTACAGGACCCCATTCTAGCCAATGAGAATCAGGCCTGGTTGCATGGGCATGCAATCTGTGCAGTCACAAAGGCCCTGTGCCTAGAAAGGCCCCAGGCTTGGTTTAATGCTCTTGCTGTTGCTGCCTTGAACAAGGGGCCCACATTTTTTGCTATGCACTGGGCCCTGCAAATTATTTAGCCAGGTGAGAATCAAGAGGCTGATGACTGGGAGAAATAATTACCAGGAAAAATGGAAAGCAGCAGTACCACAAGCAGAACTCAAATTGTAGCTGAGAAGGATCTGAATAGTGGGTTGAGGCTGTCAATCGAAAGACAAACATAAGATAGGAAACCAGTTGATAGCCATTTGGGATCTGGAGTGAAAATCAGTACAGAGTAAGTGGTTCCACACTGATTCGTCAACACTGTGTTGTATATTTTTATGTTGTGCTAATTGTGTGTCTTTGGAGCTATTCTTCCAGACAGAAGGAACAGAAAAGGGCTGCATAAGTTTCATAGAGTGAAAAATAAGAGTGGGCGTTTGAGAATCACAAACTACATAAAGATTTGGGGAACTGAGATGGACTCCTGCCTTAGGAAACAATGTTTTATTTCTTTACAGAATAGAAAATTGCATTCTTACTTCTCCTGGTCTTATATCCCACAAATGTCTATTCCTCCATTTCAAGGGCTCCCCACTTCCCCTTAAGTGGGAAGGTAGTCTGGACCAGCTAGATAATTTGTGGGTCCCAGTGCAAAATGAAAAATTATAAAGAATTTCAATAAGGTGACAGCAGAGCATTAAACCAAGCACTGGCCCTTCTAAACACAGGGCCTATGAAGTCAGCCCTGAAGGTAGTCTTTGTTTAACAAGAGAACTTCCTCTTCACATAGGTTTTTAAGCATAATGCAGGTGCCTCCTTTTAACTTTGGAACGTGTTCAGATTTCAGCCCACCTCCCAACCCAGGTTCTGAAGGATTCTTTTGTGCTATACTTTGGGACTACAGTATCAGAAAACTGCAAATGCGGAGAAGTAGATCTTGTAGCATGTGGGAAACATTCAGGCAAGTTCCTAGATAGCCTGGTCCCAAGGCACACGGCAAGGTGCTGACAGGCCTTATGTGAATTTCACTTTGAGAACTGAGCCCCCCAGCTGAGGGTATGCAGGTGCTGGAGGCTGTGATTAGCATTGGCCCTTTGCCTAGCCACATGCATGTAAGTATTTTGCAGCAGGATCGTTCCTGTTGTCCTGTCCTTGTTTATGTTACTAATTTAGCTGAGGAGAAAAGACCTTATAATGCAACATCAGGGCAATCATTTCTCCTTAATGGGAAGACCCCTCCTAAAAGGTCAGGGTCTAGTTTCATCTCACGATGGTGGATGCATACAAGGGTCAACCATTTTGAAATGGCAAAAGCGAAGTGAGGTCAAGAAGCTTCATGTGTGCACATGTTGCTCACTCTGCTAACAAAGTCCTCTGCCTTATCCCAATTAATTTTTCAAGACTTAGCTCAGATGTTACCTCTTTTGGGAAGGCATCTCTGAATCCTCCTTCATCCCTATTCATGATTAGGTAAATTTCTTGTGTGTTTCTAGGGCAGATATTGTTTTCATTGATGTTCTTATCTGTTCATTTGTTTAACAGCCATGTCTTGCATGTAATAGGTGGTCTGAAAATGTTTGTTGAATGAATGAATCAGCCAATCTGTCAATGTTTGCCACTTTTTTTTCTTAAACCCAAATTGATTTCTTAACCAAGCTAAGGTACTTATGCTCCATGGCCAGCCCATGCAGAATTAGGGGTCAAGAAGACCAGGCAAAATTTATATATGAAAGTCCATTTCTTCTCCCTTTTTCACAACCCACAAGGATAAGTCATTACTAAACTAGGAAGAACACAAATTACTTTTGTGAGCTACCATTTCCATGGCTAAGCTTGGAGATAACAATTCTCAGAGATGAATCTAACTCTTAGTTGGCTATAATCACCGAAAAGTGATGCCAGGAAGAGTCAGCTCAGTGTAGGATAAATGTCTGCTTATACAAACGGCCTTCATATGGATGTTTCCTTTCCTAAAATCCACCCTAACAATTTACAGAATCCAGGCAACATTGCATTCTTCCTTTCTGCGGCATAGCATGGTGAGAAGCAGGGTTCCTAAGTGCGTTCTTCACACCAGTGCTGGTCTGTGATCACACTCTCACTGATTTGGGAGAGGAAGGACTATGAAATGAGTTTTGCATAAAACTAAATTTATTTAATTAGGAAGACAATAATTTTAAGTTCTAAAAACATATCATGAGTGATGCTGACATTGATCTGTGAAACCCTAAAATATGAGAACCACAAGCATAGAAGGCATGTTTTCCTTTTATTTATATTTTTAGTAAGAAAAGTACTCCTTTTAAGTGTCAACCAATTTTGTAGACCTCCTATGTGATAATAGCGGTAATCATAGTATCTTTTGATTTATGGATCAAGGAAATACATGTGCACATGGATCTGAGGATTCTTTTAACATTTTGCTGCAGCCCATCAGTGGTTTGCAGCTGATAAGTTGAAAAACATTAGTGTAGAGGATTTTAAAATGATATGAATTCCAGTATAATCCTCTCTTCCATTCATCAGGTGTGTGGCAGTAGGCAAGCCACTTAATACTTTTGAGGAATTTCAAGAGGAATGACGTGGCCTATCACCCCACCGCTTCTCTGAGTTGGTGTTTCTCTGGCAAAAAAATGGTGGTAGGAAGCACAATAGTAAATGGGCAGTAAGAATTTTTTTCCCCTAATCCTCAGTTTTATATTTTCCCCACCCTAAGAATTCATCCCTTGTTTAATAGATTTGGGTAGTCTTATAATTCCTTACTTTGCCAACCGAGGCCAAATAGTAACACAAACTTGAATAGGGAAAGGACAGTCTTTGCAATGTCATCTTATGTTATTGTCAAACTTGTTCTACATAAATAGGGGAGAAACTGCAATGCCTCCCATATATAAAACGTGGCAGTATGGCTAATCCCCTCTCTATTTTTTTACATCAACCAATCACACACACACATACAACACACAGTATTATTTAGGACAATGAGAAGTGAATTCATGGTCCTTTGGATTTACCCAACTTTTGAGGCCAACTGTGAACAGGGCTATCATTTTCTTTGCTGCAAGAGAATGTACCATATAACCATGTAATAATAGACTACATGGTAGTCAGTTATCCACATGGATCAGGCACCTACAATGTACAGAGCACACCCTTTCACACATTCTAGAGAAATAAGAATGAAATAAAATTTTCTCCAGGAGAACAGAGGTGTATTTGCTACCTTCTCCTTGTTAGAACTGTGCTTAACTTATATTCTGCTATGTGTGTTACTGAGTGAGTAACAATGACTTCTTGTTATTGCTGTAGCTGTTGCTCTTCTTCTTCCTCCTCCTCCTCCTCTTTCTTTTCCTCTTCTTCCTGTTCCTCCTCCTTCTCCTTTTCCTCTCCTTCCTCCTCCTCTTCCTCCTCCCTTCTTTCTTCTTAAGTACTATTATTATCATATCTCTAGTTATGGAAACTAACAATAGAAGTAACAACCAATACTAGAAAAGAACAAAAGAATGCTTATTTGGTTGATTTCGTTTTGACTCAATTTCCAATGAGAGATAGCTAGTTGGTAAATTAAAATACTAAATAAACACTGTTGATGTTGCATTAAAATGTATAATCATAGCATGTGCTAGCTGGTCCTCTTGGCAATCAAGAAATCAGGATACTAATTAATGGAAAAAAGCTATTAAAATGAGATAAGACTTGCTCTAAAGATAACAACTTTTGTCTTTTTCTTTTTTTTTTTATATCTGAAACATAGTTCTCAGCCTCCCCTCAAATCACTATGATACCCTCTACCTACCCCCTCCCCAAGGAGAAGGGGCATTTACATCAGACAGTCCAGGAGAAAATCCAGATAGTTTCTAAGCTGAAAGGAATTTGTATACATCTCTTGTTGTGGGGAAATTGTCCAATATTTTGACCTCATGGGACCACGTACACAGTTAAAAGGGTTGTTTCTCCAGATTGCAACATGTGCTGCATAAATCATCTCACAAGCTTTACTAGCTTCTTCACTCCACACCCAAGTGCTAACCTACGCTCCATCTTTCCTCTCTTTCTGTCCCTTCCAATTTCACTTTGATTTTCTGCCTTTTTTCTTCTCTCTCTCTTTCTTCTCTTCTCTCCTCTGTCTCTATTGATATGCAGGGAAGAGGAACACGAAGGTATCCCCAGTATTGGAAAGGGGTTTTTCAGTCATAAATGTTTGAGATTTTCTCTCAAGCAGGGGAGAAACATGATCACATCTGCATTTCAAAAGATCACTATGTCTGCAGTAAGGACTAGAGATGTGACCAGTTTAATTCAAAAGTGGAATTGGCCACATGATGATTAATTGCCTGGGGAAGGATTAATAATTTCTAGGCTTCTCACTTGGACAACTGCTTAAATGGTGGTTTCACCTCCTAAGGTAGGGAACAATGGAGAAATAAAAGATTTGAAGGGAAGATGAGGAATATTAGACTTAAGAAAAAGAAACTTTCCTGATTGGAAAGTTTGAAGGTTGGGTGAAAGGGGGCATCATGCTAAACATCATTTTTTTCACTACACTGAAGTTGTGGAGGGATATTGAATGGAATTATTTACACATCTTCGTAAAAAAACTGCAGTCTGTCTAAGGACAGGGATCAAATTATATACTTTTTTTTTTTTCCCTTAGAACACCTAGCTCAGTTCCTTTCCATAGTAACAGTTCAATAAATACATTTTCAAAATAACACTGTTGTTGTTAGTTGCTGTCTAGTCGATTCGGAATCATGATGACCCCATGTGTAGCAGTGCTCCATAGGGTTTTCTTGGCTGTAATTTTTTTTTTTAATTGTGTTTTAGGTGAAAGTTTACAGTGCAAATTAGTTTTTCATCCAAAAATTTTATACACAAATTGTTTTGTGACCTTAGATGCAATCCCCACAATGTGTCAGCACTCTCCCCCTTTCCCTTTCCAACCTGGGTTCTCCGTATCCATTCATCCAGTTTTCCTGTCCCTTCCTGCCTTCTTGTCTTTGCTTTTGGGCAAGTGTTGCCCATTTGGTCCCATATACTTGATTGAACTATACTTTGGTCTCATATACTTGATTGTGTTATTGTTTGTTTTATAGGCTTCAGTAACAATTATTGAGAGCCAAGCACTGTTCTGAGTGCTCTTGTTAATATATATTAACTCACTTAAGGAGCACTGGTGGCTCAGTGGTTAAGCATTTGGCTGATAACTGAAAGGTCAGTGGTTTGAACCCACCAGCTGCTCTGTGGGAAAAAGATGTGGCAGTCTGCTTCCATAAAGATTACAACCTTGGATATCCTATGGGGCAGTCTGCCCTGTCCTAGGATCTCTCTGAGTTGGAATTGACTCAATAGCAACGCATTAAGCTTGTTATCAAGTCTATGAGGTAAGTACTGTTTTCATTCCCACTTTTACAGTTGAGTAAACTGAGGCACATCAAGGTTAATTAACTTGCCCAAGGTCAAACAGCTAGTGAGTGGCTGAGGCAGGATTACAATGAAGCAGTCTAGCCATGGAGCCTACCCTCTTAGCCACTATGTTATATTATTTCACAAATAAATTCATTCCCTTTGCAATTTTTACGTATAGTTCTTTTAAGTACCTCTCCCAAAAGTGACATACTTAGAAAAAATATCTATTTAACTGAAGTTTGGGAGTTTTGAAGTTCTGGTTAATTGAGGTGTAGCCACAGTCAGTTCAGGAAGCTCAGTGCCAAATTCCAAGAAGCCATGTAGCTATGACTGCCCTCTGGAGCCCCTTGTAAACTTGTAAAATACATCTAATCAGAAAAAAATGCAAGGATTGGCGGAATTTCAAATCCCTGCCCTGTTGAGTTTAAAACCCTGACTGTTGTCAGGTGTGAGCTGCTATTTGTCATAGATTCTTTGGCTTTAGACAGAGGCCTTGACGTTGCAGCCCTGGGCTAGGCAAAACTTCATTGAAGAAAAGCAGTGTTAGGCATTTTCCCACTATTAACCCCACCAACCCTTGCTTGTATCAGAGCCAGGTCAAACTTGTACACATGGCTTTTTGAAAATTGATTTTGAACTTCTAACTAACCATTCTCTTGAAATGATGAAACTCTGGTTATTGTGCAGTAGAGCCCTAATAATAGAAGGTACCATAAAAAAGAGAAAAATCTACCATCTGTTTAGAGACTTAAATTGTCTGGCTCTTTTTTTTTTTTTTTTTTTTAAATCCCAAGAGCATCTGTAATTATGAGTTTTTTCACTCACATTTCTACCAAGGCAAAACTAATCAAACCAAGAGAATAAATAAAACTATGGCGGTTTCCAGGACTGAGCACTCTTTTTAAAAAAAGGAACACTTTGTGTTTATGTACTCAGCTGTTAGTACCGAGACGAGTATACACACATATGATACCATTCACAATACAGGGAGTATTAGAAGGTCAGGTATGGGGGAAGATCGTTTGCTAGTTATTTGAATATATTACTTCTAGTCCTCACATAGGAGCCCTGGTGGCGCAATGGTTAAGAGCTCAGGCTGCTAACCAAAAGGTCGGCAGTTCGAATCCACCAGCCGCTCCTTGGAAACCCTATGGGGCAGTTCTACTCTGTCCTATAGGGTCGCTATGAGTTGGAATTGGCTCAACGGCAAGAGGTTAGTCTTCACACAAATCTCACACAACAAATGCATGATTAAATTGAAGCCTAACCAACTTTTTCTAGCTGGCCGAAGGTCTTCAACTAGTAAGCAGTAGAACCAAAATTTCAACCCGGGTCTGGCTGTGATGTCAAAGCCCACCTTCTTTCTGTTAATGCACCTGTTCCCACTCCATTTTATGGGAAAGAACAGCGTTCCATCAGACTTCCTATTTCCAAATACAGCAGGATAGACACTATAACAGGCTTCTCTTAAAATATAATAGAGTGCATACATTAAAACGAACAATTTCAATGCATTAATTGGCTTGCTAGAAGGTCCCTGGGTGGCACAAACAGTTTGCGCTTGCCTGCTAAGTGAAACGTTGGCAGTTTGAACCCACCCAATGGCACCAAGGAAGAAGGTCCTGGTGGTCTGCTTCCATAAAGATTATAGCCAAGAAAACCCTATGGAACAGTTCTATCTGTAACACATGGGGTCATCATGAGTTAGAATTGACTTGAAGGCAATGGGTTTGGTTTTTGGTTTGAGCTCGTTAGAATGTAAGGGAATGGGAGAAAAAATAACATAAGCTGAAAATTAATAGGAAGCAAGCAGTAAGTAACACAAAAAGAGGGTGGTGTCCCTCGGGTAAATGATGATGTTAGCAATATAAATGCACAAGAAAGCCTGGAGTCTGCAGCAAAGTTGGGGATATGAATTGAATGGGATACTAAAGAGATTCCGGGGCCCTGGTGGCAAAGTGGTTAAGCATTTGACTGATAACCGAAAGGTCGACAGTTTGAATCCACCAGCAGCTCCTGGGAAACCGTATGGGACAGTTCTGCTCTGTCTTGTAGGGTTGCTATGAGTCAGAATCGACTCCACGGCAACAGGTTTTAAAGACGTTCCATCTTGGTATACTCCTGGGTGCTGCACAAATCAAATTCAATTTCTTTCTGGCAGAAAGTACCCCTAATTTAGACACACAGAATATGCAGAGATCAAGTCCAACAAAATATGCACGCAAGTAATTCTGTACATATATAATTCAATGAATAAAATCAAATGCACAAGGACACAAGCCACTAGTTAGGGTCAGCAGAAATGATAAGCAACACAATAATAAGTCTTAGTTTTAGAGATAAAAAGGAGGAGGAAGATTATTTTCAAGGAATAATGGATTAAGAATACTCATTTACTTTCACTGCTTCCTGAAGCACCACTAAAATAACAACCACTTTCTTTTTATAAGACATACATTCATAGGGACGGAAAAAAGAGAGAGAGAGAGAGAGAAACAATAGGAACCTGGAGAGCAGATGACCATCTGTAACTGTCTTAGAAGATGTGGAAAAAAAAAAAAAAAAAAAAAGAATCTTAAGCCAGCACCAGCAGGCATGTCTCTGCCAAGGAGGAATACATGAGGCCATCAGGTCCACATGCCACGAACTGTTGACTTAAGCACCTGAGAGTCTTTATTTTATTTTCTAGTTGCTAATCCCTTATTTCTCCTAATTAATTATTGCTTTCCTTTCTTCACTTCCTTCTATGTCCAGGTTAACAAAAATAATGCTAAAATTCCTTTGCCTTTCTACCTTTCATCACACCAATTGAAGAAAACCTCAGCCCTGGATATATTCTACAAACACCTTTCTCCAGCACTGGACCTGAATGAACAGGTCATGAAGCATGGCAGATTGGTCCACTGCAAATTTATGATCACCAAACTCAGGCCCATTACAATCCTGCTGTTCCTCTGACTCTTTCAAGATATTCTTTCAAATTTCTCCACTCTCCTTAAATCTTTGATTCTCTCTCCTTCCACTCCTTAATCTCAGCAACAAGCCTTGCTTAAATTGTAACTACAGAACTGCTTCCTCCCAACTGTTCCTTCCCATCAAAATTTAAACAAACTAAAATATCTTCCATCTAAAAAACAACCAACCAAACTCCAGCCACCTCACCCCTTCTCCAGTATACCATCCTATTGCTTGCCAACACTTAAGGAAAAAAATTCTTGAACAATGTTTCTAACATACTTACAACATCTAGTCTTAACATAACTAAGGAGATTTCTGTTTCCTCAACTCCAAATCACAGTCAGAAACACTGTAGTATAGTCACCATCTTCCTGTGATCACCAGTGGCATGTATATCACAGATTAAAAAGTGATTTTTTAAAACTTTTTTATTTTGAAATAATTTTAGATTTAGAGGAAATTTATAAATATACAGAGAATTTTCCTGTATAACCTTCACCCAGCTTCCCCTAATGTTAACAATCGTGTATAACCATAGTGCGATTATCCAAACTAAGAAATTAACATTAATGCAAACAATTGACTAAACTATGAATAGTTAACGTTTTGAATAATTGTCTTTTTGAATAATAGTTGACAATTAGTCAAATTTACGCACAAACCACTAGTGCCAAACGTGAAGAAACTGAATATTTTTACCAACTTCTGCAGTCTGAAATTGATCAAACACGCAATCAAGATGCATTGATAATTACTGGTGATTGGAAAGCAAAAGTTGGAAACAAAGAAGAAAGATCAGTAGTTGGAAAATGTGACCTTGGTGATAGAAACAACACCGGATATCACATGACAGAATTTTGCAAGACCAACAAACTATTCATTGGAAATACCTTTTTCAACATCATAAAGGGTGACTATACACATGGACCTGGCCAGATGGAATACACAGGAATCAAATCCACTACATCTGTGGAAAGAGAGGCTGGATAAACTCAGTCTTAACAGTCAGAACAAGGCCAAGGGCCAACTGTGGAACAGGTCATCAATTGTTTATATGCAAGTTATAGTTGAAGCTGAAGAAAATTAAAACAAGACCATGAGAGCCAAAGTACAATCTTCAGTGTATGCCACCTGAATTTAGAGACCATCTCATGAATAGATTTGATGCACTGAACACTAATGACAGAAGACCAGACCAGTTGTGGTTTGACATCAAGGACATCATACATGAAGAAAGCAAAAGGTCATTAAAAAAACAAGAAAGAAAAGATCAAAATGGATGTTAGAAGAGACTCTGAAACTTACTCTTGAACGTAGAGTAGCTAAAGCAAATGGAAGAAATGATCACATATAAGAGCTGAACAGAAGATTTCAAAGGGCAGCTTGAGAAGACAAAGTAAAGTATTATAATAAAATGTGCAAAGACCTGGAGTTAGAAAACCAAAAGGGAAAAACATGCTCAGCATTTCTAAAGCTGAAAACACTGAAGCAAAAATTTCAAGCCTCAAGTTGCAATACTGAAAGATTCTATGGGCCAAATATTGAACCATGCAGGAAGTATCAAAAGAAGATGGGAGGAATACACAGAGTCACTGTACCAAAAAAGAATTGGTCGATATTCAACCATTTCAGGAGGTAGCATATGATCAAGAATTCATGGTATTGAAGGAAGAAGTCCAAGCTGCACTAAAGGCATTGGCAAAAAACAAGGCTGCAGAAATTGACCGAATACCAATTGAAATGTTTCAGCAAATGGATGCAATGCTGGAAGTGCTCACTGGTCTATGCCAAGTAATTTGGAAGATAAGCACCTGACCAGCCAACTGGAAGAGAGCTATATTTTTGCACATTCCAGAGAAAGGTGATCCAACAGAATGCGGAAATTATCAAACAATGTTAATATCACACAGAAGTAAAATTTGCTGAAGACAATTCAAAAATGGTTGAGGGAGTAGATAGACAGGAAACTGCCAGAAATTCAAGCTGCATTCAGAAGAGGATGTAGAACAAGGGATATCATTGCTGATGTCAGATGGATCTTGGCTGAAAGCAGAGAATACCAGAAAGATGTTT
>NW_004443986.1:5454901-5480807 GCF_000243295.1 Trichechus manatus latirostris
ATCTTGGCTGAAAGCAGAGAATACCAGAAAGATGTTTACCTGTGTTTTACTTGACTATGCAAAGGCATTTTACTCTGTGGATCATAACAAAGTATGGATAACCATTGGGAAGAATGGGAATTCCATAACATTTAATTGTGCTCATGTGGAACCTGTACACAGACCAAGAGGCAGTCATTTGAACAGAACAAAGGGATACTGCAAGGTTTAAAATCAGGAAAGATGTGCACCAGAGTTTAGCCTTTCACCTTACTTATTCGATCAGTATACCAATTGCCACTGAGTTGATTCTGACTCATAGCGACCCTCTGCTGAGCAAATAATCCAAGATATTGGCCTATATGAACTCGGCATCAGGATTGGAAGAAGACTGATTAACAACCTGAGATATGCAGATGACACAACCTTGCTTGCTGAAAGTGAAGAGAACTGGAAGAATTTCCTGGGGAATATCAAAGACCACAGCCTTCAGTATGGATTACACCTCAACATAAAGAAAACAAGAATCCTCACAACCGGACCAAGAAGCAACATCATGATAAATGGAGAAAATATTGAAGTTGTCAAGGATTTCATTTTACTTGGACCCACAATCAACACCCATGGAAGCAGCAGTCAAGAAATCAGACGATGTACTGCATTGGACAAATCTGTTGCAAAAGACCGCTTTAAAGTGTTTAAAAGCAAAGATGTCACATTGACAACTAAGGTGTGCCCGACCCACGCTACGGTATTTTCAATTGCCTTATATGCATGGAAAGCTGGAAGACCAAAGAATTGATGCCTTTGATTTATGGTGTTGGTGAAGAATACTGAATATACCATGGACTGCCAGAAGAATGAACAAGTCTGTCTTGGAAGAAGTACAACCAGAATGCTCATTAGAAGCAAGGATGGCGAGGCTTTGTCTCACATACTTTGGACATGCTATCAGGAGGGACCAGTCCCTGGAGAAGAACATCATGCTTGGTAAAGTAGAGGGCCATTGAAAAAGTCGCAGACCCTCGTTGGGATGAATTGTCACAGCGGCTGCAACAATGGGCTGAAACATAGCAATGATTGTGAGGATGGTGCAGGACCAGGCAGTGTTTTGTTCTGTTGTACATGGGTCCCTAAGAGTCGGAACTGACTCGTGGCATCTAACAACAACAACCTGTAGTTTTTTTCATTCCCACAGTTTTTTTCACTACCATATTCTGTTCCTGCATCAATCCAGGAAGCCAAATTTCATTTAGTTGTCATGTCTCCTTAGTCTTTTCCCATCTGCAATAGTTCCTCATTCTTTCTATGCCTTTCATGATCTTGACTTTTGAAGAAGACTGGTCAGTTACCATGTAGAATGTCCCATAAAACTTGGATTTTTCTCATAATTAGAAGAAGGTTATGCATTTTTGACAAGAACACCACAGGAGTGATGTTGTACAATTCTCAGGGTACGTGATATTGATATGTCTTATTATTGGTGATGTTAACCATGTTCACTTGATGAAGAAGATCTCCACTGTAAAGATGCAGTGTTTCCCTTTGTAATTAATAAGTATCTTGGGGTAGCTACATTGAGATTATGAAAATATTCTCCCTCCTTAAATGTTGCCCACTAATTTTAGCATCCATTGGTGTATCTAGCCTACAATAGTTACTACTCTGGTGTTCCTTTGCTGATTTTTTATTTTCGTTATTCCTTCTATATTCATCATTTGAAACTCATCTGCAATGAAGAGTTGTTCTTTCTCGCCCATTTATTTATTTCTTCATTATATATGTATATCAGTATAACTTGTGGATTTTTATTTTATTCTACAGGTTATAAGCTAATGTTATCATTATTTATTTTGTTGTTCAAATTGTTCTAGCTCTGGTCATTGGTAGCTCTTTCAGATTGGCTCCTATGCCTTTTTACATGGCCCCATCCTTTTGTGACCACATTCTTATTTTTTGGCACCACAAGATGTTCCAGGATCAGCCCTGAAACCAGCCACTTCTCCAAGAAGCCCTGAAGTTTTTACTGCAGAACAGTATTTAGAAACCGAGATCTGGGATCTAGGTGTACTCATTGCTAGTGGCATGTCATTGCTTCTATGCCCTGTCAGGAAACAGAGTTAGGAAATTTGTGTTTCTATATTAACTTGTGCATACATAAACATCTATATTTATTTCCGTATATAATGACCTATATAAATATTTATTTTAAATAAACATGATTCCTGCTGATGGCTCTGATTCAAATCCAACATCACAAGATTTATCATAGCCTTTTGTCTTTATTTGTAGCATCTTTCTTCAAAAGTAAAAAATCTGTGGCTCATTATCTACAACATGTTTACTTAATTTTTCAACCTTAGTATGCAAATATGGAGCCCTGGTGGCGTAGTGCTTAAGAGCTCAGCTACTAACCAAAAGGTCAGCAGTTCAAATCTACCGCCGCTCCTTGGAAACCCTACAGGACAGTTCTACTTTGTCCTGTAGGGTCCTATGAGTCTGAACTGACTGAATGGCACTTAACAACAACAACAGTATGCAAACAATGTAGTTTCAGAATTACTGATCCCTATCCTTGTGGAGCCCTGGTGGCACAGTGGTTAAAGTGGTTGGTTACTAACAAGAAGGTCAGGGGTTTGAACCCACCAGCCACTCCTCAGAAGAAAGATGTGGCAGCCTGCTTCCATAAAGATTTACAGTCTTGGAAACTCTATAGAGTCACTAGGAGTCTGAATCAACTTGATGGCAATGGGTTTTTTTTTTTTTGATCCTTTTAAGAAACAAATTTCTGACTCTACCAATTAATATCAGGTTAATGTTAACTGTGCCATCATTTTATAATTTTACAGAACTCTATCTCTTCCTTTCAGTTGTTTATTTCAGTTATGAGAAATACACTCAATCATTTGATAAATAGCAGTATTGTGCTTAGGCTGTAAGTTCTATGAAAGCATACAAATCCTATATTTCCAATGTCATAATAACTGGCACATAATAAAAGCTTAAAACCTCCTTATTTACTAGGTGATAGAAATAATCTCTTGAATGTAATTTAGTTTCCCATATAGATCAACCCATGGGATAAAAGGCATTGGTCATTCTGACAGTGATATTATAGCACCATGACAGTTCCACCTCTTGAAGTAAATTAACAAACTAGCTTTGCACTTTACTCATTAATATTCATTCATTATTAGTTTATTAATTATGCTGTTAACAAATCCTTACGAGACTAGCCCTCTCACAGTAGATGAGCATTCAGGTCAATGAACATCTGTTATTTTGGCTCCATGTTCACCAGAAAAATTCTAATATCCATGTATGTCAACCTACAGGGAGAAAATTGACTAATTATGTTAACACAAGTATTTCTAAGTCATGGGGTAGTTCATTACTCATTGAATTTTTTTTTTTTTAAGTTCAGCTCTAATGCATATCTTGTGCATTTTAGTAATATATGTCTCCAGGCTTGATCACACCAAGATCCTGACAGAGGTAAGTTCAGGATTTCCAAAGGGAAGAACGAGTCCCATTAGCTCCTCCTAACCTCCATTATACATAGGGAGACAATAGTGGTTTGGGTTTTGTCAGAAGCAGACCCTGAGACAAGGAGCCATATACACGTAATGTATTTGCAGATTAGAGGACAAAGGAATGGGAATAGTTAAGTGAGACTTGGATGGGAAGAAAGTAAATAAAGGAAGTGCCATTGACCCAACTATCATTGTAAGGTGCCTTAAGTTTAATTCCTCTGGGGAAATTCTGAGAGCCAATGTAAAACACACGGCTCAGAGTTATTTCATTTAAAGGGTGAAGGAGTGGGGATATTTATACCCCAACTCCAAACAATTACTGACTGAGTGCTGCTCCTGGGAGTGACAGTTCCCTGATATTTCTGGCCAACCATGCACACTCCAGTGACACGAGGAAGCCTTCATGCGTAGACATGTTGGTGCTGGCAAATGGAAATCAGTGTAAGTGCACTGAAGTAGTGAGGGCAAGGACATATGGATGGGACATTGATAGTGGCTGCTACAATGATAATACTTTCCTGTTTGCAAAGGACACTCTTGGTTTATGTCCAAACATCCCATCCATTTTTTCCAGATGTTTCTATTTAATAAAGTACTATTATCTATGGTTGCTATAACATAAGTAGCAATGGGTTGTTAAACCTGCACTTCCCACTTCTGCCAGTCTCATCTGGAAGTGTGTGAGATACATGAGCAGTGAATAGAATTTCTCCTTGAACACCTGGTTTAATCTGCAGTGCCACTATTGATAATCCATCTTTCTTTCCCAGTCTCTATTCTGAGCAACAACTAACATTTTCCTTTTAAGGCAAGCATGTTATACTCTCCCTGATACAATAAAATGTACTTAGATACCAACTGTAAGGGACAGCTCACTCTGTCTGATCTGGGAGGTGGAGGGAGTAGTAGTCAACATTACTGTTACTTGGTGCACCTGTCACATGTGCTGTAGTCAGTGCCATAGCTTATGACATGCATGAAGCTGCCAGACTGCCAGATGTGGGTTTAGGGGGACTACGGAGAATCAGAGGTTAGGTATAAGAAAAATATATTCGAAAATATAGGCAGAACAGTCCTGTATGTAGCATTTACACTCTGAATTCTTTTTCTACAGAGATGTTGTCAATTATTGTACACTGTAACTTCATAAGTATTTATTTTATGATTGGTTACATATTTTAATTTTGCCTTATGATTGAGATAAAAAAAAAACCTGTTCATTAAATAAAAAAATTAAACTTAAACACATAGATGATTACATTAAATAGTCAAAACTCACTGTCCAATTAAAGGGCAGAGGTTTAAGATTTCATAAAAACACAAGACCCAACTCTATGTTGTCTATAAGAAATCCACTTGAAATACACAGACATAGATAGCCTAACGAATAAACAGTGAGAAAAAATACACCTTGCTAACATTAAAAAAAGAAAAAAAGGATGTGGCTTTTTTTTAGCAGAAAATGTAGATTTCAGAACTGGAAATATTACCAGGGATAAAGAAGGACATTGCATAATGATTAAAAAAAAAAAAGAAGCCAACAATACTAAATTTTTTACACCTAATAACAACAGTTACAAAATATATAAGATGGAAATGTGAAATGATGCATCAACTTTATAAAACAATTTGGCAACAGCTTGTAAAGTTAAATATTTATTTGTCATACCACTCCTAAGTATTTGTCCAAAATAAATGGAAATATATGCTTACACAATGACTTATACATGAATATCTATAGCATCTTTATCATTATTAGCTCAAATGGAAAACAACTCAAATATCCATGAATTGATAAATAGATTTAAAAAATACTTATGCTATTTAGCAATAATAAAGAACATATTATTGATACCTACAACAACATGCATGAATCTCAAAAGCATTATGCGAAGTGAAAGAAGTCAGAAATTAAAGACTATATACTGTATGATTTCATTTATATAAAATTCTAGAAAAGGCTAAACCACAGTGACAGATCAGTGGTTGCCAGGGGCCAAGAGAAAGGGTAAAGTACTGACAACAGAGGACCAAAAGGTATTTTTTGGGATGATTAAAAATTCTATATTTTGATTGTTGTAATTGTACATGACTGCAAACATTTGTCATCATGTTTTGTCCCTAAAATTGGTGAATTTTATTGATTGAAAACTAAACCTCAATAAAAACATTAAGAAATAGTCATGAGGAGGCAGAGCCAATTCAGCACCCTAGACAGTCGCACCATGCCGTCCCTCTGCAGCAAAGACCTGAAAAACCAAGTAAAATAGATACAAATGTCAGTCCTGGAACCCTAAGCATCAAATGAAGAACTAGATGAAACAATGAATGGAAGAAAAAACTGACAGAAAACAGAATGAGAAGAGATACGGAGTGGAGGTCCCCTGTCAGCTAATATGGCACAGCGTCACCCTCTTGAAGCAAAGCCAGCAGCAACCCTGGACAGGGAGTGTGGGAAGGCAACTTTGCAGAGCTCCCAAAAGGAGACAGAGCACCCGGTAACCAGAGAAACCCTCACCCTTCTGGTCCCTGTGTGCAGTCGGGGCCAGAGAGCCACTGGCCTGCCACCACACCAGGTCTGCCCTGCTCCCACCCAATGGCTCCCATTGCAATGCCATTTTTTTCCTTTTCTCACTTTTTTCTCACTTCCTTCTAGCCTTGCATGCCACCTCCACCCGTTCCTGCCAAACCAACACCCTGCAGCTGTGGCTTGAGAGCAACTGGCTTGCCCCCACCCACCAGCTCCTGCCATGTGTTGGTTAAGATTGTGTGTCAACTTGGCTGGGCCATGATTCTCAGTGGTTCGGAGGTCATATGATGTTGTGATCACTTCCACGATGAAATTTGGTATAATGTGATTGCCTCCATGATGGAATCTCTTGTGAGTAGCCAGTCAGTTGAAAGGGAGTTTCCTTGGGCATGTGGCCTGCATCAAATATAAGTGGACACTCTGGCAAGGCTCGTGGGCTTTCGCTCATTCTGGATCCTTCAGCTAGCTCCTGTTCGTCGGACTCCAGTTATGGAGACCTGAGCTAGCAGCTTACCTGTCTTCTTCCTTACTGATCTTGGGATTTGTTGATCATCACAGCCTGTGAGCAAGAGCCCTGCTCTTTGACCTGCTGATCTTGGGTTTGCCAGCCCCTGTGGCTACATGAATCAGGAGATACCTCTATCCTGACACACAGACTTTGGACGTTCCAGCCTCTACAACCGCATGAGCCACTTCCTTGATATAAATCTCTTTCTATATATATTTATACACTTTACTTGTTTTGCTTCCCTAGAGAAGCCAGCCTAAGGCATGCCACAACACCATTTATTTTCTTTCTTTCCCTTTCTCCCTTTTCTTTCTCCCTCCCACCTAACCCCGTATGAGACCTCCCCCCTTCCTGCCGACCCCAGCCATGCCACCGTGGATAGAGAGCCACTGGCCCACTGCCGTCCTGGGTCTGCCCCACCCCCATCCACCAGCTCCCGCCATGCCACCTTTTTGTTTTTTCCTTCTCCTTTTTCTTTATCCCTCCCACCTACCCCTGTACACCACCTCACCCCTTCCCGTTGGCCCCCACCATGCCACTGTGGCTGGAGAGCCACTGGCCTGCCACACCCTGAGTCTGCTCTAGCCCCACCTGTCAGATTTTGCTGTGACATCATTGTTTTCTTCTTCTTTTTCTTTCTTTACTTTCTCCCTCCCACCTAACGTAGTATGTCACTTCCCCTCCACTCCTGCCAGCCCCCAGGTCTACTCTGCCCCCACTTGCTGGCCCCCACTGCACCATTTTTTCTCTTTTTCTCTTTCTTCCTTTTCTTTCTCCCACCCACATAACCCCTATGCCACTTCCACCCCACTTGCCATCCCCCACCATGCCACAGCAGCTAGAGAGCCACCGGTGCACATGCCTACCACTGTCCTGGGTCTGCCCTGCCATCACCTGCAGGCCCCCATCAAGCTACCATTTTTTTCCCTATTTATTTTCTTTCTCCCTCTCACATAGCCCCATACACCACCTCCACACCCTTCCTGCCAGCCCCCATCATAGCCACTGCCCCACCACTGCCAGGGGTCTGCCCCACACTCACTCAGCAATTCCCACCATACTGCCATTTTTTTCTTTTTATCTTTCTTTTCTTTCTCCCTACCTAGCCCCATAAGCCACCTCCCCTCCGTTCCCACTGGCCCCAGATCTGCTCTGCCCCATCCGCCAGCTCCCAAGTGCAGCCATTTCTTCTTTTTTCTTTTTCTTTCTTTTCTTTCTTCCTCCCACCTAGCCCTGTACATCACTTCCCCCCTTCCCACAAGCCTCTAGGTCCACCCTGCCCCCACCCACTGGCTACAACTGCACTGCCCATTTTTTCTTTCCCTTTTATTTTCTCCCTCCAATCTAGCCCAGTACACCACCTCAGCCTCCTTCTCGCCAGCCCCTACCACAGCAACATGGCTAGAACACACCAGGCGCTCAGGTATGCTGCCACACTAGATCCGCACCACCCCTCTCCCCACCACTCGACCAACTGCTGAACAGTGGAAAGTGAGTCTATACCACTCCCTGACTGACACCACTGCCCATCTGGCAAGGTGATGTGAAAGCTCCTACACTGCTAAACCAACATCAGGAGGCACACAGCGCCCACCCAATCTGCCCTCAGCCACCTTGCGAAGCCAATGTACAACAAAAAAGGCCCACCTTGCCTGCTGCTGCCTTCCCCACCCAGACAAGGTGGTGAGAGCTATTGTGCCCACAGATGAGCAAGCAGCAAAGCACACCCAGCTGCCAGCCCTGAGATATCAAAGCAAAGAAGCAGGACAAAACAAACAAACATACAATCAAAAAAGAAAATAATACCCTAATGCCTCAGAAACAGCAGACAATATCAAAACATATAAAAAAAGCAGAACAAGGTGACTCCAGCAAGTAACCAAAATAAAGAATCGGATAACCTTCTGGTAGAAGAAAAGGTAGTGGAACTAGCTGATATGGAATTCAAAAGACTAATATTTAGGGCTATTGAAGAGATTAGGAAAGAGAACAAGGAAAACACAGACAAACCCAAGGGAAAAAATAGACAAAATCATGGAAAACACAGATAAAACCAATGAAAACCAAAATCAGGGAAAACACAGACAAAGCAATAGAAGAATTCAGCCAAATAATACAAGAAGAAAATGTCCAAATAGATAAATTAGAAATCATACAAAACAACAACTAGAAATCCAAACAATAAACAACAAAATTTAAGGAATAGACACCTCAATAGAAGATTTTAGGAGCAAATTTGAAAAAATGGAAGACAGAATCAGCAAGACTGAAGACAAATCCATGGATGCCACTTTGAGGAAAAATCAGAGAAAAGAATGAAGAAACCTAAGAATTATGTGGGGCACAATCAAAAGCAAAATTTATATGTGATCCGATTTCCGGAATACGAGGAGAAAATGGAAAACACAGAGAAGATTGTTGAAGATTTGCTTGCAGAAAACATCCCAAGCATTTTGAAAGACAAAAAACTGACTATCCAAGAAGCTCAAGGAACCCCATATAGGAAAGGCCCCAAAAGAAGGTCACCAAGACATATCATAATCACACTTGCCAAAACCAAAGACAAAGAAGGAATCCTGAGAGCAGCTCAAGAAAAATGAAAGGTCACATGCAAAGGGAAACAATAAGACTAAGTTCTGGTCACCCGGCAGAAACTATGCAGGCAAGAAGGCAATGGGATGACATATGTAAAACCTGGAAAGAAAAAACTGCCAACCAAGAATAATATATCCTGCAAAACTCTCTCTCAAATAAGATGGTGAAATTAGGCCATTTCCAGATAAACAGAAATTGAGGGAATTCATAAGAACCCAAACCAAACTTACATGAAGTGTTAAAGGGAGTCCTCTGGTTAGACAGCCAACAACATCAGATAACACCCTGAATCTAGGACATGAGACAGCATCAGCCAGACACCAACCTAGGTGAACAACTCTCAATAATAAAACAAAGCTAAAAGACTTAAAACAGGGAAACAGAGACACCAATCTGTAAATGATGACAAATATTAAAACAATAAAAAGGGGACTAAACAGTGTAGGTATAGAACTTTCAAATGGAGAGGAAGTTAAGGCAATATCAAATAATGTAACACTGGTTCAAACTTTGGAGGAAACAGGTGAATTTCAAGGTAACCACAAAGACAGTTAAAAAACCTACTCATCAAAAGAAAAAAGAAGAAAAACATAAAGACTCAGTAAACATGATATCTGTAATAACAAATGAAAAAAAAAGAAAATCCACAAACAAAAGGAATTCAGCGCAGGAAACTAAGAGGAACAAAGAAAACGTCAGCATTACAAACAAAAAAAGCAAAATAATATGACAGCAATAAACTCGTATCTATCGATAATCACATTGAATGTAAGTGACTTAAATGCACCTGTTAAGAGACAGACAGTGGCAGAATGGATTAAAAAAAAAAATAAAAACCATCAATATGCTGTCTTATAAGAGACACAACTTAGCCACAAAGACATAAACATATTAAAAATCAAAGGACAGAAAAAATATATCAAGCACACAATAACCAAAAAAGAGCAGGAGTAGCAATACTAATTACAGATAAATTAGACTTTAAGGCAAAAGCAAACATGAAAGAGAAGGAAGGACCTTATATAATGATTAAAGGGACAATCCACCAAGAAGACATAACCTTAATGATATCTACATACCCAGTGAAAGGCTCCAAAATACATAAACAAACTCTAAGGGCACTGAAAAGAGAAATAGACAGTTCCACAATAATAGTAGGTGATTTCAACACACCTCTCTCAGTAAAGGACGGAACATCTAGAGAGAAACTCAACAAAGATACAGAAGATCGAAAGGCCAAAATCAAGCAACTTGACCTCACAGACATATAGAACACTCCACTCAATGGCAACAAAGTATACGTTCTTTTCCAATGCACATGGAACATTCTCCAGAATAGACCACATTTTAGCTCACAAAGCAACCCTCAGTAAAATCCAAAACACTGACATAAGGACAAAGCATTCTCTCTGATCACAATACTATAAAAGTAGAAAGCAATAACAAGAAGAGTAAGGAAAAAAAAAAAAATCAAATGCTTGGAAACTGAATAACACCTTGCTTAAAAACAAGTGATCAACAGAAGAAATCAGAGAGGGAATCAAAAGATTCCTAGAATCAAATGAGAATGAAAACACATCATATCAAAACCTATGGGACACAGCAAAGATAGTGCTCAGAGGTCAATTTATAGCAATAAATGCACACATTAAAAAATAAATAAGAATAGACCAAAATCAAAACATTTACCTTGCAAATCAAAAAAATAGAAAGCAGCGAAAGAATCCCACAGGCACCAGAAAAAGGAAATAATAAAGACTGTAGCAGAAATAAGTGAAAAAGAGAATAGAAAAACAATAGAAAGAATCAACAAGACCAAAAGTTGTTTCTTTTGTTCAACAAAATCCACAAACTACTGGCCACACTGACTAAAGAAAAACAGGAGAGGAAGCAAATAACCAAAATAAGAAATGAGATGGGGGACATCACAATAGACCTAACTGAAATAAAAAAGATCATAACAGAATACTATGAAAAATTGTACTCCAACAAATTTGAGAACCTAGAGGAAATAGACAAATTTCTAGAAACACAGCACCTACCTAAACTAACACAAACTGAGATAGAAAATCTCTCCATAACAAGAGAAGAGATTGAAGAGATAATTAAAAAAAAAAAAAAGAAAAACTTCTAACAAAAGAGGCCTGTCCTGGATAGCTTCACTGGAGAATTCTACCAAATGTGCAAGAAAAGCTCACACAAGTACTACTCAAACTATTTCAGAGAATAGAAAAGGAAGGAATATTCCACAATTCATTCTGTGATGCCAGCATAACCCTAATACTAAAGCCAGGCAAAGATACCACAAAAAAGAAAATTACAGACCAATATCTTTCATGAATATAGATTCAAAAATTCTTTAAAAAATTCTAGTCAATAGAATTCAGCATCATATAAAAAAAATAATAATATACCACGACCAAGTGGGATTCACACCAGGTATGCAAAGATGATTCAACATTAGAAAATCAATCAACATAATCCACCACAAAAGTAGAACAAAAGAATCACATGATCATCTCAGTCACCTCAGAAAAGGCATTTGATAAAGTCCAATACCAATTCCCAATAAAAACTCTCAATAACATAGGAATAGAAAGGAAATTCCTCAGCATAGTAAAGGGCATCCATATAAAACCAACAGCCAACATCATTCTCAATAGAGACAGGCTGAAAACACTCCCCCTGAGAATGGGAATAAGACAGGGATGCCTTTTATCACCACTCCTATGTAACAATGTGCAGGAAGTCATAGCTAGAGCAATAAGGCAACAAATAGAAATAAAGCGCATTCAAATTAGTAAGGAAGAAACAGAACTATCCCTATTCGCAGATGATATGATACTATACATGGAGAACCCTAAAGATTCCACAAGAAAACTGCTGGAACTAATAGAAAGATTCAACAAAATAACAATATGCAGGATCAACATACAGAATTCAGTTGGATTCCTGTACACCTACAAAGCGAACTTTGAAAAGAAAATCAAGGAAACAATACCATTTATAATAGCCCCTAAAAGATAAAATACTTATGAATAAGTCTAACCAGGGACATAAAAGACCCATACCAAGAAAACTATAAAACACTATTGCAGGAAACCAAAAGGGACCTGCATAAATAGAAAAGCATACATGCTCATGGATAGGAAGACTCAACATTGTGAAAATGTCAATTCTATCCAAAGCGATCTATAGATATGATGCAATCCTGATCCAAATACCAACAGCATTCTTTAATGAAATGGAAAAACTAATCACCAAACTTACATGGCAAAGAAAAATGCCCCAGATAACCAAAGCATTATTGAAGAAAAAGAACAAAGCAGGGACCTCACACTACCTGATTTCAGAACCTACTATACAGCCAAGGTAGTCAAAACAGCCTGGTACTGGTACAATGACAGACACACAGACCAATGGAACAGAATCAAGAACCCAGATGTAAATCTATATACCTATGGTCAGCTGATCTTTGATAAAGGACCAAAGTCCATTAAATGGGAGAAGAGACAGTCTCTTCAACAAATGGTGCTGGCAAAACTGGCTGTCCACCTGTAAAAAAATGAAAGAGGACCCATACCTCACACCATATGCAAAAACTAACTCACAGTGGATCAAAGACCTAAAGATAAAACCTAAAATGATAAAGATCTTGGAAGAAAAAATAAGGACAATGCTATGGGCTCTAATATATGGCATAAATAGAATATCAAACATAACTAAAAATGCACACACAGGAGAAGATGAACTATATAAATGGGACCTCCTAAAACTTAAACACTTAGGCTCATCAAAAGACTTCACCAAAATAGTAAAAAGAGTATCTACAGACCGGGAAAAAAATTTTGGCTACAACATATCTGCCAAGGGTCTAATCTCTAAAATCTATAGAATACTTCAACACCTCAATAACAATAAAACAAATAATTCAATTAAAAAATGGGCAAAGGATATGAACAGACACTTCACCAAAGAAGACATTCAGGCAGCTCACAGACATATGAGGAAATGCTTGCAACTATTAGCCATTAGAGAAGTGCAGATCAAAACCACAATGAGATACCATCTCACCCCAACATTACTGGCACTAATCATAAAAAAAAGAAGAAAATAACAAATGTTGGAGAGATAGTGGGAAGATCGGAACTCGTATGCACTGCTGGTGGGAATGTAAAATGTTACAACCACTATGGAAAATGATATGGTGCCTCCTTAAAAAGCTAGAAATAGAAATACCATACGATCCAGCAATCCTATTCCTAGGGCTATATCCTAGAGAAATAAGAGCCGCCACACGAATAGATGTATGTACATCCATGTTCACTGCAGCGTTATTCACAATAGCAAAAAGATGGAAACAACCTAAGTGCCCATCAACAGATGGATGGATTAACAAACTGAGGTGCATACACACAGTGCAACACTACACAATGATAAAGAACAATGATGGATCTGCAAAACATCTCAAAACATGGATGAATCTGGAGGGCATTATGCTGAGTGAAATAAGTCAATCACAAAAGGACAAATATTGCATGAGACCACTGTTATAAAAACCCAAGGAACGGTTCACACACAGAAAAAAACTATCTTTGATAGTTACGAGGGAGGGGAGGGGTGAAGAGGGGAAATCACTAACTAGATAGTAGACAAGCATTAGTTCTGGTGAAGGGAAAGACAACACACAATATAAAGGAAGTCAGCACAACTTCACCAAGGCAAAGTCATAGACGCTTCCTAGACACATCCAAACACCTTGAGGAAATGAGTTGCTGGGGCTGAGGTCTGGGGATGATGATTTTGGGGGACATGTAGGTCAATTGGCATAACATAGTTCATAAAGAAAATGTTCTACATCCTACTTCATTGAGTAGCATCTGGGGTCTTAAAAGCTTGTCATAGGCCCTCTAAGATATATCTATTGGTCCCATCCCGTCTGGAGCAAAGGAGAATGAAGAAACCAAAGACACCAGAAAAATATTAGTCCAAAGAACTAATGGACCGCATGAACCCCAGCCTCCACCAGCCTAAGCCCAGATGAATTAAATGGTGCCTGGTCACCATCACCAACCCCTCTGACAGGAATCACAGTAGAGTGTCCCAGACAGAGTGGGAGAAAAATGTAGAGCAAAATTCAAATTCACAAAAAAAGACCAGACCTACTGGTCTGATAGAGACTGGAGGAATCCCGAGAATATGGCCCCCGAACACCCTGCTAATTCAGAACTGAAGCCACTCCCCAAATCCACTTTTCAGTCAAAGATGAACCTACAACCAAACCCGTTGCCGTCGGGTCCAATCCAACTCATAGAGTGACCCTATAGGACAGAGTAGAACGGCCCCATAGGGTTTCCAAGAAGAGGCTGGTAGATTCGAACTGCTGACCTTTTGGTTAGCAGCCAATCTCTTAAGCACTATAAAACAAACTAACACATGTGAGGAACGTACTTCTTAGTCCAATCAAGTATATAAGACCAAATGCGCAACACCTGTGGAATGCTAAGACACGAAGGCAGGAAGGGACAGGAAAACTGGACGAATGAACACAGGGAACCTGGGGTGGAAAGGGAAATGGGGAGAGTGCTGACACATTGCAGGGATTGCGACAAATGTCACAAAACAATTTGTGTATAAATTTTGAATGAAAAACTAATTTGCACTGTAAACTTTCACATGAAACACAATAAAATTTTTTAAAAGAAATAATCATGAAAAGGAGCAAAAAAAAAAATCAGCTTTTGAAGCTTCCAGAGAATTGAAATTACAAAAAAACAATGCTTGCAAAAAGAAAAGCGTTTAAATTGATCCCTATAAGAGCAAAGAAATAATTGAACAAATTGAAGGATAAGCACTCAAACTATGCTGAAGATTTACTTTTGAATACCTATAATTGGACTCTGAAAGATCTTTCTTCATGCATAGAATCTTTGATGAAATTCCTATTCTTAGTTGGATAAATTTATATTCTGTTCTGGAATGGAATGAAATTGAGAAGTCACATGATTTTGCAGCATCTAAATTTGTAAAATGTTCAAAAGTCATAGAGACAAATTTTGACAAGTTTATCTTATAAAAAATGTTTACCAAAGACGAATACTCTGACAAAAAGAAAAGAACAGTAGCCTTGAAAATATTTGGAATAAAAGTTTTATACATTTCAATATTTTAATAATTAGAAGTGAAGATGTTCTGCAATTAGCAGAAATTGCTCTGAGCTTACCAGGTGCCACCATAGTTATAGAGATGGCATTTTTCAATCCAAAATAATAATATCTTGAGAAGAGTAAGTTAGAAATGCCAAATATTTCAATTTTGTTAACCATAAATTCCACTTTGAAGAAGATTACAGGCAATGTTATGAAAAACCTATAATATTTCGACCACATCAAAACACAAAATACATTCTTCACAAAGAATACCAGTGGTATTGTATCAGTGAGTGATATAACCAAGAAACTGATATGTATATGAATATTTTCAAGAATCATAATTCTGCTTGTTACTTTTTAATGTTCAGATAATATAAAAAGTTGATTATTGTGCTTTGACATACATGGACTATGCTATTTTTATTTTTTAGAAATAATTTTAGTTTTGAAAATAATTTTTAAATAGGACCATATTATAGGTCCACATATAAACAGAAATAATAAATATATCCATAACATATATTTTTTGTGTTTTAGTTCCCACTTTACCTTCAAAATTGCCCCAATTTGTATGAAAGTGACTTGGTCACTGCTTATCCATGAATTTTCAATGCATCTTGTATTTCTGGACTTCTACGTGTTTTGGATCTCAATACAATTCTCCATGTAGCCAAAATATGTAGCTTTAAAAGTATTAAAAAGCTCTGAGTTCTCTAGATTATGAGCCTAGGACCCTTCTAAGCCCCAACCAACCAAAACCAAACCTCTTGCTGTCGAGTCAGTTCCGATGCCTAGCAACGCTATAGGACATAGTAGAACTGCCCCACAGTGTTTCCAAGGAACAGCTGGTGGAGTCGAACTGCTGATCTTTTGGTTAGCAGCCGAGCTCTTAATCACTGTGCCACCAAGGCTCCTTCTAAGCTCCAGGTCTCCATCTCTGGGATCAAAGGAGATAGGAAGAGGTTTGGGTCAGTACCAGCTTCTTTTCTTATGGAACATGATGTGTATTAGGGAGGAGGGACACCATTCAAATGGCAAGGAGATTTAAAAAAGAAAATGTGAGAAGGAAAGACTCTAAGACCCCCAAAAATGATGGAGAGGGAAGTTTCTAAGGCTAGGAGGTTCTCAAAGTGGCAAAGGGCTCTGGTTGGGAAAATTTTTGGTAGATGGGTTATTGGTAGGTGGGTTATCTATTTGGTAGAAGAGTAGTCAGCAACTACCTATTTTTCCCAAATTATCCATCACCCTGAACAATCTGGGTTATGCTGAAATCTGATTACACAGGAAGATGTCCTCTTGTGATTCCTATCTGGTCCAGTGAAACCCCAGCTATGGGTCCCACTTCTAACGCTTGACTGTCTGCATTCCATTATCTACTTTTTACCTCTGTCGTAGATTCATTCTTTGCTTTACCTTTGCCATACAAAACAAAAAGATAATGTCGAAGGCTGAATAATTATTAAAAAAAAAAAAAGTGCTGAAGAATGGGAAGATTTACATAGTGGTAAACATGAATAAGGATAAAGGATATGACTGAAGAAGGAATGTTTATCTGTTTTTAATGGATAACTCTTTTGCCCGTTTTATTGCCATGGGAGAGCAACCCAGTGGTGACCAGTTACTAATATTTTACTTTATGAATAGCAGCCCCTGAAAACTTCAGCAATAAACCTTGGTTCACTTCTCTTATGCGCTAATGGGGATATTATTCCCATACCAACAGATATGATATAAGGGAAAAAAACCCTACCCATCATGTGGAAATATAGACCATAAATTGTGGGGTTTGAATTGGCTGCATATTGCATAGTCTATACAATACCCACTTCTACTTTATTTATTCTCCTTTATGAATAGAGATAGTGGTCTATAAATGCATTATTAATGTAAAGTATTTCCTTTGCTTTTATAGACTGCTAGAGGCCATGTTGACTTTAAAATTTGGTGTCAGTTTCAAGTCAGAAGTCTTATATATGTGGATAAAAGCCAGACTTCTAACATTTAATCTTAACTTTGCAGGGTATTTTATCCAAAAAGGTATCAACTATTTAAAATCCATCTTACTACTCACATACCCACATACATATATGCCAAAATTTAAAGAATCATCGTCAGTGATTCTGCTGAAAGATTGTTATTGATTCATACCTTCTGTACTGATTGTGTTTTGGGGGTAAAGATGTTTGTTTTGTCTATGACCGACAGCTCTTTCCTTGAGGAGAAAATACAGTGCTTGTTAATTAAAGCCCTTAGTTATTCTACATGTGCCACATTATTTAAAAGTAAGTGCTTGCTGACCTCTTCAAGGGCCCTTAAGTCATAGAAAATTAAGATTTTTTGCTATAACAAATTTATTCTACTATCCAAGAGTGGTATGTAATGCAAGATAAAAAGAATCATAATCACTGAGAATTAGAGCAGGAAGAGAACTTTCATAATTATTGAGCCCACCACTGTAATTTTATAAACGTGGAAATTGTGCCACAGAATGATCCAGTAACTTCTCTGGGTCTAGCAAGAGGTCTCCAATCTGGAAATCTTGACTTTTAGTTTGGGGCTCTTTCTTTGTAGCATTTTCGATGGACTTCTTATTCAAACTCCACAATGAGCACTTGTCTCCAATTTTATGATAACTCTATCAGTGACTTAACTGGTAACCAAGTACTTGCAATAGTATAAGGTTATGAGAAATAAGAGTAGCAAGAACTATTCTGAATATGCTGTGTCACTTTGAGCAATAGACCCACTCCATAAAGTCAATAAAATGTGGGTTAACTGATTTGCCTTTCGAAGGAACAAGGAAAACTTGTTATTACCAAAGGTGATTTCTTTGGTAGAGTGAAGACTGTATATAATTCTTTTGTAATGTGCATAATTATTTTAAATCAAGATTTTCACATATTGAGGCTACTTATATATTTTTATGTGTAGGGGAGGAGGGTAGAGGAGGACTACATCAAAAAAGAGGGAAGCAGCTAACAGGGGAATAGATAGTATGGAGTACAGCTCTACTCTGACAAACTTGGGATCGCCATCAGTGCAAATCAACTCAGGGGCAACTGGTGGTGGTGGTAGTGGAGGAGGAACTTCTGATGGTTTTCAATACTTGACTCCCATGTTCTCTTTTCTGGGAAGTCTTCCCTTGCCTTGCTGTCGCCATGCCTAGGCTTGAGTAATTGTTCTACTTATTTCCTTTCAAGGATCAAGTGGACCTTCTCCACACAGAATTATAATTGTTAACTAAGAGGGCTGTCCAACTAGGCTATGAATTTCTTGGTGTCAGGACAGCATCTTTATGTCCTCAATATTTGGTACAATTATAGCTTTAAAAAAATGTTAGTTTGTAGATTATTTGAACAGTTAACAGTTAAGTTAAAAGTTTTATGATTCTCAGACTTTGGTCTAAGTAGGTGGTCACAAAACCACACGTGTCAGAAGGTTCAGTTGGCATAGGGAGTAGATGGGTAGACTGGGTCTCCTGTCTAATATGACATCCATTCCTTTGTGAAGCATTAAGATAAAGAAAAGCCAATCAGGAAATATTATTTAAAGGAACTTAAGAGGCAATTCAGTCCATCTGCCTGAATTGAGAGGCATAATTATAAAGTCCTGGAGAGCCTTGCTAGGGCTATAGGGGTGGTCAGGGGTGGATTATCCAATAGGCAAGGTAAGCACAGTGCTTACCTTGCTTTCCAGATCATCTGTTGTGAACAATTTCACATTTTTTTCACCACATCAAAGACTCTATTTCTAGGTATGGCTGCCATCTGTCTCTCTCCCAACCCCACAGCACTTTCCTACAGAATCAAAGCCTCTTTTCAAATGTTCAATCCCCAAAAGGGGTGGATAATCCAGTAAGCAAGGTAAACATGGGCTTACTTGTGCTTACTTATTAATCTGTAGTGAAAAATTTCACATGGGTTTCAGATGGTCATCCACCCTGGGGGTGATCAGTGACAGATGTAGGTTCAGAACTCAGTTATCTTACTTCTCAGTTCAGCGTTTATTCATTTGCCTTTTCTGCTATAGCGGGACATTTTTTGGAAGTAAGCAAACGGTGCATGCCAAGTCCCTGCCTTATTGATCAGGCTGCTGAGATGGTTCTCACCTGGTGAGTCATGTCAACACCTAGGGAGACTCTCCTGCTCTTGATATCAGGCTACTCATCACTTGACAAAAAATAGCTTAGGGGCTGCAAAAAGGCCATTGACTCTGCCATTTCATATTTATCCCACTGGCATGTTCTCATGAAATAATCTCTCATTTTCCTCTCATTCTCCTTTCTTGCCTCAAAAAAAGAAACATCCTTCTGACCCATGGAAGGGTTCCAACATCAGCCAGTGCATATACTGAAGTTTAAATTAATTATTGTTCTAGTACACACCCTGAGGTTGAAGAAGAAAGAACATCCAGGACTAACAAACCTGATTGTTCTGGCAAAGTCGCCATTTGATTCATGCTGGCATTTCTAGGCTCTTCTTTTTCTTCAGTATTGCAACTTCATTTAAAAAAAAAAAAAAATTACTGTCTCAAGTAGCAATTTTTAATGTTACTATGTCATTCATTTTCTCCATGAGACTTACTTCTACCTCCCAGTCTCTTGAGGATTTCCCAGGGGGCGTGATGCCCAGAGTTTGCTTAGTTAGTTGCAGAGACAGCCGTCCGTCTGATAGAGAGTTCGTTAGACCGTGAATTATTACCCAATTTATTACCTTCTGAGCAAGGGTGTGATTTAGGCTTTGGAATATGAGCACTTCACAACTTGGCATGCTCAGATTAAGAAAAATTCTTAATCATAACAATTAAGAAACTAAATTACAACTGTATATAAATGGTGAATTTTAACTTTATGGCACCAAGTTGGACCTATAGGAGTATTCTCATTATTACTGCTCTAGCTAAAATCCCCATAAATTATGATGCATGTTTTTTCTAGGCAAGTACTGGAAGTCGGTGAGGATGGTGGCTATGCCAAAGGGCTGTGCTCTGGTTGGGGCTCAGCTGCAAGAGGAGACAGAGACCGTTTCTGCCCTGGCCTCCCTGACAGTGGATGTGGAACAGGCCTTTGCTCAGGAAGACAGCAGGTATGGATCCAACCTGGGAGAATCATTCTGGTCAGTAACATCCAGGTTCACCATTAGCGCTTGTGACCCTCCCTCCTGGCTTCCCTTCATCTATCTCCTCTACTTCCACCACCTGTCTTCTCCAAAGCCACAGATACCCCAGCACATGTAGGCTCTCAAAAATGCATTTGTTTCATCCTTCATGGGAAATACAGGGCTGGAGCACGTGGCTGCAGTTCTCAGAGAAATAGAAGGGATAAGATGGATGGTGAGAAAAATCGCTCCTTGCTGGATACTTTAGTCCAGATCATTATAGAAAGAGCTGTTTAGAGGCTTAACTTCTTTCCCTAGTTATCTCTATTTTTCCAGATGTTCTTTTTTCTTCTCTCATGATTTTGAGATTACTGATATAAAAAAGGGAACAAAGGAGAGCAGAAGCTGGAAGTATTGCTAGTCAGCTGAATAGGCAGAATACATAGAAACTTCTTATATGACAGTCCTTGAGGTGCAAAAAATGGATGAAGACTGAAGTTTCTTCCAAAGGGGACAGGGAGTATGTATAAAGGACCGTGTGAAACTGAATCTGATTTGGCTTCATTTATCATAAGAAGGGTATGGTTTTAGTGGGTCTTCATATAAATATAGCTTTCTGGGGAAAAAAAGTTACTAACCTACAATTGAGTTTATTCTCTTTGTAAGAAACAGTTGTTGGTTTGTGCACTTTGGTGTTCTTCATCCTGTCCTACAGACAATACTACATCCAGGATTTCTTTTAAGTCAGCTGTGACCAACACTACTACAAATGTACATTAACACTGGTGCTTTCTGTAGGTGATTTTGAGGTCACATTTCCTCAATTTAAAAACGCACCAGGTGAGGCTTTTGCTAAAGCCCTGCCAGCTTGCACTCTTAAATTGCTTCTGAGAAGGAAATAGGACTCCCTCCATCAATAACATCACCATTAATTACACAGATCCTGCTACTAGTGCATAGGTTGGCAATTGTCCCAAGAATGCACAAATTTGAACAGTTCTAGCTTTCTTGCTTTTACTGGATCCTCAGAGTTTAATGGATTTAACATCTTGTTTTGGTCAAGAGAAGTAGATACATTGAATAAGAAGTTTCATTTTTATGCAGTTATTTTTTCTTACCATAACCACTTAAAAAGCAGATTACAAATTGGAAAAAAACACAGTTCTACAGTACTGTATTAGAAGGCACCTTCTCATGAGCATCTGGAGCATAAGGGAAAACTTATTTTACATCTTTGATGATATGAACAAACCCTCTGCCGTTACCAGCGAAGAACTGAACCAAGTTCATAGTCCAGAGGTGTTGCAGTTATTCCCTAAGCCAAATACAGTTAGTTGTCTGTCATCTGAGGGCTATAAAACTGAGGAAACTAACATCTGTTAGTGTTGGATATAAAAGGAGCATAGCTATTCTTTAGAATTCATTTAATATAGAGAAATAATGCTAAAGTCCAACTTGAGCAAAATGAATTGGAAGTAATCTTGCCCATTAAAATGTAAAGTGTAGAATAATCAACAATAATACGTCATGTTATAAGCCCTAAGTACTGTAAAAATCTCAGCACTTGGGTAGAAATTGGATCTGTAAGCATGCTTGTTTGTTCTCAGGTTAATACTGTGCTTGACTCCTGATAACCAGTGATTTAAACCCGGCTTCAGTCCACAGCGGAAGTCCCTGGGTGGTGCAAACGGTTAACATGCTCAGCTGCTAACCTAAGGTTAGAGGTTCAAGTCCACCAAGGGGCACCTCAGAAGAAAGGTCTAGTGAACTACTTCCAAAAAATTAGCTACTGAAAACCGTATGGAGCACAGTTCTACTCTGACATACATGAGGTCTCATGAGTCAGAAACAACTCTACAGCAACTATATATATATATATTTTTTTCTTTAGTCCACAGTGGGTTTTAAGCTTAAGTCAGAGTATGTGAATGTGAATGTTCTGGTATTCAGGGAAGCATAGTTCAAGCTTTCAGCCTGGATTCATGTCAGTTTATCAGTTTTAGAGAGATTATATCTATTTTGATTGATTTTTCTTGTAAGAAGAAAAATAGTTTTTTCCTGGAATATTTTCCTCTGCTGAACTCAGTTTTCCAGCAGAGGAAAAGAATAATTCTTCTAGATCCGGTTATTGTATTTCTGTTGAACCATGCATAAATTTCATGTAATAGAAGAGAGAGAGGCAGAGAATGAGAAGTGAAAGAGACCCAACCAAGCCCTTCAAAGCTATAGTGGGAAAAGGATGAACTCTTTCAGGGGATGCTGTCAGAATTGTACCTCTACTGAATACAGGAAAAGAATGACATTCAAAATGAGATAAAGAGACAGAAATGTTCTTGGGCCTTTGTTATCAATGCAATATTATAAATACACAGGAAATTGAAAAAATTAAAAGAACCAGAGCGCTCAATTGATGGAAAAGGGTGAAGGCTAGATTCTTTTTATAGGAAATTCTTGCCAGTTATTTTGGAGGATATATTGATGTTTGGAGTGAGATGACTCATTTTGTACTAAGATTTTGGGTAAAGCAGCTCTTTTCCTGGCCAACTCATATCTGACTCATTTACCACTAGTGAATAAGGGATAAAATGCTCCTGGCTAAGAATCATTGTAAGTATTTTTTGTTCGTTTTTCTTGGATGGTGGGGGTGGGGGGGGATGACAACACAGTGCAAACAGTCATTTCATTTTTATAACTGCATTGATAGACCATGAAGAATAAATGATTAGAGAAGGCTGATACGTGGGGATTCATTTTGGGGGTAGTAGGCTGGAATACAGTTTTCAAACCATAATTTTCAAGTGGCAAAGGACTGAGCAGGGAAGAAATGACGTGTCAGTAAGAATAAATAAATAAAAATAAACAAAAACTGAGTGGGCCAAGTTGTATATTCAAAGAGGATTTTTAAGATGGCCTGATTAGCATATTATTTAAAAGAAAGATGTGTGATAATGGTTTCTTTTTTCTTTTTTTCTGTTTGCTAGAAAATGTACCTTTAAAAGATGTATAGTTTGCATTTGCCAGATATCTAGTTCAAAATACTTCTCCTTTGGAAAGATCAGTGTAGTACTCAGGTTTATTCTTAGAAACCAGTTCAGGCACTGCTTAAAATCAAGAAAAAGTCCTCTCCGGCAATTAACAGTTTAAGATGATCAACTATTAAATTATTAGTACACTTACACTCTAGAATCCCTAACCATGTCTTTCTCTCTCTCTCTTTTCTTTTAAACTAAAAACAAACACTGAAAATTAAGTTTTTAAATGTCAGTTGAATATAGTGTGAATTATATTCCATTTTTTAATACAATCTGATATAATAGCTTGTTTAAGTCTCAATTCATGACAATTTTTCTCATTGAAGGAGTGGTTTCAAGTCATTATATATAATACAAAAGCATGAGAAACCATATGATTCTGAGTCTGCTAATCAAGAGGTTGGCAGTTCAAATCCACCAGCTGCTCCTTGGGAACCCTAGGGGGCAGCTCTACTCTGTCCTGTCAGGTCGCTATGAGTCAGAATCAACTCGACGGCAATGGGTTTTTTAAAGAGTTTATCTCATTTGTGAATATAAAAATGTAAAAATGAGCTAAAAATCCCAAGTATCATTGGCCTTAGCTCTGAATAGTTAGTCTGTTCCTTCGAAGGCACTGATGACTCAATTTTCCTTAATACTATTATAGAAATATAGATCATTGTTAAATATACACCCACATCTCATGTATATTTCCTATGCGGTTGTGTCTCCAAGGGCTTTTAGAAGTTAAATATTGCACAAATTATGCAGATTTCTGATTGTTTTCTATGGTACTATTATTTTGAGAACTGTTTATATAACCAAGCAAACATTCCAATACAAATTTTATTCTTAATTTTATTCCAGTGTAAACAAAGCCTTGGTTAAAAAGTGGGCTGAAATTTAGGAGTTCCTGGTAAAAGTAAGAAAAATCCCTCTCCTCTTATCTTCTTTTTTCCTACTCTCCCTGGGGCCATATTTTTATCTCTATTTTCAGTGCCTAACATGTGCTCTTATGGTCTGTATTAATGTGTTAGGCACTAAACACAATCCTGATTAAGAATTTGAGGATTCAGTTCTGTATTCTTTATACAATGGTATTTAATTTGGAGAAAATAAAATAGAATCATAATGAAAATAAGATAAATGATAACTAACTTTCCATTTCATCTTTGTCTCCCTCACACCTATCGTTTGCCTCTTATCACTACAGAATAAAAGTGGAGTGTGACTTTAGGGTCAGACTGCCTAAGTTCAAACCTCATCACCACAGTTAGCAAATGTGTGGTCAAGGTCAAGTTACTTAATCACAATGGGCTTTATTTTCCTTGTCTTTAGAATGAGGGAAAGTTTTCATAGGGTTGTGAGAATTAAATGAGACAATACATAATAAGAATTTAACCCAACACCTGACACATAATGAAAAAAAACTAAAACCAAGAGCCTATTGCTATCCAGTTGCCTACAACTCAGACACATGGTAAGTGCTCAGTAAAGGTTGGCTTCTATTATTTTTTCTGTCATTGTTTTCTTCCTCAACCTGCTCTGTTTTTCCCTCTTAATACATTATTCATCATCTAGTGATCTATAATCTTAAAATATAGACTGTAACTGGGCATGAAGATGGTGCAGAACCAGACATTTTATTCTTTTTTTTAAAATTTTTTTTATTGTACTTTAGATGAAGGTTTAGGGAACAAATACTTTCTCAATAAACAGTCAGTACACATATTGTTTTATGACATTGGATAACAACCCCATGACATGTCAACACTCTCTCTTCTCAACCTTGGAGGCACTTTTTTTTTTTTCTGGTGGAAATATACATACCCAAAGAGACACCATTTCAAAAATTTCCACATGTACAATTCAGTGACATCGATTGCATTCTTCCAATTGTGCTGCTATTCTCACTGTCCTTTTCCAAATTATTCCATCACCATTATATTCAACTCACTGTCCCCTAGGCTTCCCATCAAACCTTTTAAGTTGCTGTTGTCAATTTGATCTCACACAGATAATTCTTTTTTTTTTTGTACTTTAGATGAAGGTTTATAGAACAAGTAGTTTCTTATTAGACAGTTAGTACACATATTGCCCTATGACAGTGGTTAACAAATCCACAACATGTCAACACTATCCCTTCTCAACCTTGGGTTCCTATCACCAGCTTTCCTGTCCCCTCCTGCCTTCTAGTGCTTCTCCCTGGACTGCTGTGCCCCATTAGTCCCATTTTGTTTTATGAGGCTGTCCAATCCCTGGCTGAACAGTGAACCTTGGGAGTGACTTCACCACTGAGCTAAAAGGGTGGCTTGGGGCCATACTCTCAGGGTTTCTCCACTCTCTGTCAGGCCAGTAAATCTGGTCTTTTTTTGTGTGCTAGAATTTTGTTCTACATCCTTCTCCAGCTCTGTCCAGGATCCTCTATTGTGATCCCTGTCAGAGCAGTCAGTGGTGGTAGCCGGGCACCATCTAGCCGTACTGGACTCAGTCTGGAGGAGG